>NC_064641.1:132011828-132346329 GCF_023864345.2 Schistocerca serialis cubense | reverse complement strand
TTTGTAAGCTTACAGTTTAGGGAATTTTTCCATGCCCAGTTTTTCTGTTATCATTTTGTGGAAATGGTTTGGTAGTCCAAGACCTTTTACAGCCACATCACACTATTCCCTGTACATATGAGGGCTATGCCGAAAGTTTTTAGCAGAATGTGTGGAAAAATATTTATTTGCAAAAAAACGTTTACAACTTTTCAAAATACTCTCCATTAGCATGTATACATTTTTCCATTCTCTGAAACCACTTAGAAAATGTGTCAGTACAAGCTTCTTTTGGGAAGTCACTTAGTGCACTCTTGTACACTACAATGGCCTCTTCATCTGATGAGAAGCGCTGCCCTCGAATTTTTTCCTTAGGGAGGAGAAAGAAGTCAAAGGGAGACAGGTCAGGTGAATAGTGGGGATGGGGTAACACTCACACTTTTTCCTTCTCCAGAAAGTCCATCGTTCTGGCAGCCCTGTGCGCAGATGCAATGTCGTGATGCAGCAGAAGGTGCCCACTCTTGGACTTTGAATGCTGTGACTTCCATGTGGTGATGACTTTTGGAAGACAATCATTCACGTACCATTCAGCATGGACTGTAAATGTGTGTCCAAAGTCACAGAGTCAGATGCCCGATCTTTGTGAAAAAAGTTGCCACCATCTTTTTTCCAGAGTCCCGACTTCGTCAAACTTTTGTGGGTGGTTCCTCCCCTGGAAAGCACCACACAGAAGATTGTCTCTTCGTTTCAGGGTCATAATGGTAGACCCACGTTTCATCACCTGTGACGATATTATAGGTGTCTTGGGACTTCCCTCCATTGAATTTTTCGAGCATGAAATGACACCAGTCTATTCTCGCCTCCTTTTGGCTTTCTGTCAGGGAATGTGGCACCCAATGGTCACATCTCTTAGTAAGGCCTAAGTGACTATGAACGATGGTCTGTGCTGCTGTTGATCCAATATTTAGGGTCCCTTCAGTGTCACAAAAGTAAGATGTGGATCTTCTTTGATCATTTTCCTCACAGCATCAATGTTTTCAGGAGTCACAGCTGTCGCTGGCCGAGCGGGATGAGGTTCATCTTCAATTGACTGCCGACCCCTCGAAAACTCGCGAAACCAATTTCCAACTGTGGCCCTAGAAGGGGAAGCTTCACCAAAAACATGCAGCTAAGAAGAATGGCATTCTTCAGCACTTAAGCCCTTTTTATAATTGTACAAAATCATGGCACGAAAGTCGCGGCGCGACAGCTCCATCCTGCACCATCTCTGACTCAGCACTGCCTGTGCTTTCTTACCACACTGTGGGGAGATCACCACTAGCCAGGGGCTGCTCGAGCACATCCCAAGGTTGAAAAACATCGCTCTTTCGAATGAAAACAACCCCATTGTCCTCACCTTATGGTTTACGGGCTGCTAAAAACTTTTGGCATAGCCCTCGTATTTGTAGCAACACCATCAATTACTGATACAGTCACTGTACTAACCCCTATTACACTACTGACCAACAGGGACATGCCAAAACCCTGAAGGATATTTATGAGCTTGCTACTAGTTTCATTCATGATATTTGTGTTAATATTTATGTATTGATACTAAATTATGTTGACTTTTTTACTTGAGATTTTGTCTAGAACTTCTGTCAATTTATTGAAACAAGTGTCCACACATCCACTGAGAAATCAATAGACTCAAAATGATAAATTACTTGGTGTTATCAAACCCTGTTATTCACAGTGATGTCACACCGAGCCTTGATCTAATTCCTAGCAGTATGATACATATGATACATCTCAAAAGATTGAGCAATATTTATGCTTCAGCCAAAGATGGATTCTCACACCATAGTGCACATTGATGCACCTCCCTCTCAGGAGCCATCCGAAGGATGGCATCACAGATCATAGAACCAGCACAGGAATCCTGATGAGCATTGGTGACAAACTGACATTGTGACTAGGGCCATGGAGTTCAGCCACCCAACTCTGGTAGGACTGGTGGGAATAGTAATAACATCAACACAACTCTACATGTGCTGCAATGACAAGCTTGCATTTACAGTGATAACTGGACAACTTACCCATATTGCAAAACAAAAGTGAGGCAGCTTCCTGAAGCAGGGCTAACTGCCACACGTGGTAGATCTGAGGAGAAGTCCAAGAAAAGAAAACAGCCTTTCACCTGTTTGTATCAGTGACACCAAAAGCAAGGAAATGTTGCCATAGCTGCTTCTCGTAAGCCTCCCAGTCTTTGGCCGCATCATTGTAAGAGGGGAAGAGTGGCGTGTATGCCAATGTTGTGGAAGCCTGCATAGTCACTGTGGCTGACAAGTTCATGGTAGCAACCATAAGTGCCTGCTGCTGCTTGAGGAGTGATTGGAGCACTGCCTCCATAGACAGAAGAACTGAGGGAACAACCAAATAGACTGAGCACGTGGAAGTAAACACCACACCTGTCTCCAGTTGTATGATGCTGTTAAACACAACCAACAGTATGGCCACAATGAATCAAAGTATACTCTTCTTCAACATACAAGCAAACAACAGTTAAGAACATAGATACAAACATAGAAACTACCCAAGTGCTCATACAAGCCCTTGCTGAGAGTAAGTATGGACACAATATATGGGCTAGTGGCTGCTGCACTGGACTTATAAAGAATAGGGCTCTGCTAGATGGTGCAACAGATGCCATACTGTGTGCACAAGTCATGTGACCCACTGCAGGCAGCCTCTGGTGGCCGGCTTGTGCAGTTGCCAGTGGTGGAATATTCTAAGTGTAGGCTGCCAGTGGACAGTTCCACAGCACATACACAAGTATTATGTACAGGGTTATAGAAATAATAAAAACGAAAATGGAAAGAAAATTAACACGAAGTAGCGAGAAAGAAGCAAATATAATAACACTGATATAAAAAAAATGAGAAATAGCACAATTTGTAGTGGGAAGGTAGTGAAATGCAGCAGTGTCACTAGATGACACAGGCTACTCACAGTTTCATCTTAGATTATCTTGGTTGCAGTTCTTCAGGTGTTATTCAAGGCAGCAGACATTCCTGTATGGAGTAGTATGCTGCCGCATGTGCTGTGTGACCATAAAGATCTGTAGATGAAGGCGATACTGTTGACCTCTGCAAACTTTCAATGGTGCATGGTGACACTCCACACTAGGAACTCTAACAAGTGTTTTAAAGATTTTGAAATAAAATTTTTGGTTTAAATCAATTTGCATGTTAAGAACATGCTCAGGGTGTTGGTTGTTACTGTCAAAAATTTCAAGTTCTTCCAAAATACTGAGGTATCTTCTACTGGGGGCAGTGGGCAAAATTTTTGGATAGTTAAATAGAAAAAAATGCTTACTTAAACATAAGAGAATGCTTTAACAAATTGTGATTTTAAATTAACCTTCTTTCAATTACTTTGCATAATTATCTGTATGTTATGCATGCACCAATGATCTATAGGATAGTTTTGCATTCAATATACAGTGCAACTCACCTAAAACTTGCACCACAGACACTGAGTAAATGGAACGCGCTATTGATGTGTAATTTTTGCAGAATGGATTGGTACTCAGGGGTTCATATTGTTAGCCAGTAAACAGATTTTAATAATACTTAGAAAGTGTATTTTTTCTGCAAACATATTATTTTTTAAATGGAACAATGCTTGTTGACATTAAGAAACTAAAAGTAATGTGAATTAAAATGTCATTGGTGTTTGCTGCAGGATTCTAGTCCGAGTCATTTATTAGATATCATATTTTGAAAAGTTCCCACACTGACATTTGTACAATACCTGTGGTAGCACACACTAAAGCATAAACCGAGCGAGGTGGCGCAGTGGTTACACACTGGACTCGCATTCAGGAGGACGATGGTTCAATCCCGTCTCTGGCCATCCTGATTTAGGTTTTCCGTGATTTCCCTAAATCGTTTCAGGCAAATGCCGAGATGGTTCCTTTGAAAGGGCACGGCCGATTTCCTTCCCAATCCTTCCCTAACCCGAGCTAGCGCTCCGTGTCTAATGACCTCGTTGTCGACGGGACGTTAAACACTAACCACCACCACCACTAAAGCATAACACAAGTGCATACACTAGTTATGTGGATTCTGTCCAGTAACAAGACAAGTGGCCATAACAGGTTGTGTTCAACATGACCACCAACAGTGGCAACACAAGCTTCCATTCTGGTATGGAACGACTGCAGCACATGTGCTAGCATTTCAGCAGAGATGTCTGAGCATGCTGCAGTACTACATTATTGTATATCTTTTGGTGTAGTTGGTATGTCCCTGTAGACAGCACCTTTCACCTTTCCCCACAGAAAAAATTCTACAGGCATCAAATTCAGGGAATGGGCTGGCCAAGGTACAGGTTCTCTGCATCCAATCCAACGATTTGGAAACAATTAATGAGGACATACTGTAATACTTCAAGCCCTATGAGCTGGACAACCATCATGTTGGTACCACAGGTTCCTCCTAATCTACATAGGAACATCTTCTAGCATCCACAGAAAATGGTCTGTTAGGAGGCTATGGTACTTGTAAACATTCAGTGTTCTGTCTGGGAAAAGTGGGCCTATGAGCCGATGGTTCACTACTCACCACCACATGTTTACACTCCACGGATGCTGATGTTCCACCTGACGAAGCCAACGGGGATTGTCAACAGACCAATAGTGCATGTTTCATCAGTTTACCTGGCCATGATTGGTAACTGTGGCTTCATCGCTAAACAAGATACATGACACATCTGGAGTAAACTGTCTTAATGCCCACATACAACAGTTAACACAGTTCTCATAATCATTTCCATGTTGCTCTTGATGGAGAGAGATGTGATAGGGATGGAATCTAAGTCAATGGAGAATGTGTAGGACACTTGCCTGACTTATGTCACTTCCTCATAGGAGTGTGTGGGAACTAACTTGCTGATCAGCTGCAACAGCAGCAAGAACATTAATTTCTGCTTCTTCTGTCATCACTTGTCTCCTACTGTTATGTTGTCTAGGTGATACACTACCACTTTCAGGTAACTGGTTGAAAAGGTTGATAAAAAATTGCTGAGATGGTTGATGTCTATTGGGATACCTTGCCACATACAATGTACAGGAATGAACTGCATTTTTCCTAAATTCTCCATACACCATGAGCATGTTGGTTTTTTTCTGCATCGGTAAATCACATTGTCCACTCACAACCTACTGCTTAGACTAGGAAGTTCCAATGCATTCAAGGAACCCACAAGCGCACCATAAGCAAACATAACAACATCATAACTAGCAACTACACAGGTTGTATGAGAGAAACAAGTGTCGGTGTGGAAATTTTTCAAAATATGATATATTGTAAATGGTCCACACTAGAATTCTACAGCAGACACCACTGAAATTTGAATTTACCTTACATTTAGTTTGTTCATGTCAACAGACATTGTTCCATTTAAAAAAGTATATATTTGCACAAAAAATACACTTTCTAAGTGATATAACCATCTGTTTACTGGTTAATAATATGAGCCCCGGACTAATAATAATCCATTCTGTGAAAACCATATATCAATAATACTTTCCATTTCCACAATATCTGCAATGCAAGTTTTAGGTAATGCATGCATGGCAGTTTTGACTCATATTATATTTACATTAGTTGTGACTTGTTGCAGTGTAGCAGAATGAGAGGTAAATTTCATTTGTATCATAGATTAGATTAGATTAGATTTACTTTCATTCCAATTGACCCGTAGTGAGGAGGTCCTCCAGGATGTAGAGCATGTCAGAAAAACAACAATACATGACAAATATTTACAACTCAAACAAATAACCTAATGTACTATTTCATAGGTCCCAAGTGACAAGGTCATCATTTTTTAATGAACGCTATGTGAAAGAATCGTTTCACAAATACTAATGCACTGAATTTAAAATAAAAAAGTTTTTTATTTATTTATAAGGTAATAAACATGTAATACAACTACTAAAAATTTATTTACAATGAACACATTACTGCACTGAACTGTTGCAGAAGTTAGATTGTACTTACACACACACACACACACTTATTTACAATGAACACATTACTGCACTGAAATTGTGCAGAAGTTATAAAAAATCAGTTGGTTCTACTGAGAAATACTTCAATGGAGTTGAAGAAGTTGGCCACCAATAAATCCTTTAGGCTTCGCTTAAACCGAATTTCATTGGTTGCTAAGCTTTTTATGGCTGCTGGCAAGTTATTGAAAATGTGTGTTCCTGAATAATGCACACCTTTTTGTACAAGACTAAGTGACTTTAAATCCTTGTGAAGATTATTCTTATTTCTAGTATTGATTCCATGAATTGAGCTGTTGGTTTGAAAAAGTGATATATTTTTAATGACAAATTTCGTTAAGGAATAAATATACTGGGAAGCAGTAGTTAGTATCCCTAGTTCCCCAAACAGGCTTCTGCAGGATGTTCTTGGGTTCCCACGACATATAACTCTTTTTGCACGTTTTTGTGCCCAGAAAACTTTAGCCCTGCTTGAAGAATTGCCCCAAAAAATAATCCCATGTGACATTATGGAATGAAAGTAAGCATAGTATGCCAGCTTTTTCATTTTTATATCCCCTATGTCTGACACAATTTGCATTGCAAATAGAGTTGTTAAGACACTTCAGCAGTTCTGTCGTGTGCTCCTCCCAGTTGAATTTATTATCAAGCTGTAATCCCAAGAATTTAACACTGTCCACTTCTTCTATCTGCTTCTCATCATATGTTAGGCATATACTCGTGGGACCCCCTTACAGAGAACTGCATGTAGTGTGGTTTTTTTTTTTCAAAGTTTAGTGACAAAGAATTGGCTAGGAACCAGTGATTAATGTCCAAAAATATTTTATTAGCTGAACTTTCTAAGGCTACACTTGATTTTCTATTTATTGCAATGTTTGTATCATTGGCAATCTAAATGAACTTGGCTTCTGGTAATGTTACTGATGAAAGTTCATTGGTATACACAAGAAAAAGTAAGGGCCTTCAAATGGAACCTTGTGGGACCCCACATGTAATTAGTTCCCAGTTGGATGATGCTTGATAGCTTGATACATGTCTCTTTCCTCATAACACCCTATGTTTCCTGCCAGAGATATAAGATTTGAACCATTTTGCAGCATTTCCTGTTACACTGTAATACTCTAATTTACTTAAAAGGATATTGTGATTTACACAGTCAAATGCCTTTGACAGATCACAAAATATACCAGTTGCCTGCAATTTTTTGTCTAATGAATTAAGCACATTTTCACTGTAAATGTGGATAGCTTCCTCAATATCAGAACCCTTTAGAAATCCGAAATGTGACTTTGACAGTATGTTATTTGAGATAAGATGGCTATAAAGCCGATTGTACATTACTTTTTCTAAAATTTTTGAGAATGCCAGCAAAAGTGAAACTGGTAGGAATTTGATGCTATTTCTTTATCTCCCATCTTAAACAGTGGCTTAACTTCAGCATATTTCAACCATTCAGGAAATATTCCACTGATAAATGAGTGGTTACACAGATAGCTTAATATGTTACTTAACTCAGAATCACATTCTTTAATTAACTTTGTTGATATTTCATCATACCCACTTGATGTTTTTGATTTTAAAGATTTTATGATGGATATTATTTCTGCTGGGGTAGTGACAGTCAAATTCATATTATGGAAGTTACTTGAAATGTCTGGTCTGAGGCATTCCATAGCAGCATTTACAGAACCTGACAACCCCATCTTGTCAGTAACAGTTGTAAAATGTTTGTTAAAAAGTTCTGCAACACTATACACATCTGTCACAAATGTATCATTTACTCTTAATGCTACTTGTCCCTCTTCATGTCTGGTTCTACCAGTCTCCTCCTTCACTAGATCCCATATAGTCTTTATTTTGTTATCCGACATGACAATCTTTTCCTTGTAATATATTTGCTTTTATGTCCATATTACAGCCTTTAATATTTTGCATTATTTCTTGTAATGTGCTATAGCATCAACATCGGAACTGTTTCTGATTGACAGATACTGCTTTCTTTTTATTTTACAAGATACCCCTATTCCTTGAGTAATCCATGGCTTCTTTGTAGACTTTTCTCTAATCTTGGTAAGTTTTGGGGGAAAACAGTGTTTGAATAAGGTAAGCATGTTATTAGCAAAAGTGTTATATTTTTCATTCATGCCATGAGCACTGTAAACATCAGTCCAGTGAATGTCTCTGAGTAGTGTCCTAAAATAAATTTTTGGCTTATTGATTACCGTCTTGAGCTCAGATTTCACAGATTTTATATCCTGTTCACTATTAACAATTAATAGAAGGAACTGCATGTCATTGTCTGAGAGGCCATTGACTATTGGTTTTGTAATGTAATTTTGTTCATTGGACTTTTCTATAAAGATATTATCAGTAGCTGTTTGTCAGCAATTGGCTACCCTAGTAGGGAACTTTACAGTGGGAATTAAGTTGAATGATAGTGTTACTAACTGAAACAAGTTCTTATTGGGAGAGTCTTTAAGGAAATCTACATTGAAATCACCAGCAACCACTATTTCTTTGTTTTTGGTTGTTAAATGGGCCAGTACAGCTTCAAGGTGGTTTACAAACATATTAAAGTTACCTGCAGGTGCTCGATATACACTTAATATTAAGAAAGATTTTTTGTGAAATTCTACATCTGTTGCACATGCTTCCTTATGCTGTTCTAGGCAAAATTTATGAATGCCTATGTTCTTAAATTTATGACAGTTCCTCATGAATGTGGCGACTCCTCCTTTCTCCATTTCTGATCTACAAAAGTGAGATGCTAACCTAAATCCTGTAACACTTAAAAGTTCTATACCAGTGGTCACATGATGTTCAGAGAGGCAGATTATGTCAGCAGGGTTTGAAGACTCTAATTCATCTGTGCAGATAATTAATTAATTAATTTTATTTCTCAGTCCTCGAATATTTTGATGCAATAAAGATAGCTGACATTTCACATTAACTGAGTTAAAATTGGGTAGAGTTAAAATATCTGCTGACTGTTGAAAATTATTAACCAATAGCTGTTTATGCTGATGTAATAAGCTAGAATTATGTTTTTTGGTTTCTTTCTCAAACTGAAGGTTTGTGTCAGTCCTAACTTCTCTTAAAATTTGGTTTCTTTCTGTCCTCACTACCCTAAAAAAGGGTCTTTTCTGACCCCTATAACCACTGGTATTTTATCACTCATGACAGTGCCTCCCCCCTTTAACTTTCCTGCTATTTTCCCAGCCTGTTTACCCTTCCCCTTTCTGCTGAGGTGAAGGCCATG
Source organism: Schistocerca serialis cubense (assembly GCF_023864345.2). NCBI lineage: Eukaryota > Metazoa > Arthropoda > Insecta > Orthoptera > Acrididae > Schistocerca > Schistocerca serialis. The sequence goes on along the minus strand of NC_064641.1, from coordinate 132,337,039 downwards.
CTTAGTATAATCCCACCTATTGAGAGAATCAACAGGAACCACACCAATGTGTGACCCTGAACCCGACATAAGCAGCCATTCCAACTCCAAATTAACTCTCTTCACAGAAGACTTCAAATGAGGTCGATCATGGCACCCAAGAACAGATACAAACTCAACACTAGTATGCTTCGATACTGATGCAATCTTTGCCAGGTCATACTCTATACTGTACCCAGAATCTCTGTCAGTACTATTACCTGCCACTATAACTATGGTGTCTTCCTTAGTGAAATCTTTGCAAAGTGATCCTAAATCCTCTGTCAGCTGCTCCAGACCAGCACTAGGATTTAAAAAATTGATGACCTGGTATTCTGACCCTAGTTCATCCTGCAAAAGTTGGTCAACACCTCTTCCATGGAAACTACCTAACAACAACACTTTCTTTTTCTTTCTCTTTACTGATTTCCCTACATTCTTACTTTTCAATTTGCTGCTGAAAGTTTGTTGTGCCCTGTCTACACCTGCAACTGCTTGAGGCTCACCAGCTTCTAACTGAAGCAACAGGTCAAATCTATTTTCCACATTCACCACTAAACTGTCTGACAAAGTTCTTGGCCTGTTCCTCCTGTTGCCTGTTGTCACTTCCCACCTCTCTTTACCCTTCTCCCTCCTTAACCTGTCAAGATCTCCCCTGGCCTTGTCTAACTCAGCCTGAAGGGTGGCAATTTTCCACTCCTGTTCTAGTATCTTCCTATCTCTGCTACAAATCCTACAAAACCACTGATGAGTCTCATTTACTTCCCCTATTCCCATGCCACTACAGTCGCCCGCATGGAAAAAATTACAGCACCCATCAAACCAAAGCCCTGATCTAACAATTCTATGGCAAGTCAAGCAATTTTTACTCATGATAAACGTAATAGTTTATTAAGAATAAGTCAGTTAAATTACAGATCAACACGAAAATATGGTTCCACAAATTTGGCCTATACGCAACTGTGTGTAAACAAAAACAAGAGTGCAAAGTTTCTGAAATAACAATGTAAACTTTACGCTACTTTCTGGAAATGCTAGTTAAATAATGAAGAGGTACACTACAGTTAAACTGCTGGAGAGAGCAAAGAACAACTAAATGAAATTCTATAGATTTCCTGCGGCAAAACGTGAACGTGAACAGAAAATTTCCTATCCTTAGGTTTTAATCTCTAATTGTAGTAGATAGTTATGTTTCTATCTTTTATGTCTTTATGCTTGCCATTCGTACACTGATGCCTAAGGATGAAGTAAATATATTTCTGTCAAAAGGAGCAGTAGTGGTGACAGTCTGAAGGAATACAAGTCTGAAATTCTTGCCAGTTTAAATAATCCCATACACCTGTGTGGCTCTGGCTGAATGGGCCAAGACACTAACATGCTTTTTTGAGATGGGATATAAATCCTGCCCATGACAAGGACACTTTTGTCTTGTGTTAGGTACCATCCATGCAATTTTTGTTGTCCCTGAATAAAATGTTGTCAACTATTTCTGAAGAAATTTGCTTTTATTTGAACAAATAGTTGATTACCGCACTGTAAAGTTTCTGAATGCTAGTAGTTAGCAAAGGGATGGATGTCTATAGTAGGCATGTATCCATGGCTGGTTTCTTTAAAATATGTATGTCACTCACCAGTTCAGATTTGGTCCAAGGCATGGTGATTTTCATATAGTATTTCTGTTGTTGTTTTGTGAACTTTGTGACTAATAATGATACGCCAAAACAATGCCTGTTTCACCTACTTGTCAAATGCCAATTTCAAGAATATGAAACATTTTAACATGTTATGTCTAATGCCTAATTGTTAAACAAAAGGGAAAAAGAGTCATGTACTGGATATAGCTAAAGCAGATATAAATGTATTGTACATCAGGCTATTATTAGTTTACCCTGAATTTATTGTTGTGGTCTTCAGTCTGAAGACTGGTTTGATGCAGCTCTCCATGCTACTATGTCTTGTGCAAGCATCTTCATCCCTGAATAATTACTGCATCCCACATCCTTTTGAACTGCCTTACTGCACTCATCTCTTGGTCAACCTGTGCAATTTTTACCCAACTCACTTCCCTACAATACTAAATTGATGATACCTTAATGTTTCCAGAACGAGAATTTCCACTCTGCAGCAGAGTGAGCACTGATATGAAACTTCCTGGCAGATTAAAATTGTGTGTCGTGCCGAGACTCGAAATCGGGACGTTTGCCTTTTGAGGGCAAGTGCTCTCCATCTGAGCTACCCAAGCACGTCTCACACCCCGTCCTTACAGCTTTACTTCTGCCAGTACCTCGTCTCCTACCTTCCAAACTTTACAGAAGTTCTCCTGTGAACCTTGCAGAACTAGCACTCCTGAAAGAAAGGTTATTGCGGAGACCTGGCTTAGCCACAGCATGGGGGATGTTTCCAGAATGAGATTTTCACTCTGCAGTGGAGTGTGCGCTGATATGAAATGAGGTCCTGGCAGAAGTAAAGCTGTGAGGATGTGGCATGAGTTGTGCTTGGGTAGCTCAGATGGAGAGCACTTGCCCGTGAAAGGTCCCGAGTTCAAGTCTCGGCCCGGCAAACAGTTTTAATCTGCCAGGAAGTTTCATATCAGCGTACACTCCACTGCAGAGTCAAAATCTCATTCTGGAAACATCCCCCAGGCTGTGGCTAAGCCAGGTCTCTGCAATATCCTCTCTTTCAGGAGTGCTAGTTCTGCAAGGTTCGCAGGAGAGCTTCTGTAAAGTTTGGAAGGTAGGAGATGAGGTACTGGTAGAAGTAAAGCTGTGAGGATGGGGTGTGAGTTGTGCTTGGGTAGCTCAGATGGAGAGCACTAAAGGCAAAGGTCCCGAGTTCGAGTCTTAGCCCGGCACACAGTTTTAATCTGCCAGGAAGTTTCATTCCTTAATGAGTCATAATGTATCGTATCAATTAATCCCTCTTTTAGTCAAATTATGCTACAGTTTTCTTTTCTTTTCAATTCTACTCAATACGTCCTCATAAATTACATAATCTACCCACCTATGAGGGGCATTCAGTAAGTAATGCAACACTTTTTTCTTTTTATTCAGCTGTCCAATACACCATATTAGCCCCACTGTTCTCGCTACAAAATCCTATTTTTCAACATAATGTCCATTCAATACAAAGGCCTTATGCCACCTTACTGGGAGGGACTATCTGTCTGCATGGTACCACTCTACCGTCGACATCAGAGCCAACATCGTGCTCCATCAACAACCTCCCCATCATCCACATACTGCTTCCCATGGATTACATCCTTCATTGGGCCAAACAGATAGAAGTCAGAAAGTGCAAAATTCAGGCTGTAGGGCAGATGAGGAAGAACAGACCAACAAAGTCTTGTGAGATTCCATCAGGTGTGTGGACTTGTGTGAGACCTTGTGTTGTCATGGAGAAAGAGAAGTTCATTAGAATTTTGGTGGCAATGAACCACTAAAGTCATTTCTTCAATTTCCTGGGGGTAGCACAATACACTTCAGAGTTGATTGTTGCACCATGAGGGAGGACATCAAACAGAATAACACCTCCTGAGTCCCAGAATACTGACGCAATGCTTTACAAGCTGAGGGTGTGGTTTTGAATTTTCTCCTTGCAGGAGAGGTGGTGTGGCATTACTCCATGGATTGCCATTTTGTTTCTGGTTCAAAGTGATGAAACCACATTTCAGTGCCTGTGATGATGCCTGATAAAAAATTGTCATGATCGGCCTTGTAACATGCAAGAAATTCCACACAGATGGTTCATTGTTCCTCTTTGTGCTCTTCTGTTTGGCAGCGGGGAATCCAGCAGGCACACACCTTTGAGTGCCCCAAACTGATGTACAGGCCTGTCAGGACTACCAACAGAGGCACTCAGTTGAGCAGCAAGGTGTTTGATTGTGATCCATTGATCGCCTTGAATGAGAGTGTCCGCACATCCCAGCATTGCAGAAATCACAGCTGTGTGCGGCTGACCATCATGTGGAAGATCAGACAGGTTTGCGTGACGTCGTTGCGGTGATGGCAGATGCCTCACCCAATGACTCACCATGCTTTTGTTCATTGCCAGGTCTCTGTCATCATTCTAAAAGCACCTATGAATATTTGCAATTCACTGGTTTTCTACCAAAAGAAACTCAATGAGAACTCTCTACTTGAAATGCGCCTATGTTACAGATGCCATTTTGAAGGCTGCATATAGTACCACCACCTACTGGAACTTCATGAAACTATAGGGTCTGAAGCAGGAATACCCCACAATGTTCCACAACAGATTCCGAAATTGGCCGAGAAAGAAAAGTGTTGCACTACTTATTGAATGGCCTTGGTAATCTTCAGCATTCATCTGTAGTATTATATTTCAAAAGCTGCACTCAGCCCTGTGAAGCCAACTGAGGAGCTACTCAGTCGTTTAGTAGTGGTTCCCAGGTCAAGAAATGTGACAATGACTGGGAGAGCAGTCTGCTGACAACATGCTCCTCCATATTGCACCCGATGATGCTATTGGTAGAAGATGCCATGGCAGTCAGCCAGGTCTGATTGGCCAGAACACAGAAGTTTATCTTCACCCAACATCCTCCTTTCGAGACAGTGTCCATTGTGTTCAAGTACTCTGCCAAGTCGTTTGCTGTCTGTGACAGAATTGCAATGTCATTGACAAATCTCAAAGTTTTTTCTTCTTCTCCATAAACTTTAATTCCTTCTCCAAATTTTTCTTTGTCTTGCTTTACTGCTCACCCACTTTATGGACTGAATGACATCATGGATACATTACAGGCCTGTTTCATTCCCTTCTCAACCACTGCTGTCTTTCATGCCCCTAGACTCATGTAGCTGTCATCTGGTTTCTGTACAGATTATAAATAGCCTTTTGCTCCTTGTATTTTACCCCTGCTACCTTCTGAATTTCAAAGAGTGTATTCCAGTCAAAATTATTGAAAACTTTCACTAAGTTTAAAAATGTTATAAACTTCAGTTTGCTTTTCTTCAATCTATCTTATAAGATAAGTTGTAGAGTCAGTACAGTCTCACCTCTTCCAACATTTCTTCGGAACCCAAATAGATGTTCCCCCGAGGTTGGCTCCTATCAGTTTTTCCACTCTTTTGTAAATAATTTGTTTCAGTATTTTGCAACGTATTAAACTGATAGTTTGGTAATATTCACAATTACTACACATCTGTTTTCTGACTACCGTGTATTTATTCGGTCCAGAGCTCAAGTGTAGGAGTAGACCCTTGACATTCCGAGGTCCAGCCATTGCATGCAATGATATTTAATCCACAGTTCCCAATACAGAGCAACTTCTGTTCCCATAGTCATCCTTGGAGTGAATTTGTATAGCCTTTGACAATAAATTTTACTGCTGCTTATTGCTGCTGTGTAGCTAAAAGATACCTAAAAACTTATTAATGTGCCAGAGATGCGAGACATGTGGATGGCAAGTCACTTTATCTGCATACTGCAAGTGTTTGCCGAATCCCATTAAGCTGCAGGCCCACACTGGAGGACAGGCCATGCAGTTGAAGAAAATTCCTTTGAAAATCTTCATCATCATCAGCATGACAAAAAAGATAAATCAACACCAGATATAATATTCTACATCTGACATACTTTTTGATGACACCTCCGTTACTGTCATTCATCCACAATCTGCACCATGAGCATATTTAGATCAGGCATAACTAGAGGTCAATGGTTTGAATTGAATCCAAGTCATGAGTAGACATTCAGTGGTGTATTCATATGTTTGTCTATGTTTATTTTTTATTTTTGTAACTAGCAATTAGTGACTGCTATTGTTTCTGACTGGTTACACTGCTCTGTGTCTTGTGCTATTGTTGCCATTATGTTCACCATATGATTACAGCTCACCTCACCATCTTCTTACTCATCTTCCCCTTCTTGCTTTTCCTTTTAGAGGCAGTTAGTCTGGTGTTAATCTGTTTGCAAATAATTGCAGGTGCATCCTTGTGGTATACTGTTTCACAGAATTCACATCCAAGACATAAACATTGTATTATGAAAATCTGAATAGTATTACAAACCCCATGAAGAAACTGTCATAGGAATGGAAATGAAAGAATAGTTTGATGTGTGTAACATATCCCCCATGGTGTCCTTACCTTGTCGTGATGATCCAGACTAAATGGGACACCCTGATCCTCCAGGTTGGGGGTTGGACATGGGGCCAACACCCCCACACTGTAAAAAAGATGAGTGTTATGAAACACCAAGAAATAGCCTCGCATTTGGTATGGAACAATGGAAACAACCCCAGAAAGTCAAAAGTTAATGCCAGGAGATCACAGGACAAACATAGAGTGAAGTATGGCTCTTGGAATGTAAAAACACTATTCTCACCTGGAAAGGTGAAGTTCCTGGATGAAGAACTGAATAGGTACAGGCTAGTCATAGTGGCACTGCAAGAAATGAGATGGCCTGGAGAAGGAATACATAAAGAAAATTGGTATAGTTACTTCTACAGAGGAAATAAAGAAGGTAAACATCAGTTTGGAGTAGGCTTTGCAGTAGCCGACAGAGTAAGGGGAAATATCATGGACTTCAAGACTGTTAATGAAAGAATATGCTCGATAAGAATAAAAGGAAAATTCTACAATCTAACTCTGGTTTCATTCCATGCACCTGCAGAATATAAAGATGACAGTGAAAAAGACTGTTTCTATGAAGACCTAGAATCAGTGTATGAAGATGCACCATCATACAATGTGAAGGTTTTCCTTGGTGATACTAATGCTATAGAAGGAAGAGAAGATATTTTGAGACCTTATGCTGGCCTTCACAGTCCATGATTCCTCTAACAATAATTGAATGAAATTAGTCAATCTGGCAGCTTCAAAAAAATTAATAATTATGAGTACCTACTTTCCTCGCAAAGACATCCATAAGATAACATGGAAGTCATCTGACCAAGAAACTCAGAACCAAATAGACCACATACTTATGGATGCCAGACACAGAAATGCTATCCAGAACGTAAAATCTTAAAGAGGTGCAGAAATAGGATCGGACCATTATCTTGTGGTGACAACCATACAGGAGAGGATAGAAAGCCGTAAGAGCAGGAGAAGAGAAGCTGACCAGAAAATAAATGCAGACCTACTGAAAGAGGACCGCATTAAGGAAAGATATGCACTTGGAATTGGAAACAGGTTTGCTTCCATAGAAGAAGCAGATGAAGATGATATTGAAAAGTTTTAAGTTTTGATTGCAAATCAAGACAGGTTTAAAAGATGCTACAAGTGAGGTGCCAATGGAGAAGTAGAGGAAGAGCAGAGGATGGTTTAATGTTAGGCATAGAGATGCAGTCACCAAGAGAAAAGCAGCAAAACTGTTATGGCTGACAAATGAACAGGATGAAAGAACAAGGTTGGGATATATGGAAACAGCTAGAGAGGCAAGACAAGTCCTTCAAACAGAAAAGTGAGAGTTCATAAACAGTAAAATAAAACTGGCAGAAGAAGACTGGACAGTAGGAAATACAAGAGACTTTTACAGGACAGTCAGTTTCTTCAAGAAAGGATACAATCTAAGGATTGATATGATCAGAGGTCAAGAAGGACAGATAATCACAGATGAAATGAAAGCTATGGAGGAATGAACAAACTACTTTGATAACCTCCTGAATGTGGATATAAACATGGGGAGTATGAACTACCAACCATGGAAGAGGTAAGAGTGACCATAAAACTGCTGAAGAGGTGGAAGGCACCAGTAATAGATGGCATACCTGCAAAGATACTCATGGAGGGAAGAGCTACTCTACAAGTGAGACTATACCATTTAATCTGCTTAATTTGGAAGAAGGAAAGGATCCCAGAAGAATGGAAGGAGTCTGGCATCTGCCCTATATTAAATAAAGGAGACCTAATGAGATGTAGCAACTATTGAGGAATCACATTACTATGTACAGCTTCTAAGATCTTGAGCATGTTGCTACTGAAGCGACTAACACCACGTGTTGAGAAAGTACTGGGATCCAATAAGCAGGTTTCAGAAATGGAAAGGCAACTGTAGACCATTTGCATACAATATGGCAAGTACTAGCAAAGAGCTGGGAATTCTGCAAAAATGTTCACTGTTTTTTTGTGGACTTCCAAAAAGCATATGATAGTGTGAATAAACAAGTAATATGGTAAGAATTCGAAAGGGCTCAAGTTCCCAGAAATCTCATAAAACTGACATGGACATGCTCCCAGGAGGCAACACGTATGGTGAAAGTAAATGGAAACAATCAAAGAAGTTCAAGGTGAGGACTGGAGTGTGACATGGAGACTGCCTCTCCCCCCTTCTGTTTAACCTGATACTGGAGAGAGCCCTGAGAAAGATAGCAAGCCTAGAGACAGGAATACAGCTGGAAAGAAGGATCAACACCCCGGCCTATGCAGATGATGTAGTTTTAATAGCAGAGAAAGAGCAAGATCTGGTTCAGATGACAAGAACATTAATAGAAGAGGCAATGTGAGCAGGCCTGAAGTTGAATATGGATAAGAAAAAATACCTCATAGTTAGCAGAGAAAATGATGACAGACCCCTGAAGGTGGAGGACTAAGTCTTTGAAAGGGCAAAAAGACTTTAAATATCTTGGGGCTATACTCAATGAAAGGAATGAGATAGACCAGGAAATTACTGCACGAATACAAGCAGGAAACATGTAAAGGTTTGCTCCGGGAAAGCTGTTAAAGTCCCGGTTTCTATCAAGATCTTCAGAGACCAAGATCTACAAGACAATAATACAACCTGCAGTATTATAAGAAGCAGAGACCTAGACCATTACCCAAAAGATGGAAAGAAAACTCCTGACATTTGAGAATGCCATCTTCAGACAGATTTTTGGGCCAGTGAAGGATGGAGATGAATGGAGGATAAGAAAGAACTGTGAATTGCAGCAGCTATACAAGTGGGTGGTTATCATGGCTGTGATCAAAGAAAGAAGACTGAAGTGGTATGCGTTGAGAAGACCAGATCATCAGGCAGGCAGTGGAGCAAAATACGAGGGTCATCCAAAAAGTAAGTTCCATTCTATTTCTATTCACAGAAGTGCTACGATCACAGTTCTGAGCATGTGCAGCAATTACTTTGACTCAAGGAGAAGACATGTACGTCATTTTCATATCACTGCTGCCGATGTGTACTTTGTAGTGCTTCTTTATAATGTCAGCCGTAATTGAAAATGCTGCTGCGTGTGAAATCAAATCTGTGATTCATTTTCTAAATGCAAAGAAAGTTAAACCAAAGGAAATTCACCGGCAAATCTGCAAGGTTTATGGACAAAATGCTATGAATGGTTCAATGGTTAGAAGATGGGTCAGACTGTTCAATGAAGCACGTGATCAAGTGCATGATGAAGAACGAAGTGGACCCCTCATCTGTAGTTACTGATGAACTGGTTTACACAATTGAAGAGAAGATTAAGCACAACTGTAAGTTTACAGTTAGTGCCCTTGCTAATTCATGAAATTGTTACTGAAAAACTGAAATTTCGAAAAATTGCGCACATTGGGTACCCACGGTGAATGTGACCAAACAACTCCTAAGGGGAATTTCACCGGGACATGTTCCTCCGTACAGCCCAAACCTCACTCCTAGCGACTTTCATCTCTTCTTACAGCTAAAATCTGTCCTTGGTGGTCAACACTTCAACAATGATGATGAGCTGAAATAACATGTTACCACATGGCTGAATACACAGGTGGCAACCTTCTATGAAGAAGGCATACAGAAACTTGTGCCACACTATGACAAGTGCCTACAAAATTCCAGAAGCTATGTAGAAAAGTAGTTTAACAGTTGTAGATTTTTGTACAATATATATTTTTTCTGTAGCTGTACATGATTGTTTTATATAACCAAACAGAACTTACTTTGTGGACATACCCCGTATTAGAGGCAAAAGACCACAGGGAAGACTACGACTCTGATGGATTGATCAGGTTAGAGAGGATATGAGTATGCTGGGGCTGTCTGAATAAGAATACATGAACCAAGGACACTGGAGGAGGCTGATTGGGGAGGCCAAAGACCAACTACAGTTTGTGTGGCTGACACAGTAAGTAAGTAAGTAAGTAAGTCTGTAACATGTAACAAGCAATATTTGAAGGTATACAATTGTGCATTGTGATATAACATTTTGCAAAACTAGAATTGCAACAGGAAGATAAAACGAATCACAATTTCTTCTGATTCCATCATTTTACTATGGTGTTAGGTTTGTATCTGATGAACTCTACTGAACCAAAAACCAATTACTTTCGCTTGCCTAATTACTTGAAATGCAAATGTCTGAGTTCTAACTCCTCTGAAAAGCTTTGAATTGTGAGAATAATTTATTTCTAGAAGACTGTATGCAATTTCATATATTGCAGTTAATATTTCCTAACAAGTAGGTGATCCAGTAACGTTATGTTAATAATTAGATAATACCACACATTCATGATAGCTTTGCTGGCTGTTTGTAGATGCAAGTACACATTACATCCTCACTCATTTGCTGTTGGTTAAAAACTTCTGTTGTTAATTTATTAAGAAAATGTAATAACAGCACCTAAACACTTGGGAATAACTATTAGCTGTGGCCATACTAATTTACATGTCTTATGTTCAGTTCTATCTTTTAAGAGCTATTTAAGATACTTCAAGAAACATATTTAAATTGCAGTGATGCTGATATGAAGTAAGACTAGCAATTCCATTACTTTCACACTCAGTTTCATGATTTGGTAAACACTGCATGAAATTTCACCACCTTTTTCTTTCTAATGAATTTGTTCATTGACAAAAAACAATGTAGCTACGAACATTGCATTTTCATATTACCACTCCACACTAAAAACCATTATGCCACTAAAAAAGAAGCCAGAGTAGTCTCCTTAAACATGTGAGTTCATATTCTCATGGAAGGCAGTTTTGTGACTGCCATCTTCTGAAAACATAAACTGATAATTTCAAGCTGCAAAAGACAAACATAAGGAATTTTAGAAGAAAAGAACTTTTAGGTATAATTGGTCTTTCACTCTTAATTATCTCACATTAGTGAAGCCTGAATGGTAAATAGTAGGCTGTTAGAAATGCATTCTTGACAGTTTTATAGCCTCCACACCTAGTATTTGTTGGTATCCAGTTGCTGTTGTTGTGATTCTAACATGCAGTCTGGTCCATAATCTGCTTCACAGCCACTAGATCTTGAGCACCCTGCCAGCCAGTGAAATAAGCAATTCTTAGCACATGGGTCATAGATGGTTACAGAGTGAGTGCAAGATACCTTGTATTTCTTGCATCGAGCCCCACTTCCTCTGCCTGATATCTTACCATGGACTGGTTTTCTGCTGCTATTGCCAAAAGCTCCAAATTTCCTGCAGTTGTGTGTACAGTGCCCAAATTTGTTTTGCTGTTGAGAGTAACTATGGAAAATATTTCTGATATTTAAATTTGTATTTTATGTTAAAAAAATTCTCTTACTCAAAATTGTCTTTCTTGCAACGGCCAGTCTGCATTTTATATCTTCTCTACTTCAGTCATCATTTGTTATTTTACTGTCTAAATAGCAAAACTCATCTAGTACTTTTAGTGCCTCATTCTTAATGTAATTCCTTCAGTATTGTCTAATTTAATTCAACTTCATTCCATTGCCTTTTTACTTTTGTTGGTGTTTATTTCATAGCCTCTTTTCAGGACACTATCATTCAACTGCTCTTCCAAGTCCTTCCACTTCACAGAGAATTACAATGTCATCTGCAAACCTCAAAGTGTTTATTTCTTCTCCCTGAACTTCAATACCCTCTTCAAAATTTTTCATTACTTCCCTTTGTTCCTTTACTGCTTGCTTTGCACAAAGATTAGTTACCATCAGTAAAGGCTAAAATCCAGTCTTACTCCCTTCTCAACTACTGCTTCTGTTTCATGTCTTTTGTCTGTTATATGAAGAGACTTCAAGAATAAGTTAAACTTTATTACAGTAGGCCTAGCATCTTTTATTGAATGCTAGACTACACTTCAAAGTGATCTCATACATGACACTATTTTTCAACGTATCAAAAAGTCTCTGTAAACAACATTTGGAACATTCTACCAATCGTTCAATTCCTTAATGACAGAAATCATCTCCTTGGTCATGGAGCCATTCGAGTACCACTGTGTGAACATCCTCAGCATTGGAAAATCTCTTTTCCTCAATTGCTCCTTCTTGTACATTTGGTAATTGTCACCTACGTTCAATGTCAATGGTGCTCCTTCCCAATCAGCATCACCTACATGTGTGTGACATTGGTCAAATTGTTGGCACCATATCAATATGGCTGCATACAATATTGCATTTGGTGCATATACCACCAGAATTTCTTGGTGAATGTGTGCAAATTAGATATTTTACCCAGAAGAATCATACTGTCCCATATATTTCAACTTTGGAGTGAGTTTCCAGCTGCTGTGCCATTTCACTCACAAATGGTGATGCATGTGTTTATCTGTACCACATCAGATTTCTGTCTACAGGAAAGCCAGATCATGTACTCTCTTCTGACAATGCACCATTCTTATTGCAGTTCTAAAGGTGGTAGGAATAAAGTATAGAGAGCAAATAGTTGCCTTCAACTTGTATAGAAACCACACTGCAGTTAAATAGGAACATCAAAAAGTAAAGTTACATGTGTCATCCAATGCTAAGACTACTACACAACAAGAATGGTGCATTGTCAGAAGAGTACATGTTCTGGCTTTCCTGCAGATACAATTCTGATGTGGTACAGATAATGCATGGATCACAATGTGTGAGTGAAATAACACAGCAGCTGGAAACTCACTCCAAAGTCACACTGAGTGGCCATAAACTCCTTCCTTCCAACTCCAAAGAGTGTAATCAATTTAATAAGGTCATAAGGTTTCTCTAAATCTATAAATGCTATAAAAATAAGCTTACCTTCTCCAACCCACCCTCTAACACAAGTCATAAGATCAGCATTGGCTGGCATCTTTCTGTATTTCTCCAGAACCAAAACTGATGTTCCCTGAGGTGAGTCTCTATCAGTTTTTCCATTCTTCTGTAAATAATTTAGCTCAGTATTTTGCAACCATGACTCATCAAACTAATAGTTGTTAGTTCCTGCCCTTTTTGAAACTGATACTATTACTTCCTTCTTGAAGTCTGTGGGTGTTTCCCCCGTCTCGTGTATCTTGTACACTAGGTGGAATATCATGGCTCACTCCCAAAAGAATCTTCAATTTTTTTATTTACATAGATCTTTCACTGCTGTATCATATTCTTCTTGCCGTATCATATCTCATCTCCATTTAATTCCTCTTCTATTTCTACAACATCATCTTCAAGTTAGCTTCCCTTGTATTGTTATTCCAGATATTCCTTCCACCTTCGTGTGTTACCTTCTTTGCTTCATAATGGCTTCCCATCTGAGGTCTTATTTGTAGAGGTACTTCTCTTTTCTTCAAAGGGGTCTCTAATTTTTCATCATTACAGTAAAATAATCTTTACTATCTTTTTGGCACTATTTTAGACCACATAAGCAACTCTAAATATTTGATTTCCTGTTGTGTCACACCTAAAACAATTAAAGGCTATTCATCCAACAGAGAGAAGTCCACTTGATATAAATCAACACCAGCATGAACAAGTTCTAGCAAAAAGATAGCATGAAATAAAGGAACGAGGGACCTGCCAAAATGAGGACCACTCGACCACCCGATTTTGAAGATGTTCGCCGATGTCATGCTTGCTTGCATTGACGCACGTCATTTTCAGCACATTTTGTAAGATACAGTGCAAATGGAACGTTCATTGTGTCAGTGACTGTATTTGCAGTTACCTGTAACTAATGTAAATTATAAAAGTACACAGTAATGTGCTTTTATTCCTATTATCTCCTTAAGCTGGCTTCTCCAACGCCAGGTTCCCTGCCTCAAATAGTTCAATGGAGCATTCTCTATGTTACCATTCAATTTTTGCACGCTCTTACGGAAACACCTTGCAGATTCTCTGCAGTAAACGCCTGCAACAGGAATGCACGGCCAGAATGGTGTCTAGTCACGGTGGCGCCGTACGTGGGTTGCAGTCAATGTCGGCGCTTGAGCATCTCCACACTGGCTGCGGCCAGGGCGCCGGCCAGGGGCGGCGGGGACGGTAGCAGCGGCCGCGTGCTGTCGACGTCAGGGTCAATAGCGCCGTGCGCGGCCGGGAGACTCGCGGCACACATCGCCACGGCGACAAGCCAACAGCACAAACTCTGGTGCCGCCAGCGGACGATGGACCGCAGATTGGATACGCCGCGTCGCACCGATCCACTGACCCTCGGCCAGTGACGTCACACAGCTGTGAGGCCGCACCAATAATCTGTCAGTGCGCTACGAGCAGCCCTGTCCCAGAGACGAGTCACAATATGCTAGCGACCCATTCGCGTTTACAACTACCTAACACGCAACCTTTACTGGACAAGCAGTGACTTTGATGAAGTCCCATACTCCTTGACAGAGCGTGGGGCAACGATGTGGGAGACCCGCACCGCCGTACTAGGCACGGTCCTAAGGGAGGTGGTTTGCCGTTGCCTTCCTCCGACCGTAATGGGGATGAATGATGATGATGAAGACGACACAATAACGCCCAGTCATCTCGAAGCAGATGAAAACCCTTTATCCCGCTGGGAATCGAACCCAGGACCCCGTGCTCGGGAAGTGAGAACGCTACCGCAAGACCAAGAGCTGCGGGCACTGGATAAGGACCGGTGTTAATTTTAGTAAACACGTGGAAGGTTGACTCAATTTGATGCGTCATTTATCATTCAAAAATGGTTCAAATGGCTCTGAGCACTATGGGACTTAACATCTATGGTCATCAGTCCCCTAGAACTTAGAACTACTTAAACCTAACTAACCTAAGGACATCTCACAACTACCAGTCAATTTATCATTCCCAAACAGTTTTATTTAATAACAATTCTATCATGAGCCAACTAACAGTTACCAAGATTTTTGCCAAACACATACAAACAGTTAAGGTTTTTAAATTAAAAGCACAATGCATAAGGACATTTCCATTATACAAAAAACTACAAATGTTGTTCGAAGAACATGTCAACTGTGCAATACAGTGGTGGCCTTATTAGTCACAGTTAACTGACTAAACAAACCTGCAGCGGCACTCCGATCGCGCGACTAGCATCACAACTGTGGGCTGATCCCACAACAGGACGTGAACAGAAGCTCAACTAACGTCAAAGAATATACATCAAATGCATACTTCTCCATTGGTTATTCTGCTCTCGTAAAGACAAGATACGGCCAAGCTGGCCGAAAGCTACCCATGTGTAAAAACCGAAGCAAACAGTAGTACTTCACTGACGGGTCACAAGCCTATGACACATAAATCAGGTTAAGAACTTAGATGAACTGCCAGGACGCTAAAATACTATTAAATGATAATGACAATTAAATCCCCTTTTTTTAAGAAATCAAGAAACTCTGTGCTCAGTTTGCCGAAAGGCTTTCAACACAAGTCCGTAAGGAGCTTACAATAATAGAAACACTGAGTATTCCTAAACAAGCGATGCCCCCACCACGGCACGATACGCAAACTTGAGCCTGGAACGGGAGCTCTGCAGAAGTGCGTGTGACCTGCAAACACCTATGCCTCGTGCGATGACAGGAAAACCGCCGAAGCAGAAGGAAAACGGATCCCTACCTCTGACTAGCATACCGACAACGCGTCAACCGCTGCCGATACAAGGCTGTCAACATATACCAAACAACAAACGGCAGACGAGTTTGATAGAAATTAACATACACAGCAATACTTAAATGGCCAATTATAGATTATTTTCAAGGGAACCAAGTATTAAAACGTCAGTATAGGAGCGCCCCGCTCATAAACATTGCAAGTTAACCTTCCTAGCAATAACAAGAAACAATGTACAAATTCATTTTAAAGAGATTACATAATAATTAAAACAAGATTCAATACGTCAAGGTATACCTTCACTGGAGCCTCTTACGGCCTAATAGACACTGTTATTTGGATGTGCACCGAATGGTAGATGGCTGGCTAAAATGTACACCAATAACCCAAAGCGCTTCTCAACACGGAGCAGGAGAGTGTGCAAATACAAAGAGTCACACGCACATATCACCCACATGTCCGTACTTTAAGGCAAAGCGCACAAGACTTTAGTTACAGGCCACATCCACTAATCACAGGAAGGGCCAAAAGATCTACAACAAACAGAAACAATAGTATCAAATACTCAATGGTAACAAAAATGATTTTAAGTACCAGATTAATAATTGCAAAATATTAGCTTGGTGCTTACAGAAACCTCCATATTGAAACATGTAGTGTTGGCAGAAGAGCCAACACCGTGTTGCTAGAGGAGGCCGAAAGGCACGCGTTTAAGCTCACGCAGGATGGCGTAAGGTCTGGAACAGGACAAGGTCCTAATAGTAGCAAAAATAGTACGTAGCTTCTGGAATACTTAACTTTAATCCATAATTGGTGAACATCGGTCGGACGGTACATGCATCACAATATAAATTGTATTACAATCAATCGTCACAGGTAATGGCACCTTGCTAGGTCGTAGCAAATGACGTAGCTGAAGGCTATGCTAACTATCGTCTCGGCAATTGAGAGCGTAATTTGTCAGTGAACCATCGCTAGCAAAGTTGGCTGTACAGCTGGGGCGAGTGCTAGGAAGTCTCTCTAGACCTGCCGTGTGGCGGCGCTCGGTCTGCAATCACTGACAGTGGCGACACGCGGGTCCGACATATATTAACGGACCGCGGCCGATTTAAAGGCTACCACCTAGCAAGTGTGGTGTCTGGCGGTGACACCACATTCCTCCCCCGCATATCGGCGTACGGTTGTGTTATAAGGCTTCCGCCCGCAGTGGGGAGGACCCCATGTTGACGTATGCGACGAGGTGGGGAGCCTAACAACAGGCGAGGCTGTGCCACCCGCACCCGGCCATTTGGTCCGAGGGGAGCTAGGAAACGCCTGAAAACCTACTCCAGGGTGCACGCCAACATGCGATGTATGCGCCCGTAGAGAGACAGGAGGGGCCGAAGGGTCGACCTCCATCGGGTCGGGGCACCCGACGGGAGAAGACGCCATGTGGTCCGGAGCGGGCAAGAAGTCCATGGCGGAGGACAACTGGTCACGGGAAGCGATCGGCTACGCGTGACCCAGGGAGGCGCCCGGCGGTTGCAGCGACGCGTCTACTGCGGGCGTCGCCGGCGGGAGAACACGCGAACACGCGGCGGCGGCGGAGGCGGCGCGTCGCCATGGGGAAAAATGGAAGGCATCTTCGGTAACATCTGGGGATGAGGCGAGCCAGTAGATGGGTCCCCAGGGCGCTGACCGGACGGCACCGTCGCTGAAAGCAGACGGGGAGCAGCAGAATCCGTGCGACGACAGAGGCGCAGCTGATTGAGATGCCGACGCACCTCACCAGAGGCCCCCAAAACCAGATACATAGCGCGGCCGAGGCAGCGAAGAATGCGCCCTGCGAGCCAACGCCGTGAACCTCGATAGTGACGATAGTAGACAACGTTGCCTGGAGCAAAAGCAGGCGTCTGCCGCTGCACAGGAACCTGATGCGGATGTAGCAATGACATCAAGGTTCGATGAGGACGACCGTGGAGCAACTCAGCCGGCGAGCGACCATCTCGAGGCTGAGAGCGATACGAGGACAAAAAGAGCAATAACGCATCCTCCCGAGAATGCGACTCTTTCAACTTCAACATCTGGGACTTGAAAGTCCTGACCAATCGTTCAGCGGCACCGTTTGACTGCAGCGAAAACGGCGCGGACGTCAGATGTTGAATACCATTGGCCTTGCAGAATGACTGAAATTCTGCGGACATGAATTGTGGGCCATTGTCGGAAACAATAGTCTGTGGAAGACCTTCAACGCAAAAGATAGCAGATAACGCTTGGATGGTGGCAGATGACGTCGTGGAAGACATCCGGACAACAAAAGGAAAATTACTGAATGAATCGACCAGAACCAACCATGGAGCATTCCAGAATGGACCAGCAAAATCGATGTGTAAGCGTTGCCAAGGGGAAGTGGCTTTTGGCCATGCAAAGAATTTCTGCGGTGGTGCGGATTGTTGTTCGGCACACGCCATGCAAGGAGAGCACATATTCGTAATCGCAGCATCGATTCCGAACCAAGTACAGTACTGACGAGCAAGTTGTTTCGTTCACACTATACCCCAATGTCCTTGGTGGAGAAGCTGTAGGACAGAGGACTGTAACGAACGTGGGACCACGACCCTGGACTGATCATTATCAGAACGCAACAGCAAAACACCACGTCGATCCGTGACTTTGACAAGGGCCATTGCGTAACAACAAAACACAGAACGGTAGCAAGGACACGGTAAGCAGCTGTGGCTGTAGCTACACGACGAAAATCAATCGGAAACGAGTCGACCACGCCATCGGTTTCCGCATCAATGAACATGCAAGTTCGGAAGAATCGAATGCTCTATCCTCAGCAACAGGCAAACGGGACAACGCATCGGCGTTTCCGTGCTTAGCAGTGGACCGATACAAGATATCGTAGCGGTACTGCGAGAGGAAAATTGACCAGCGAATGAATTTCTGCGCTGTACGTGGAGGTACAGGCTTGTTCGGATGAAAACGCAACGTCAAAGGTTTGTGGTCTGTGATGATGGTAAAGTGACGACCATACAAGAAATCATGAAACTTAGTAACACCAAACACGAGAGCCAAAGCTTCTTTCTCGATCTGTGAATAATTTCTTTGCGCAGACGAGAGCAATTTGGACGCAAAGGCAATAGGGCGATCATATGATCCATCTTTGTGCGCAAGCACAGCACCGATCCCGAAATCTGATGCATCTACCATCAACAAAAGGGGTTTCTGGGGATCGAATGGCGTAAGGCAAGTATGGGAAAGCAACGCCGATTTCAACTGGCGAAAGGCGCGTTCGCATTCCGTCGTCCAGACGAATGGAACACCTTTACGGCGTAAGCGATGAAGCGGAGCTGAAATGGAAGAGGCGTGGCGAACATAGCGATGATAATAATTTATTTTTCCCAGCACACTCTGTAGCTGCTTCAAATTCTGCAGCGAAGGCAAGTCTTGTATGGCACGGAGGTGCTCGGGACTGGGATTTATGCCTTGGGCATTGATTAAATGTCCCAGATATGGTAAGTCACGAGCAAAAAACACACATTTGTCCTTCCGCAAGCGAAGACCATTTTGGCGCAAGACCTGAAATAAAGTTCGGAGATTGGCTGAATGTTCTTCTTCCGTCTTTCCGGAGATCACAATATCGTCCAGATAGTTTGCTGCTGTAGGGACCGACGCACAAACAGTTTGCAGATATTGCTGAAACAATGCAGGAGTGGATGCACACCCGAATGGCAGTCTTTTGAATCGAGACAAACCAAGATGCGTGTTAACCACCAAAACGCACTGGGAGTCTTCGTCCACCGGTATTTGCAAGTACGCATCTGCTAGGTTCAACTTCGAAAAATATTTACCCGGTCACAGTTTGTCAAAAAGATCTTCCGGGCGGGGTAAAGGAAAAGTTGCAATCACTAGTTGTGGATTCACTGTTGCCTTGAAGTCCACACAAAGTCTCAATTTTCCGGAAGGTTTTGGCAAAATTACTAAGGGTGATGCGCAGAGAGAAGCCTGCACACGTTCAATTACACCTTGTGATTCCAAATCATGTAATGTTCTTGCGACGTCATCACGCAATGCGTGTGGAACATTGCACGCTCTGAAAAATTTCGGTTCTGCGTTGACTTTCAGTTCCAAATGTGCTTTATAGTTCTTAGTGCAACCAAGGCCCGGTGCAAAAATATCTGCAAACTCTTCACATAGACGAGAAACACTGTCGGAAGGCACAGTCTGGTTCACTGAGAGGACCTGATTGACTATAGACAAGTTAAACAACTGAAATAAATCTAAACGAAACAAGTTCAATGCAGAAGAAGAATGAAGTATGTAAAATGACTCAAGTTTTGTTTGTCCTTTGTAAGTTGCAAGAAGGCTGCACTGTCCTAACACAGGGATTGCTTGTCCTGAATAACTACTTAACTTAACATTTGCGGCACGCAACGGAGGTGTGCCCAGCTGTTTGTACGTGTCGTGATTGATCAGTGTAACCGCAGCTCCGATATCGAGCTGGAATGGTATCACTTTGCCATTAAGGTTCAAGTCTACAAAAACTTTATTGTCCTGCTGACGACAAGAGCGACTGTCACGTGCAACGTGAACTGATACTGGTACAGAAGCACTTGCGACTTGACGGGATTTCCGTCGATGTCGACGCACACTATTTGTGGGACGAACACAGTCACTGATAGAGAAAGTGGCACTGGGCGGAGTGGAATAAACTGCATGAATTTCCATGGGCAAAGGTTCACGAGCCTGAGTATGCTTGGTTCGATTCCGATTCCGGTGCGAAGCAAAGGGCCTGGAATGGTTGTGAGTGTTCGATCGGAGCTTTTTCTGGCAAACACTTTGAACATGTCCTTTTCTATTACAGAAAAAGCAAATAGCTTGGGGTGATGGGCAATTCTCACGTGAATGTCTAGTAGCACACCGCGGGCATGATTTTAGCACTGCATTTGCATGCTTGAGCGGCACACTTGGCTGAGAGCTTGGCGGCAGCTGCGCGGACGGGGGCGGGGGCTATTGACTGTTCCGTGCAGCGCACCCGGCGGGCCGGTTAACGTGACACACGGCCGGTGAAGTTTCATATGATTTCTGAGCAAAGTCAAGTGTGTCCTGCCGATCCAATATGTCTATCACTAGTTGAAGGGAGGGATTGACTAGTTTCAAAATCTGTTCCCTGATACGAACATCAGAAACGTTCTGTGCAATTGCATCACGTACCATAGTATCTGAATAAGGGAGTCCACAGTCACACTCAAAAGCACAATCCCTAGTAAGGCCTTGCAAGGTTGCAACCCACTCCCGATTAGTTTGACCGGCCATACGTTTTGTACGAAAGAAGGTATATCTTTTTGCAATTACATTGGCTGATTCTTTGAAATATGCATCCAATGCAGACAAAATTTCGTCGTAGGACAGAGTTGCTACGTCGCGTCAGGGAAATAATTTCACTATCACACATCACGTCTGGACGCCGACGGACGAAAGGAGATAAGGCTACCGCTCATTACCTTGAATTCTGTAGGCGGCGAGATGGAATCCAAATTGGCGTGACCACTCCGTCCAGCTTTCCAGTGCAGCATCCGAAGGACGAAAAGGTGGTGCAACTGCATGTTGTGGCTGCGGTAGCAGTGGAGCGGCGGTCGCCGCATCGTTTTGTATTGCACGTTGACCCTGGACGAGCTGTCCAAAGGCATCCAGCAAAGCCTGCGTCTGCTGATTCTGTAAGCGATAAAATTCGGACAGTATATCTGGAGATTGTGGCGGAGCCATTACACAATAAAATCAGGCAGTAGAGAGACGAAGAGCGATTTTAGACTCGTCACCATATGTTGTGACTTAGCAAGACAGCCAAGCCACTATGAGGTGAAGCCGAAAAGCACGCGTTTAAACTCACGCAGGCTGGCGTGAGGTCTGGAACAGGTAAAGTAATTATACTATAAAGAAAAGTACATAGCTTCTGGAATACTTAACTTTAATCCATAATTGGTGAACATCGCTCTTGACGGTACATGTATTACAATCAATAGTCACGGGTAATGGCGCCTTGCTAGGTCGTAGCAAATGACGTAGCTGAAGGCTATGCTAACTATCGTCTCGGCTATTGAGAGCGTAATTTGTCAGTGAACCATCGCTAGCAAAGTCGGCTTTACAACTGGGGCGAGTGCTAGGAAGTCTCTCTAGACCTGCCGTGTGGCGGCGCTCGGTCTGCAATCACTGACAGTGGCGACACGCGGGTCCGACCTATACTAACGGACCGCGGCCAATTTAAAGGCTACCACCTAGCAAGTGTGGTGTCTGGCGGTGACACCACACATATGCTTACTGAGGCTAGTATAGTTCTCAATATTGCAGAGTAGGCCTACATTTGGCAACACTGTAATCCTCGAGATTTTTCCTGGAGTGGCACAGAATTATCCTGCAAATTTCGCTTGATTTCTTCTTGACATGTCCATTAAATAATCTGGATGATTTTTCACTTTAATTGTAACATAGGGTAACCAAATATATGGTTTCGAGTCAAGAAAATTTGTTCCATACAAAAAACACAACTAATCTTGTCTAACGTAGCCATCACTATGGCAATCCCAGAGCAGAGAACACAGTAGTGACATGATAGCTATGTGATTATGTGACCACAATCTCAGTCTAAGACTGCATTAGCTGCTGGTTCCACTATGACTGGAGAACTATTATAGTGTATCTACGTTTTTACTTTTCTTTAAACGAAATGCAAAACGCCAGATCGAAAATTGGCAAGCAAATGTTAATAAACCTCAGCACCTGTAGTGTTCTCGCAACCTTGTTTCATTATTCTGTGGATCTAAAGGTGAAAAACTTATGAAATTCCTAAATTACATATTTGTTAATACCAGTATTTTTATGTTTCAGCCAATAAAATTTTAAATTTTCTTGTAAATACATAATTTGGTTAATTGCTGAGTGGCATTGAAAAAATTTGTTAAATAGATTGACAACTTAAGTTTATTCTGTGACAGACTAAGACCTCATCATGGAGGAGATAAACAATAGATTCAAAGCATCTCCTCACCTTAAACACTCGAGCATGTGGATGTGTAAATTATGTACCTAAGCATAAACTAATGCCTTCAAGATGGGTCCTGGGAACATCAGCTTGTCTTCTGATACTGCTGTTCATCGGCTCTTGCTTAACTGAAAACTGTTGACTGCATAAATATAACATAAGGGGACGACAAACATATATCGAGACTAGCAACACCACAGTGGGAATGATGATGTTAAAACTTGACAAAGCCATTAATAAATAGAAAAAAGCTAAAGCAACGGTTTTAGATGATGTAAGCGTGGAAAAGAGTAAACATTTAGGCAACAAAAGAAGTTCAATTTCTCTGTTAGTTATCATGTACTTATTTATCCTTAAGTGACGAACATACGCCTAATACATATCACAGACATTTTCTTAATTTTGCATCTTGTTGTTAACATGTGTCATGAAGAGAATATTCTGAACTTATTTCTACGTTTTTGCTATATATCCACACCTATCCTGCAGATGTGCCTTGCAATTGCTCCCTGAATTGCGAGGCGAAAGGGCGCATCTGTAGGCGAGCAGTTTACCCTAAAGCACATTCAGTGCAACATTTACATACATATTCAAATACAATTCATAGTATACAAAATCTGAATGAGGTGCGTGCTCCCTGAAAAATTCAATGTTGATATTGCAGATGCCGTGCATACCCCATCACATGTATTTCAGTGTGGCAGTGGCCATTAGATTGAACTTGTGACACAGTAATCGCAGTTTATATGCATTTCGCATCACTGCGACAGGTCATCCCAAGAAGTTTTTACAAAAACATGTACTAACATCAAAAACAGGTAAAATAGTCTTCAAACTACTACATATGTTAAAGCGAAATACATTTCATTGTTGGTCATTGTCTCTCATGGAAAGTTTAGGATTTAAAATGTCTTTCTGTTTTAGATTAGCAGTCCTTGTACGATGTGCCGTACTTTGCAGTTCATATACTCAATACAGAAAATAATAACGCAAAGGTGAGCATTTTTTTGGTAGTTTGGCTAACACAAAGTTATTGCATCTGGACGTCACTGTTCACAGATTTGACAATCGATATGTGTGCATGTTCACTCATCGCACTGTTTATTTTCACTGATAACACTGTTTTTCCTAGGTCATGCATTGCGTGATTGAAGACCAGTGGATTTCCATTCCACAACATAAGTTTCATGAATACATGGATCCAAGACTTCCGCTGACAAACTGTTGGCATCGATCCTCGATTTGTTCAGGAAAGAGTGGCTGTCGTACTCCAAGAATATTGCATTCCCTGGAGTCCCAACCAAAATTCCTCCACCAGTGAAGTAGTCTTCAATGGTTTTGTGCATCGCGACCGTAGGCCTAGTGGTTTACCAGTTCCTTATTTCGCACAATTACATCGTGGTAAATGTCATTGGGTGATGCACTACAAATGTTATTGCACTTTACATGGACAGTTCTATCGCGCTCACAGTTTATCTAGCGACGTACAAAGAATGTTTGTTAACAAATTTTTTACATTAATATTTCAATGCGATCATTCTCATAGCGATAGATGAGGAATAGTTTTAACAATTTTACACACATACTTCATCGCGATTACATGCATTGCGATGTATGTAGAATGTCTTTAAAGCAGTCTCTTTCACATGGATCTCGAGGTTTTACAAATTTTGTACATATTAGAAATTCTGATCACATTTACATACCAACATATTGTGTTTTTGCTTTACGTCAATATTGATAATTACACATAAATACATATATTACATTTTGGCTTTATACGGAATACAAGTATTTATATAATTTTACAGACATTACAGATTTTTGAACCAAATTTTGCATTCACGCAATGATGTCACTTGAAAGTGAAAAGATTAGACACAACATCTGGATACAGCAGTGAACAAGCCCAAGCGCACTTATACTGTTGGACAAACGTCTAAAGCAACACACTAGAATCAAGCCTATAGAATTCTCGCATTACGAGTGTGTGTAGCGAGTGTATATGGCAAGTTCAGTGGTTGAATAAGTAAGTTCACATTCACTTCAAGTATGGCCTACAGA
Organism: Schistocerca serialis cubense; assembly: GCF_023864345.2. Classification (NCBI taxonomy): domain Eukaryota; kingdom Metazoa; phylum Arthropoda; class Insecta; order Orthoptera; family Acrididae; genus Schistocerca; species Schistocerca serialis. Next base: position 132,312,257 of record NC_064641.1, on the reverse strand, counting down.
TCAAATGATTTTAACCTGTCTATCTTCTCCATTGTTAATACTTGAAATAGGCAACAACCCAAGCCACTGCATGACGCGTCACACATCATACGAAAATCTAAACTAAATTCTGGATGGTCTAAAACATTTGCATTCACCAATGTGTGCTTAATGCTATCAAAATTTTGCTGGCACTACTCAGATCAGATCCATACCTGATTCTTCTTAAGTAAATCTAGGAGATGCTTACTGTTCAATAGTTGTTGTGACAGGAAATGGCGAAAGAAAGAACAGAGTCCTAGAAATGACTTCAGTTGCTTTTTAGTACGAGGACTAGGAAAATTCCTAATAGTGTCCAACTGGATAAGGGCGTATACCTTGTGCATTAATTGTTGTCCAAGATACCTAATCTCACTACAAGCAGATTTTGACTTCTTTAGGTTAGCTATTATACCACCTTGTGCAAATTTATCCAGAATCTTTTCAAGGGCATCACAATGTTCATTCCAAGTATTAGTAGCTATAGAAAGATCATCGACATAATGTGTAACAGTCTCAACTAACTCGTCACCAAGCACGCACAGTATCGAAAACAGTAATGAATACGCCTCATTGACGCTCAATCCGAAAGAAGAACACAGAATTGATATGTTTGCCACCGAATATGAAATCAGTATATTTTCTAGAATCAGGAGTGATTGCGACTTGCCAAAACTAATTTGTCGACTCGACGGTGGAAAAGTACTTAGCGTCTAAAAATTTCTGTAATTGTTCCTCTAAATTTCCTGGTTTAGTACGTACTGGTAATATAATTTCATTTATGGCAAGTGTGTCCAACACCGCTGTAATATTTCAGTTAGGTTTCTTGACAACTAATGGCCTATAGTAGGGAGATGTGGAAGGCTCGATTATCTTCCACTCTTAACATCTGTTCTTAAGGGCACATGGAAGTTTGCTGCAGATCTGTATACACTTAGATAGTACTTGATAAGTCTCATTGCATTCATCACCAGTAATAGTAGGGGTTTCACTTAGCTTATGGCTAATCAGTGTTTTCAAGTCATAATATTCGTTTCAGGTGCGAGTTTCTGTAGTTTGTTTCGTCGCTCTCTTGCAGAAATGGGATTTTCTACCCTGTCCAGTACTTGTCTTGTTTGAAAGTCCTGGTATCCCAGCCAATCGTGATTTCACTGCCCTTACGTCTAAGGAAACATTACGTTTCTAGAAGTCAATAATATCGTCCTTCTCACATAACATATCTAAACCTATAATACAATTAGTAACTAGATTCTGGACCGCGAGGAATGGCATTTGTACAGTTCCATTACCTGTCTTAATGGTGACAAAAACCTGTTTCGTAACTCTACTAGACTTATTACCTACAGCAGTTAAATCTTACACTTTTGAACAGGCAACTCTGGAAAAGGTTCAAATTCAGTCATTTTCTTATACATATTATACGACAAAATACTCACAACCTCTCCTGTGTCCAAAACAATACTGGTTGGAATACCTCCTACTATATCATTAGTTGTAGCTAAAACTATTTCATTGCTAGATGAACGATATTGTGTATTTTCCTGCAATAGCTCATCAGATACGCTCTCATCATGATTGTAGCGTATAAATAACAGTGGTTGCTGCTTGAAACTATTTGGTACATGATCATTGTGTTGTTCATCAGTGGGTGTATTAGATAATGATTTGATATTGAAGTCCCCCCCCCCCCCCCCCCCAGCACTCTTCAATCATGACCCGGGGCCCAGTAGTGACTTTCTTTAGTTTGACGTCGTCGTAATTGCTGCTGGTGATGACACAGGCGGAGGTAAAGCTTCACTTGACACTTGTATTTCGTTTACATTAGGTTATTTGTATTCCACTCTTCAATCTGTTGTGGCTTTTGTGGTGGAGCACCTTGACTTACCTGCTGATTGGTAGGTAAAGCCCAATTCTGATTTTGTACAGGCTGTGGTGGTATTTCCCATGGACCTGTGTTGATGTGGTATTCAGGTGGTGGACCAGTATTTTGGTACGCTTTACCGTAGTTACTGTTCCAGTTTTGCAGCTGATTTTGTACAGGCTGATAATTGTTTCTGCTTTTGTTCCTGTTTTTGTTGTTTCCGTTTCTGTTATTTCCATTACAATTGTTGCAGCGCCTCTTGTATGGGTTGCCGGTTGTTATGTTATGTATGATATGTTATGATTATTATTCATAATGATGTGCGGCTGCTGATTTTGGTATGTGTATTGGTTTATGAAAGGAGGCTGTTGATTCTGCTGCACTACGTAACTAACAGTGCCTGGCACGCCAGGAATAAGTGGCCTAGACTGCGCATTAGCGTGCCATTGATGTAAACATTGTGGCAACTGTTTTGCCGTGCGGAACATTGATCCTCATATAACATATGCACAGAATCAAGCACAGTCACAAAATATTCTACATCATTTTCTGGAATGTGCAGAAACTTCTCTTTAATGTTAAAAGGTTGTAAGTAGGCTGTTCCGGTTTTTATGTTGGTAACACCACATAGCGCTCTGTATGAAAATCACTGACTGTGGTGTGTGCAGTCTGTGGCTGGTTGGCATTGTTGGAATATTCGCTATTGTAGTGTTGAACAGTTGGAGGTGAGCCGCCAGCAGTTGTGGATGTGGGGAGAGAGATGGCAGAGTTTTGAGAGCGGACGATCTGGTCGTGTGTCCGTCAGAAAAAGGAAATTTGTAAGACGGGATGTCATGAACTGATATATATATATATATATATATATATATATATATATATATATATATATATATATGTAAAAAATGACTTTTGAACACTATTAAGGTAAATACATTGTTTGTTCCCCATCAAAATCTTTCATTTGCTAGCTATGCCTATCAGTAGTTAGTGCCTTCTGTAGTTAGAATCTTTTATTTAGCTGGCAGTATTGGCGCACGCTATATGGCAGTAGTTTGAGTAACGAAGATTTTTGAGAGGTAAGTGATTCATGAAAGATATAGGTTATTGTTAGTCAGGGCCATTCATTTGTAGGGATTATTGAAAGTCAGACTGCAATGCGCTAAAAAAAATATTGTTTGTCAGCTTACTGTTGATCAGAATAAGTAAAGAGAGAAATGTCTGAGTACATTCAGTTTTGCTCAGCTGTTTGAAAATCAAATTACGTAAGAGGTTTACCAGCATTGTCATTTTTCATTTTTCTAAGGGAATGTTTCATATGTCGACCCCTAGTCGAGGATCCCTAACTACAATCTTCTGATTTTTTCTTGTAGTTTGTGTAATTAGTGTAGCTATTGTTTATTGCTAGCGCGAAATTGTAGAGAGAATCTTCTTTGTAGTTGTAGTTTTTCATTGTTGTACAGTAAAACAGTTGTGGCATGCATGTAGATTTGCACCAAATACTTCGCAGCTGTGCTTTTCAATTAATTAGATATTATTTTCACTGCTCTTTTAATGTGTTATCTTATTTTACTCTTCAAATTGTGCTTTTCTGTGTTATCGTGTCAAATATTGTGACAATTATGACGTGTGAAAAACGTAATACTAGGCTCCAAAGTAAAATGAGAAAGGACAGTGAAGACGAGAGTAGTGTGTTAGCGCCACCATGTAATGATTTAATTAATGTTTAACATAGTAATTTGGTAATTGCGCATAGGGAAATGGACCAGGTGGCAAATAATGGTGTAGAAAGTTAGACACAATGGAACAACACCAGAGACAAACACAGCAACAGTTAGACGCAATGGAACAATATCAGAAACAGGCACAGCAACAAATGGAACAAAATCAGAAACACATTAAAGAAACACTTCAACAAACACGTGAAGATTTATCTACTGAGTTACATAACATCGAATCGAAATGTCAAAAAGTCTGTAATGACGTAAAAACACAAATTTGTGAGCATTTTCAACCTGTTTTTTCGCGGCATGAAAATGCTTTACAGAATCACGAGGCAGCCATAAAAGAACTGCAAACTATTGTTCACGAAAATCAAGAAACGTTGCGGGCTAAAATTGACTCAGTTGCATCTACTGATTCCGTTTCGCAACTTGCAAAAACTCAGGAAAACTTAAAGGACACAGTAGATACTCTGAAAATTGGTTCAGAAAGACACATGGAGGAAATTAGTTCATTATCAGAGAAAGTAGTCGAACTTTAGGATCAGCAAAATAATTTATCTACGAAGGTAGTTTATAATGTGAAGACCGGTCGTCTTTAATGACACAGAAGTTTACGAACAAATTAGGAAATTCAAACAAAATCAAAATCAAATTAATATGCAAAACAAAACAGAAATCCGGGAAGTACAAGATCAGTTGGCACAAGTAATACAAGAATTACATATTTCAGAGGAGACTCGCGCTCCGACACAGGAAGAGGGACTTAGAAATATGGAAAAGCCACAAAATAATAACACAGGGCATTTCGGAAATTATGAAAGAAATTGGCAAGGTGCTGCGAAATTTTGAGATGGAACCGCCGACACGACGTAACAATGATCTATATGCAACTCGCCGACACGATGACTATGACTATAAGCTATTCATTACTACACGTAAATTCAAAACATTTAAGAATTCTGGCAACGACATTCATCCACAAGCGACGCTTCATCAATTCTCTCATTGTTTTCCTCCCAACTGGTCATTGGGGCACAGATTAGAGCAGTTGTTGTTGTTGTGGTCTTCAGTCCAGAGACTGGTTTGATGCAGCTCTCCATACTACTCTATCCTGTGCAAGCTTCTTCATCTCCCAGGACCTACTGCAGCCTACATCCCTCTGAATCTACTTAGTGTATTCATCTCTTGGTCTCCCTCTACGATTTTTACCCTCCACGCTGCCCTCCAATACTAAATTGGTGATCCCTCGATGTCTCAGATCATGTACTTCCAACCGATCCCTTCTTCTAGTCAAGTTGAGCCACAAGCTCCTCTTCTCCCCAGTTATATTCAATACCTTCTCATTAGTTATGTGATCTACCCATCTAATCTTCAGCATTCTTCTGTAGCACCACATTTCGAAAGCTTCTATTCTCTTCTTATCTAAACTATTTATCATTCACGTTTCACTTCCATACCTGGCTACACTCCATACAAATACTTTCAGAAACGACTTCCTGACATTTAAATTATACTCGATGTGAACAAATTTTTCTTCTTCAGAAGTTCTTTCCTTGCCATTGACAGTTTACATTTTATATCCTCTACTTCGAGCATCATCAGTTATTTTGCTCCCCAAACAGCAAAACTTCGTTACTACTTTAAGTGTCTCATTTTCTAATCTTATTCCCTCAGCATCACCCGACTTAATTCGACTACATTCCATTATCCTCTTTTTCCTTTTGTTGATGTTCATCTTATACCCTCCTCTCAAGACACTGTCCATTCCGTTCAACTGCTCTTCCAAGTCCTTTGCTGTCTCTGACAGAATTACAATGTCATCGGCGAACCTCAAAGTTTTTATTTCTTTTCCATGGATTTTAATACCTACTCCGAACTTTTCTTTTCTTTCCTTTACTGCATGCTCATTATACAGATTGAATAACATCGGGGATAGGCTACAACACTGTCTCACTGCCTTCCCAACCACTGCTTCTCTTTTATACCCCTCGACTCTTATAACTGCCATGTGGTTTCTGTACAAATTGTAAATAGCCTTTCGCTTCCCTGTATTTTACCCCTGCAACCTTCAGAATTTGAAAGAGAGTATTCCAGTCAACATTGCCAAAAGCTTTCTCTAAGCCTACAAATGCTAGAAACGTAGGTTTGCCTTTTCTTGATCTTTCTTCTAAAATAAGTCTTAGGCTCAGTATTGCCTCACATGTTCCAACATTTCTACGGAATCCAAACTGATCTTCCTTGAGGTCGTCTTCTATCAGTTTTTTCATTCGCCGGTAAGGATTCGCTTTAGCTTTTTGCTGCTGTGACTTATTAAACTGATAGTTGGGTAATTTTCACATCTGTCAAAACCTGCTTTCTTTGGGATTGGAAATATTTTATTTTTCTTGAAGTCTGAGGCTATTTCGACTGTCTCATACACCTTGCTCACCAGATGGTAGAGTTTTGTCAGGACTGGCTCTCCCAAGGCTGTCAGTAGTTCTAATGGAATGTTGTCTACTCTGGGGGCCTTGTTTCGACTCAGGTCTTTCAGTTCTCTGTCAAACTCTTCACGCACTATCATATCTCCCATTTCATCTTCATCTACATCCACTTCCATTTCCATAATATTATCTTCAAGTACATCGCCCTTATAGACCCTCTATATACTCCTTCCACCTTTCTGCTTTCCCTTCTTTGCTTAGAACTGGGTTTTCATCAAAGCTCTTGATATTCATGCAAGTGGTTCTCCTTTCTCCAAAGGTCTCTCTAATTTTCCTGTAGGCAGTATCTATCTTACCCCTAGTGAGATAAGCCTCTACATCCTTACATTTGTCCTAGCCATCCCTGCTTAGCCATTTTGCACTTCCTGTCTATCTTATTTTTGAGAAATTTGTATTCTTTTTTGCCTACATCATTTACTGCATTTTTAAATTTTCTCCTTTCATCAATTAAATTCAGTATTTCTTCTGTTACCCATGGGTTTCTACTAGCCCTCGTCTTTTTACCTACGTGATCCTCTGCTGCCTTCACTGCTTCATCCCTCAGAGCTACCCATTCTTCTTCTACTGTACTTTTTCTCCCATTCCTGTCAATTGTTCCCTTATGCTCTCCCTGAAACTCTGTACAACCTCTGGTTTAGTCAGTTTATCCAGGTCCCATATCCTTAAATTCCCACCTTTTTGCAGTTTCTTCAGTTTTAATCTACAGTTCATAACCAATTGATTGTGGTCAGAGTCCACATCTGCCTCTGGAAATGTCTTACAATTTAGAACCTGGTTCGTAAATCTCTGTTTTACCATTATATAATGTATCTGATATCTTCTACTATCTCCAGTGTTCTTCCATGTATACAACCTTCTTTCATGATTGGCAAGGTACGCCAAATTTTGAGATGGAACCACCGATACGACGTAACAATGACCGATATGCGACTCGCCGACATGATGACTTTGAATATAAGCTATTCATTACTACACGTAAATTCAAAACAAGAATTCTGGCAACGACATTCATCCACAAGCGTGGCTTCATCAATTCTCTCATTGTTTTCATCCCAACTAGTCATTGGGGCACAGACTAGAGCACAGATTTGAATACCAGCAGTAAGAATGCGATCGGTATTTCATGATTGTCACAGTGAAGGAGAATTTTATCATGCCTTCCTCTCAGCATATTGGTCTCAAGCTATTCAAGATCGCGTGAAACATAGCATCAGAATCATGAAACATTTCGAACAATCTGAATTTTTCAGTCTTGTCAAATATTTTGAAGACATGTTGCACAAGAATCAGTATCTGTCAAACCCATACAGCCCCTCAGAACGTATTCACATTTGCTGAATCAAACTGCCTGAACATTTAAGACATATTATTTTGGCAGGACGTTGCAAAAACGACATCGAAGCTTTTCAGGGACTGTTACAAGAATTGGGAATTTACAGTGACAACCGCGGGATGCGAAAACAGGAACACAACAATTACAGATCACATCCGTCACAATTCTGCGATGACAGAAATAACAACTGGACACGACAAGGCTATTCTTACAACGCAAATTGTGACCAAAACAGACACCACCCATATGACAACTGTTGGCAGATTAATAATAATTACAGGGAAAGTTCACCTGTCAGCGGTAATGACTATGACAGATACAATCAGAGAAACAGACAATATGGGCACCAACATAATTATTACCAAGGGAGACAGAATAACTTCAGACGTAACGGTCCACCACGCAGTTACGATTCTGGGAGAAATTCTCCACACATGACTGACAAAAAGAAACTACGGAAACTACCAACATGACGACAGACGATATAATCATAACGATAGCCTGAATGTCATCAGAACTGGCGGGATTCAAACAGGGTAGGGCCCTCTCGACAAGGTGAATTTGTAGAAGTTAGATTCCAAATACCAATAATGACGCACGACAGCAAAGGTAACAGACAATGACTCGCATCGCAGACAGCCACGTGCGCCGACTGGCTCAGAAAAAAATAACATAGATGCTATCCTTGAGAAAGGTCTGAGCATTCTTTATCAATGTATACCACATGATAATTGCGTTGAAGTTGAAACTCTGCGTACTAGGAAGAGTAAAGGATTGCACCACATTTCACATGTAAAACCGTTTATTGAGAGATAATCTGCTTTTTAACTTAGTCTTCGCCATAAAATTTTTTACTTCACGTTGCTAGTACGCTTTGTCACACTTAGAAATCGCTACTATGAAACAATGTTTTGAAGTTAACTATCCAGTCTAGAACCTAGGGAACATATTTAGACAGTAATTACGAATGCATTGTTATAGTGAACAGGCGACACAGTGTTATAGTGTGTGTACATTCTTGCTTGTTAGTTGCAAGATTACGTTATGACTATAAGGCCTACATAATTAGAACATATACTAGTACTGCTAATGAGATTTTGATGCAACATTTTGGTTTACTTGAAAAAACATTCTGGATTTAAAGTAGTTTCTGAGAGATTACAGATGACTTAGTATCTGGTTTGTTTGACAGCTACATGGTTATATCGCGACACTACTGATAAGTGACAGAATTTATACACTCCTGGAAATTGAAATAAGAACACCGTGAATTCATTGTCCCAGGAAGGGGAAACTTTATTGACACATTCCTGGGGTCAGATACATCACATGATCACACTGACAGAACCACAGGCACATAGACACAGGCAACAGAGCATGCACAATGTCGGCACTAGTACAGTGTATATCCACCTTTCGCAGCAATGCAGGCTGCTATTCTCCCATGGAGACGATCGTAGAGATGCTGGATGTAGTCCTGTGGAACGGCTTGCCATGCCATTTCCACCTGGCGCCTCAGTTGGACCAGCGTTCGTGCTGGACGTGCAGACCGCGTCAGACGACGCTTCATCCAGTCCCAAACATGCTCAATGGGAGACAGATCCGGAGATCTTGCTGGCCAGGGTAGTTGACTTACACCTTCTAGAGCACGTTGGGTGGCACGGGATACATGCGGACGTGCATTGTCCTGTTGGAACAGCAAGTTCCCTTGCCGGTCTAGAAATGGTAGAACGATGGGTTCGATGACGGTTTGGATGTACCGTGCACTATTCAGTGTCCCCTCGACGATCACCAGTGGTGTACGGCCAGTGTAGGAGATCGCTCCCCACACCATGATGCCGGGTGTTGGCCCTGTGTGCCTCGGTCGTATGCAGTCCTGATTGTGGCGCTCACCTGCACGGCGCCAAACACGCATACGACCATCATTGGCACCAAGGCAGAAGCGACTCTCATCGCTGAAGACGACACGTCTCCATTCGTCCCTCCATTCACGCCTGTCGCGACACCACTGGAGGCGGGCTGCACGATGTTGGGGCGTGAGCGGAAGACGGCCTAACGGTGTGCGGGACCGTAGCCCAGCTTCATGGAGACGGTTGCGAATGGTCCTCGCCGATACCCCAGGAGCAACAGTGTCCCTAATTTGCTGGGAAGTGGCGGTGCGGTCCCCTACGGCACTGCGTAGGATCCTACGGTCTTGGCGTGCATCCGTGCGTCGCTGCGGTCCGGTCCCAGGTCGACGGGCACGTGCACCTTCCGTCGACCACTGGCGACAACATCGATGTACTGTGGAGACCTCACGCCCCACGTGTTGAGCAATTCGGCGGTACGTCCACCCGGCCTCCCGCATGCCCACTATACGCCCTCGCTCAAAGTCCGTCAACTGCAAATACGGTTCACGTCCACGCTGTCGCGGCATGCTACCAGTGTTAAAGACTGCGATGGAGCTCCGTATGCCACGGCAAACTGGCTGACACTGACGGCGGCGGTGCACAAATGCTGCGCAGCTAGCGCCATTCGACGGCCAACACCGCGGTTCCTGGTGTGTCCGCTGTGCCGTGCGTGTGATCATTGCTTGTACAGCCCTCTCGCAGTGTCCGGAGCAAGTATGGTGGGTCTGACACACCGGTGTCAATGTGTTCTTTTTTCCATTTCCAGGAGTGTATTATTGCTTTTGCGCTGGATCTGTTTTATATCTACACAGATTTTTTGAATTCTTCTGGAAAGTAAAACATGATTTAGTAGTAACGTTTATCGTATAGCTACAATGATGCAGTCTTTCCGGTAGCACAACAATACATTATAATATAGTACATTCTTGATCATGGTAATGTACGTGATAACTACGATATCTATATGCATAGCACTTCACTTTTGTTTATTATGAGGTAAGTACATTGACTTCTACAAAACTTTGCTTAAGTACGACGATAATTACGACACTTGACACATTTTTACCATTAAGTAATGACAGAGATTATCTTACAACAAGACACACAGTTTAACGCTACAGTTCACGTATTTGAGTGATTAATTTTGTACTTAAGACATTTATTTATAAAGATTTTTGAATTACAAAGATACAAAGGTTTTCCATGATGCATTTCATTCCATTGCTGTAATCTATAACACCTGAGGGTATAATTACATTAATCCTCAGGGGGTAAACGCCTACTTTGTGCACTAAGCGTGTGGCAAGCACTAGGAGCCCTAGCTAATAGGGTATTTGCTTATACAACTTTACACATCGGTACCATATTTCTCTAACACAGAATCACACAGTTATCTGATCATTTAACTCAGAGAGATAATCATTTTTTTACTACATCAGTGACACATGTTTACGCAATTATACATTTGGATAACTTCACACTTACAAAATTGTATTTTGTCTGTACTTTGTGAACTCTTCATTTTTTTGAACCATTGTGATACTATGAGAGTTTTGAATGATGTATTTGGTATGGGATAATGATTTTTGAAGTACTTTTGAGGTAGATGACTTTATTGAAATGAGCAGAGACCATTTTTTAAAGGTTGTGAGAGTATTGAAGAAAGCTACGACTATTTGAGGTTTGAATGAGGTGTTATGATATTATTATTGCAACACCTATGTGTATTATGCTGTTTAGATATGTTTATGATCAATAAGATGATACTATATGAGAAATGTGATTACATATTTATATGTATATGAATGATGAGTAGTGGTTAGGGACTCTGATTTGTAAAAAAGATGTTGGAAACCAAGAATCGTACTGTCAGACATGCATGAATGTGAGTATCACAACGATGCTATTCATGAGATTTCGTTTCTACACATTTGTAACGTAAATTCTCAACGTGTGAAATTATATATCAGACTGTCACTGTAGCAGAGACTGCTGGCGTAAATATTTCGGTAAGGAAGGTAAGTGACCTTGTCGCAATGCACTGTAGGTGCCCAGCTGCTCAAAAGTCACCCAGGGAAAAAGCCATTAGGTGGAGAAAAAAGAGGCCATTAACCTCGATATTGACAGTCCTTTGTAGAAAGCATCGCAAATACAACACGCTCATACTTGGAAATTCATGATTACACTTTGGAGCTCGTAATTTCTGATTTTTACTGAAATGCCTAATAAAATGATGAAAAAAATTTTATGTCTGTTTTCTTGCTAGCTGAGAGATTTTTTACTGCCTTATGAAATGCCAAATGGCTAGTGAATGGCGTTTCACGCCTTACTTTATGTATATATTTGCTCATTTTGTTTAATATCGAGTTTCTAGTTGCACTGCAGCACTGATTAAAATAAAATTTAATAGATGTACCAATATCACTATTTTATGCCTACAGATCCATTAAATAATAATTGTATGATCTACTTTCTTAAAAAAAGGGAGGACAAATAGACATTTCCTGTCACAGGAATTGCATACATAATTTTTTCGATTTGGTAACTTTTTGGCAGAGTAAGTTAAGGTGATGCATCACTGTAGTGTTAAGATCTGACATAGGTATTCGACATTTCCTATCTTTACTGTAATATTCTTTCTGGTTGAGCTTTATCATGTTTAGGTATAAGTTATTGCATTTGCTGCTGCTGTTTGCCAGGCATAGTTCCACTGAATTTTACATTGTATTACCCCAATTTTACTACAGATTTATTTTTGCTTGTTGTTGCACATTGGCTAAAATTAGTTGTAATGTTGGATTTCCTTTGTTAATCTAGATAGACTGCTGCTTGCCTTGCCAATTTGCATTTTTTGTCATTGCTGTTTGTGTTAATTGTTTTGTGCTGCTACATTGCCTTGTCCCTTAGTATGTATGTATATATATATATATATATATATATATATATATATATATATAAGTTGTAGATATATATATATATATATATATATAAAAAACAAAGATGAGGTGACTTACCGAGCAAAAGCGCTGGCAGGTCGATAGACACACAAACAAACACAAACATACACACAAAATTCAAGCTTTCGCAACAAACTGTTGCCTCATCAGGAAAGAGGGAAGGAGAGGGGAAGACGAAAGGAACTGGGTTTTAAAGGAGAGGGTAAGGAGTCATTCCAATCCCGGGAGCGGAAAGACTTACCTTAGGGGGAAAAAAGGACAGGTATACATATTAATATGTCTAATATGTCTGCTTGTGTCTGTATGTGTGGATGGATATGTACGTGTGTGCGAGTGTATACCTGTCCTTTTTTCCCCCTAAGGTAAGTCTTTCCGCTCCCGGGATTGGAATGACTCCTTACCCTCTCCTTTAAAACCCAATTCCTTTCGTCTTCCCCTCTCCTTCCCTCTTTCCTGATGAGGCAACAGTTTGTTGCAAAAGCTTGAATTTTGTGTGTATGTTTGTGTTTGTTTGTGTGTCTATCGACCTGCCAGCGCTTTTGTTCGGTAAGTCACCTCATCTTTGTTTTTATATATAATTTTTCCCACGTGGAATGTTTCCTTCCATTATATATATATATATATATATATATATATATACAAAGCTCAGTAGTTAGCTTAAGAGGGGGTAGGCTATAAAAGAGAATGAGTTGCGATGAATTGGAAGAAATTCATTGAGAAGTTATATAAAAAAAGGGTTTGGGAGAAAAAATTAGTGCACAATGAAGAATAATTATTTTGAAAGAGGATATGAATAGAATACAGAAAGCAGGTATAGAGAGAACTTTTTGGGATTAATGATGAACTCAGGGAGATCTCCAAGAAGTAAAGAAAGTTTTGTTTGCAAATCATATATGATAAATACTGCAGTACCAAATGTCATACTGAAAACAAACCCTGTCCTTTCCTTTTGTGTTATCCAACTATGTGTTTGTGTACCCTTGTGTATTTGTGTTCTTCCTGTCTTTATGTGTTTATCTGATAAGAGTTATGTTGGAGAATTTTTCTAATTCTATGTTATTTACTTTGTAAAGATGTTTAAACATTATTTATTCCGTTCTGTTTCAATGGTCATGTGTGAAGTTAATCATTCGAAAGCTCTTCTCATTTTTTTTATTTATTTACTTATGTCATAATTCCTACAACACTGATGTATATGTTTAATTCTATTCTTTTGTAAAGCCTATATTGCTACAAATGTTATCTGTATTACTATGTTCTTTAATGATGTATTTTGTACCTTTGTAATCGTATTTTCATGTCGTAAATTTGTAATTGTATAGACACCAGTTCTTCAAATTAAGTATCATTTCACTGCACACATTTCTGTTGGTCATAATATATGCACAATATGTGAAAAAAAGGGACTCTTGGTGATTGCACATGTGTTGATAATTCAACAAGGGACAGCTTAACAGCATTGCTGGTTTTAAGAACATTTCAAAAAAATTTTTTGTGATTGCACAAGTGGTGGTTCATGGGCTTGCTATATTGTCCGCAAGACTCTTCAATGGTGATTGTGTACCCACACAGTCGCAACAGATGGCTGCTGCACATCTCTACAAGGACTACAGGGGGTCTGCACTTTCAATGGCCCACCAATACCATTATCTCTACAAGGACTACATCGGGTCTGCACCTTTAATGGCCCACCAATACCATTACCTCTACAAGGACTGCAGTGGGTCTGCACCTCTGGTGGCCCACCAATACCATAATCTTTACCAGGACTAGAGTGGGTCTGCTCTGTGATAATCTATCTACCAATATTCTTCAAAACTTCGACTGATTCTGCTGTGGGTTTGCTCTGTTGTGACACATTACCTGTCTGCATGTCAAGAGTCAGCACTGTCCTTCCATTGGAAGGACAACACTACTTCTTAAAGACTGCATGGAATTTCTTTTACTGCTCAGAATTTGAGAAAAAAACTGCAATTACTACTGTGATGAATGATCAGGACTGTCTTTATGGACTGTGAGAACGTTTTTGCTTTTGACCAACATTGTATCGATAAGTGTGTGCATTTGATATACTTGTTAGCGTTGATATAAAAATTTTTAGCAAAAGGTATTGGACACTGCCCAAAACAATTTGTAAAATTTTTGGTGGGGAGCATGGGAGCTATGTAAGTAGGCTGTTTAGATTTTTATGTTGGTAACACCACATAGCGCTCTGTATGAAACTCGCTGATTGTGCTGTGTGCAGTCTGTGGATGGTTGGCATTGTTAGAATATTCGCTATTGTAGTGATGGGCAGTTGGATGTGAACAGCGTGTAGCGTTGTGCAGTTGGAGGTGGGTCGCCAGCATAGTGGATGTGGGGAGAGAGATGGCAGAGTTCTGAGAGCGGATGATCTGGTCGTGTGTCCATCAGAAAAAGGAAATTTGTAAGACTGGATGTCATAAATATATATATATATATATATATATATATATATATATATATATATATATATTCAAAAGTCATTATATATATATATATATATATATATATATATATATATATATATATATATATATATTCAAAAGTCATTATATATATATATATATATATATATATATATATATATATATATATATATATATATATATATACATAATTTACCTTAATTTGAACACTATTAAGGTAAATACATTGTTTGTTCTGCATCAAAATCTTTCATTTGCTAACTATGCCTATCAGTAGTTAGCGCGTTCAGTAGTTAGAATCTTTTATTTAGCTGGCGGTATTGGTGCACGCTGTATTGCAGTAGTTGGAGTAACGAAGATTTTTGTGAGGTAAGTGATTCATGAAAGGTATAGGTTATTGCTAGTCAGGGCCATTCTTTTGTAGGGATTATTGAAAGTCAGATTGCGTTGCGCTAAAAAAGTGTGTCAGTTTACTGTTGATCAGAAGAAGTAAAGAGAGAAATGTCTGAGTATGTTCAGTTTTGCTCAGCTGTTTGAAAATCAGATAACGTAAGAGGTTTACCTGCATTGTTACTCTTAATTTTTCTAAGGAGATGTTTGAAGGTAATCTGGCTTTCAGTCCGCGGAATATATCGCGCGTAGCTACAGGTTCATCGAGAAAGTGGTCCATATTCAAATATTTCTCAAAATACCGCCGAAAATTGCCATGTTTAGCATTGTAGGGCTCTGGTTCCCCAATGTGTTTCCGTAGACGTTCTTGTACCGACTGCGACCAAAATTTGGCCAAGAGAGATATTTCAAATTTTTGATATGTCACGCATCTCTCAGCTACATTATATGCCTAGACAACTGCGTCACCCTGGACGTAACCTACAACGTAAGACATTCACTTTCGGTCACTCCATGCTCTTGGGAACACATTTCTAAATGCTTTCATAAAATTGCAGGATGTACACTACGTTTTTCTGGGATGGAAGGTTGAAATTACCGATGTTTAATCAGACTTTCTTCTTCTTTCACACTGTAATGTCGATTGCTTTCACTCTAATTATTGTAGTGATCGGCTGGTTAATGGGATGGAATGTACTGCCGATAAATGTCGCTATCGTAATTAGGTGCCATGTGTACGGGTGTGTACAGTTGTTGCTGTGAGGTGTGTGTTTTGTATGGGGAATAGGTGTCATACATATGTTTTCAGTACCAAAGCGAGCACTGTGTTTATTAGTATTACTACACTCCGATCGTATGTCATCGCTTAGTTGTTTCTGTCGTGCTGCGTTGGATTGAGCTGCCTCAGCTATGACATCTTTATAATTTTTAACAAATTAGGCTACGGTGTCGTGCACAACTGATGGTAATTTTTCCTCTACACATTGGTCAAAATATTTATGTTTCTGATCAACCCACTCATAAAATTCTTTATTACTGTTGGCAAAATGATTGTCAGTGTGCAATTGCAGTTTGTCTGTAACTTGTTTATCCATAGTGTTAACTTTGCCTTCAATTACAGTAATGCGTGTTTTTATTGAGTCATGAACTGATGGATAAGATTTCACTTGAGTGGGAACAGCTTTGCATGTAGCGTTTAAATGTTTGACAACAATAATAATATCTTTTACCTATTTTCTGGTTTTTTCCTGCTGTAAGTTCAATTCGGAAAATTTTGAGTCAAGTTTGGACACTTGGCCGCTTAGTCTTATGTTAATCTTGTCTACTCTTTCACACAAAGTGTCACCATAACTTTTTAGTGCTCTTAATTCAGCTTAATCTCATTATGTCACGTTTTTAAAACTGTCATGTGTTCGTCAATGTCTTTTTTGTTTTGAGTCATTTGATTTTTGTTTTCAGTCATTTGCTTGATAACAGTGTTAGACATGCTGGCCATATTTGTAAACTGAGACTGCTCTGCCCCCGCTATGTTGTTTGGCATGATGTCACGTACAAGAATGGGCTCTGAACTGAATTTAGCTATTTGACTGGTGGTCGGTCTATTTACGAAATTTCCGTCCATAGGCATGTTACCTGCTGAGTCATTGTCAATGTTTTGTCCAATCTCCGAGTTGGATTCGGTTTGCATCTGTTTTCTGACATTTTCCATTTCTGATAACTGTTCACGCGTTACCACCATGCTACACGTAATGTATATTGCAAGAAAAATCCTTAAACACGTTTGAGAATTAATTCATGAAATTAATTTAGTATGGCAACAATGTTGGCTTAACTGAGCAAGAATTACAATTAATGGTGAACAAATTAACATTCATTGCTGCATGCCATATTGCATCGCACATGACACAAGTTGGCCATTTTGTGGAATGGTATGACTGTGTTGTTGTAAGAAACTATACGATAACAATAATTTGAAATACGCGGCCTTGCGCAAAAATGACTGCTACGGTTATGGAAAATTTTGTCAAAACTACTAACAAGCTACAATTACTGAAAGCGCTTGGACTAGTGTGCTGATGTAAAAATGTGATGTCTTACCTAGGATCCAAATATGCAGTGTGGATTCCAGATTTCATCAACAATTTCACTGGTTCGTCTTTTTGTTTGGTTTTTACAAATATTCAGTGGCAATGGCTCGTCAGATATAATCCCGTTATCCACGCAACAAAGAAAAACAATGTAGCAAATACAGTAAAAGGTCCAGACACGAAGATACCAGTTTGATTTATGGCAGCTTTTCCTATCTGGTTTAAGTATATTGAAGAACAAGCAAATAATAATAATTAATAATAATTGTATGTGGTCAGTTTCTACAATTTTTTCGCGCTTGACAAAGGCTTTTTGCGTAAGGTCCATTCATTGTTAACTGACCATGACTTTTCTGAAAATATCGGAATTCGTAGTTTGAATAATTCCAGAGCTTTGGTTAGTTCTGGATCTTAATATAATTTGTAACACGGAACTTCAGCCTTGCCAAGATGCTGTTTAATTGGAACAATAGCTTGCAACATGAATGAAACACAAGATTAAATAATATCACTGCATTCACAAAATTTTATACTAAATTAAACCATACAGACGTACCCCCCCACCCCATGAACCATGGACCTTGCCGTTGGTGGGGAGACTTGCGTGCCTCAACGACACAGATAGACGTACCGTAGGTGCAACCACAATGGAGGGGTATCTGTTGACAGGCCAGACAAACGTGTGGTTCCTGAAGAGGAGCAGCAGCCTATTCAGTAGTTGCAAGGGCAACAGTCTGGATGATTGACTGATCTGGCCTAGTAACAGTAACCAAAACAGCCTTACTGTGCTGCAAGGGGAAACTACAGCAGTAATTTTTCCCAAGGGCATGCAGCTTTACTGTATGGTTAAATGATGATGGCGTCCTCTTGGGTAAAATATTCCGGAGGTAAAATAGTCCCCCATTTGGATCTCCGGCGGGGACTACTCAGGAGGACGTTGCTATCAGAAGAAAGAAAACTGGCGTCCTACGGGTGGGAGCGTGGAATGTCAGATCCCTTAATCGGGCAGGTAGGTTAGAAAATTTGAAAAGGGAAATGGATAGGTTAAAGTTAGATATAGTGGGAATTAGTGAAGTTCGGTGGCAGGAGGAACAAGACTTCTGGTCAGGTGAATACAAGGTTATAAATACAAAATCAAATAGGGATAATGCAGGAGTGGGTTTAATAATGAATTTAAAAAATAGAAATGCAGGTAAGCTACTACAAACAGCATAATGAACGCATTATTGTGGCCAAGAGACACGAAGCCCACGCCTACCAAAGTAGCACAAGTTTATACGCCAACTAGCTTCGCAAATGACGAAGAGATTGATGAAATGTACGATGAGATAAAAGAAATTATTCAGATAGTGAAGGAAGACGAAAATTTAATAGTCATGGGTGGCTGGAATTCGATAGTATGAAAAGGAAGAGAAGGAAATGTACTAGGTGAATATGGAATGGGGGTAAGGAATGAAAGAGGAAGTCACCTGGTAGAATTTAGCACACAGCAGAACTTAATAATAGCTAACACTTGGTTCAAGAATCATGAAAGAAGGTTGTATACATGGAAGTTCAAGAATAATAAAAGAAGGTTGTGTACATGGAAGAAGTCTGGAAATACTGACAGGTTTCAGATAGATTATATAATGGTAAGACAGAGATACAGGAACCAAGTTTTAGATTGTAAGACATTTCGAGGGGCAGATGTGGACTCTGGCGCTGAAGAAACTGTAAAAAGGTGGGAATTTAAAGAGATTGGACCAGGACAAACTGACAGAACCAGAGGCTGTACAGAGTTTCAGGGAAAGCATTAGGGAACGATTGACAAGAATGGGGGAAAGAAATACAGTAAAAGAAGAATGGGTAGCTTTGAGAGATGAAATAGTGAAGGTAGCAGAGGATCTAGTAAGCAAAAAGTCTAGGGCTAATAAAAATCCTTGAGTAACAGAAAAGAGACTAAATTTAATTGATGAAAGGAGAAAATTTAAAAATGCAGTAAATGAAGCAGGCAAAAAGGAATACAAATGTCTCAAAAATGAGATCGACAAGAAGTGCAGAATGGCTAAGCAGGGATGGCTAGAGGACAAATGTATGGATGTAGAGGCGTATATCACTAGGGGGTAAGATAGCTACTTCCTACAGGAAAATTAAAGAGGCCTTTGGAGAAAAGAGAACCATTTGCATGAATATCAAAAGCTCAGATGGAAAACCAGTTCTAAGCAAAGAAGGGTAAGTAGAAAGATGGAAAGAGTATATAGAGAGTCTATACAAATACGATATTTTTGTGGACAATATTATGGAAATAGAAGAGGATGTAGATGAAGATGAAATGGGAGATATGATACTGCGTGAAGAGTTTGACAGAGCACTGGAAGACTTAAGTCGAAACAAGGCCCCAGCAGTAGACAACATGCCATTAGAACTACTGACAGCCTTGGGAGAGTCAGCACTGACAAAACTCTACCATCTGGTGAGCAAGATGTATGACACAGGTGAAATACCCTCAGGCTTCAAGAAGAATACAATAATTCCAGTCCCAAAGAAAGCAGGTGTTGACAGATATGAAAATTACCGAACTATCAGTTTAATAAGCCACAGCTGCAAAATACTAACACGAATTCTTTACAGACGAATGGTAAAACTAGTAGAAGCTGACCTTGGGGAAGATCAGTTTGGATTCCGTAGAAATGTTGGAACACGTGAGGCAATACAACGACTTGTCTTAGAAAATAGATTAAGGAAAGTCAAACCTACGTTTCTAGCATTTGTAGACTTAGAGAAAGCTTTTGACAATGTTGACTGGAATACTCTCTTTCAAATTCTGAAGGTGGTAGGGGTAAAATACAGGGAGCGAAAGGCTATTTACATTTTTTACAGAAACCAGATGGCAGTTATAAGAGTCGAGGGGCATGAAAGGGAATCAGTGGTTGGGAAGGGAGTGAGATATAGTTGTAGCCTATCGCGATGTTATTCAATCTGTATACTGAGCAAGCAGTAAAGGAAACAAAATAAAAATTCGGAGTAGGAATTAAAATCCATGGAGAAGAAATAAAAACTTTGAGGTTTGCTGATGTCATCGTAATTCTGTCAGAGACAGCAAAGGACTTGGAAGAGCAGTTGAACGGAATGGATAGTGTCTTGAAAGGAGGACAAAAGATGAACACCAACAAAAGCAAAACAAGGATAATGGAATGTAGTCGAATTAAATCGGGTGATGCTGCGGGAATTAGATTAGGAAATGAGACACTTAAAGTAGTAAATGAGTTTTGCTATTTGGGGAGCAAAATTACTGATGATGGTCGAAGTAGAGAGGATATAAAATGTAGACTGTCAATGGCAAGGAAAGCGTTTATGAAGAAGAGAAATTTGTTAACATCGAGTATAGATTTAAGTGTCAGGAAGTCTTTTCTGCCCTGCCTGCCGCGGTGGCAGAGCGATTTTAGGCGCTTCAGTCCAGAACCGCATGACTGCTACAGTTGCAGGTTCGAATCCTGCCTCGGGCATGGATGTGTGTGATGTCCTTAGGTTAGTTCGATTTAAGTAGTTCTAAGTTCTAGGGGACTGATGACCTCAGATGTTAAGTCCCATAGTGCTCAGAGCCATTTTTTTGAAGTCTTTTGTGAAAGTAATTGTATGGAGTGTAGCCATGTATGGAAGTGAAACGTCGACGATAAATAGTTTAGACAAAAAGAGAATAGAAGCTTTCAAAATGTGGTGCTACAGAAGAATGCTGAAGATTAGATGGGTAGATGACATAACTAACGAGGAGGTATTGACTAAAATTGGGGAGAAGAGAAATTTGTGACACAACTTGACTAGAAGAAGGGATCGGTTGGTAGGCCACATTCTGAGGCATCAAGGGATCACCAATATAGTATTGGAGGGCAGCGTGGAGGGTAAAAATCGTAGAGGAAGACCAAGAGATGAATACACTAAGCAAATTCAGAAGGATGTAGGTGGCAGTAGGTACTGGGAGATGAAGAAGCTAGCACAGGATAGAGTAGCATGGAGAGCTGCATCAAACCGGTCTCTGGACTGAAGACCACAACAACAACAACAACAACAGTCTCTTACATTAATTCTGTTGCTGTGTGCTACTATGGGTACGCCAAGTGAGATTTTGTATCAATATATATATATACTCTTCCATATATATATATATATATATATATATATATATATATATATATATATATATATATATATATATATACTAACATATTTTCAGAAGACAATGATAAATCACAGAAAATTATGGGATCACATTTTATTTATTGAGGTAAAAACGAAAATAAGTATAAATCAGTTCATGTTGTAGCGTTTGAATAAATTTTGGAAAATTTGTATTTTTAAATTTAGTGTTTTAAATAAATTCATTTTTTTTATTAAATGAAAATTTCGTTCATCAACATAGATAAATTTTTAGATGGAGGAAAAAATATAACTAAAATTTTTGTTTTATATTAGAGAGTTTTTAAAAAATGTGTTTTTTTGCATAAGTTTCGTAGATATATTACTAGCATTCCTCATGCACGAGGGTATTACACTCATTTCAGACAACTGAATTATCAGTATAGAACAGGATCTATACAGTCATCTTTACGTTCGACTCCAGAATACAATTCACATCTCTCTTCCTCTCCCCACCTCCTGTTATTTTGTGACGTCTAACAAAGCGAATAAACTACAGCATTGCTGTCGAATACAGATGAGCAAACTGCAGAGGCTGGAACTCTATAGTTATACATCTGACAGATGTATTAACTTATCTCACATCTTCTATATAAAAAACTTCCACTGTGTTGCTCTGAAAACTATCAATCACTGCAGAATGTACTCTTTATTTTGAAATTTTCATCAGAGTACAGAAAAAGTGAGAACATTAAACACCTAAGAAAAATAGTACTGTCTAATGAAACATCCGTGTTAACCGATTTCTTTCAGGTTGATGGACAAAATTACAGCATGGTTTTAGAGCGTCTCTGACATTCAGGTCAGTATATGTAAATAAATTGTTGTACACGTGGTTATTACAAAAATTTGAGACGCATGAAGTAACGTTACAGAATACAGCCTTTCACGGTATCTGTTCACATGTCGGAAAAGACACTATCATTTTACGTTTGGCAACAACAAGCTATAATTCAAAAGAATTTGTTTTCACACTCTGGCAGATCTTGTTTTACAAATACAGTGGTATATCATGGTGGCATTTACAAAACGCAAAAAACAAGTCGTCTGAGCATGCTTTATAATAGAACTTCCTAACATCTCCTAGCAGAGCCCTACAAGATTTCACCGCTACATGGAAAACAAATACCGCCTGTGTTCTGACTTCGGACACATTTGCTCCATAACTCGCCTCTACCGACTTGTGCATAAAGTTTTTGTCATCTGTACTTGAAGAATAAGACCATACCCAGCAGACCATAATTTGCAATAGCAGCAGATTACTACGTTGTAGTTTTGTAAGCAGTTTAGTCATCACAGAACAGTCTGTTTCACGCAATCTATTCACATATCGGAAAAAACTCTATCATTTTTTGGTTGCACAACAATCTATAATTCAGGGGATATTGTCTGTACACTATGGCAGATTCCACTTTACCAAAGCAATTGTATATCATGGTGGCGTTTACGAAACGCAAAAAAAACTGGCTGGAAGAACCGGCCACTGGCGTAGCCCGATGCAAGCAGATGTGCCAGCCACACAGCAGCTGAAGTCAAATGGCTCTGAGCACTATGGGACTCAACTGCCGTGGTCATCAGTCCCCTAGAACTTAGAACTACTTAAACATAACTAACCTAAGGACATCACACAGATCCATGCCCGAGACAGGATTCGAACCTGTGACCGTAGCAGTCGCAAGCAGCCGAAGGCCCAGATCCCTCACCAGGAGCACGTAGATCATAGAACAAAGTGAGATACCTGGTGCTCACTCTACAGAACAAAGAAGAGACACTCGTGGAGTTTTATTTCCTTTTTTCTAAAATGGGCTCCTGCAAGTCCTGCGTCTCCTGCTACCAACTATAGAAGCCTCCGCTTGGGTTCGCTGTTCTGCGATAGAAAATTCATTGAAGCAGTTGTATTTAATGTCAGCTTCCCTTTATAAGTGACCTATTAAAAAACACAACTGTGTCCCTTACGACCAGACATAGTCCCACCCACGTCCGCCTAGAACTTAGAACTAATTAAACCTAACTAACCTAAGGAAATCACACACATCCATGCCCGAGGCAGGATTCGAACCTGCCTAGAACCGCACGGCCACTCCGGCCAGCGGAACACTAACCACAGTAACGTTACACTCCAACAGCATAAGATTTCCATTTACCATTTAACGAGGATAATGGAATGTAGTCGAATTAAATCGGGTGATGCTGAGGGAATTAGATTAGGAAATGAGACACTTAAAGTAGTAAAGGAATTTTGCTATTTGGGGAGCAAAATAACTGAAGATGGTTGAAGTAGAGAGGATATAAAATGTAGCCTGGCAATGGCAAGGAAAGCGTTTCTGAAGAAGAGAAATTTGTTAACATCGAGTATAGATTTAAGTGTCAGGAAGTCGTTTCTGAAAGTATTTGTATGGAGTGTAGCCATGTATGGAAGTGAAACATGGACGATAAATAGTTTGGACAAGAAGAGAATAGAAGCTTTTGAAATGTGGTGCTACAGAAGAATGCTGAAGATTAGATGGGTAGATCACATAACTAATGAGGAAGTATTGAATAGGATTGGGGAGAAGAGAAGTCTGTGGCACAAGTTAACTAGAAGTAGGGATCGATTGGTAGGACATGTGTTGAGGCATCAAGGGATCACCAATTTAGTTTTGGAGGGCAGTGTGGAGGGTAAAAATCGTAGAGGGAGACCAAGAGATGAATACACTAAAAAGATTGAGCAGGATGTAGGTTGCAGTAGGTACTTTGAGATGAAGAAGCTTGCACAGGATAGAGTAGCGTGGAGAGCTGCATCAAACCAGTCTCAGGACTGAAGACCACAACAACAACAACAACAGGTGTATAGTATCAGAAAAATTATGGTACGTCCATACTCACAACAGTTGACTATCGTTTCACACGGCCCAGTAGCAAAACTCTCCCGCCACATTGATGTTATCACATATTTATCGAGGAATAAAGGGTTTAATTACAATTAAAAACCCCTCATGTCTTTTATTTATGTTACGCACATTTCTGCACAATAATCGGCGTATGCCAGATCAGGAGGAACTAACACGCTTTTTGTAGAAGCAGTATCTTGGAGGGTCTAGCTAACTTCTATGAAAACATCACCTCACCCTCAGATATCTTATATCTTACCCCCCCCCCCCCCCCCCCCCCTCCGAGGTTTCTCGACTTCGCCACTTCCATGAAATGATTTAACATATAAGTCTTCCAGTCAATCAGAATCGAGGACGGACTTCTATTTAACAAACCTGTCACACTTAACGACTGGGCGGGGCCGACCGTTTCTTCGTCTCTTTCATACTTCCACAGTGTTCTTTTCCGGATGGCCAATTTTGAGCTTCTCAGTTGAATTTGTGTTAGTACATTCAAGCTTAATGCTACACGTTTCCAACGTATATTTACTCGCACAACTTTCGCAGATTATACGAATTTCTCGACTAAGACGTCACCGCTATATGCAAGCGTAGACTGATAGATAGATGACTGTGTAGCACGTCCATTCGGATTAATTATTGGACATATGCACCAAAGTATACCAGACAGTGTCCTATAACTGTGCAGTTAAGCTATCTATACACTCCACCACATGGATCATACAAGGGTCATTCCGAGAGTAATGCCTCCTATTTTTTGTGATGACTTTAGATGTCCGCGCCCGATGTCGTTGGTGTAGTGCTAATGGTTGAACCTTCCTCTTTCATTTGCAGGTAGTTCCGTTGTTCTGCGATGGTTGACGCTAGCAGATGAGTGTTCCAAACTGGAGTCTGATATGGACGCGTGTGTAAAAGAGCGATGTGTGACTGAATTCCTCACTGCTGAAGAAACTGCTCCGATTGAAATCCATCGACGCTTGCTAAAGGTGGATGGAGATGATACTACAGGTCGAGCAGTGTGAGGCGTTGGATACGGCACTTTCAAGGTAGTAAAAAGAGTGTGTATGACAAGCCACAGCCCCGTCGACCCTGCACCGCTGTCATCCCTCGCAATGAAGAGCGTCTTGATCAACTCATCCTTGCTGATCGGAGGATAACGCCCACAGACTTGTGTGCAAAGCTGAATGTCGGCTGTAATGCCTTGGAAACAATGTTGTAACATCTTGGTTCTCACAAAGTCTGTGGGAGATGGGTCCTGCAGATGGTTACAGAAGAACAAAAAACTCATCAAATGGAAATTTGTCGGGCCATTCGGGACCAATATGAAGCTGAAGGTGACAATTTTCTGAATGGCACCGTCACCGGAGATGAGACATAGTGTCACCACTACGAGCCGGAATCCAAAAGACAGTCCAAGGAATGGTGACATGCGAATTCTCTGTCAAAGGAGAAACTTAAGACACAGCTGTCCACAGGCAAAGTGATGTGCACAGTCTTCTGGAATATCCAGGGTATGGTTCTTTTGAATGTCCTCGAGACTGGAGCAACTGTCAATTCAGCACGCTACAAGACAACACTGACTAAGCTGAAAGCCCGAATTTCCAGGGTAAAACCAGAGAAGAAGGCCAACTTTCACCTGCAACATGATAACGCCAAGCCTCACACCTGTTTTGCGACCATGCAACTCATTGCAAAATTCGACTGGACTGTCTTACCACATCCACTGTACAGTCCTGATTTAGCACATTGAGACTTCCATCCCTTTGGACTTCTGAAAGATAGACTACCTGAACAACATTTTCAAGGCTCAGATGCTCTTCTCAGAGCTGTAAGGAAATGGTTAGCCTCAGCTGGTTCCAATTTTTACAAATGCGGCATGCAGACGTTGGTTCATTGTTGCCAAAAGTGCATAACGAAAGTTGGTGACTGTGTGCAAAAATGACAGTCTGCAGCTGAAATATTACTCTGTTTAGCTGTGCTGTTGTGATTTATGTATCTCCTGTGGTTTCCGTGAATAAAAATAGGAGGCATTACTTTCAGAACGACCGATACATTCTGCACTACCTAAGATTTCACCAGTGTCTCATATTAGGAATGCAACTTCTTAGAATCACCCACAGCATTTCCTTCTAACAGCGTCCCTGGTTGAAGGAATATATTGATTTAAACACTGATCAGGGGCTCTCATGACATGTTATTTCGAAAAAGGCTTTAGAAATATATAATTCAGCTTTCGGCAAAAGCATAGAGAATGTTAGAAACTGTCGCGATATTGATTTAGTTTACCGGTGGTATGGGCGTTATGGTGCACGAGATTACTTTCCCAGGCAAAATTTTAAGTGGGTCGCAATCTTCAGTGAAGGTCTAATCACTGTGGAGATGGCTAAGGTTTCGGTAGAGTTCATGAAGACAGTCTGTACCACTGTGTGTGTTCTTGACCTCTCCAAACGTCACCTGTTCCGATTCTATTACATGTCTGTGAAAGCAGATTAGATTAGATTAAGTTAGATTTACTTTCATTCCAATTGATTCACAGTGAGGAGGTCCTCCAGGATGTAGAACATGTCAGAAAAACTACAATACATGACAATATTTACAACTCGCATAAAAAAGTTAATGTACCATTCTACAGGTCCCAAGTGGCATGGTCGTCATTTTTTAATGAACGCAGTATGAAAGAATCATTTTACAAACACTAATGCACTGTATTTAATATTAAAGAAAAGTTTTTTATTTATTTATAAGGTAATACACTTGTAATACAACTACTAAATACTTATTTACAATGAACACATTACCACACACACACACACACACACACACACACACACACACACACACACACACACACACACTTATATACAATGAACACATTACTGCACTGAAATTGTGTAG
This sequence comes from Schistocerca serialis cubense, assembly GCF_023864345.2. Lineage (NCBI taxonomy): Eukaryota > Metazoa > Arthropoda > Insecta > Orthoptera > Acrididae > Schistocerca > Schistocerca serialis. The sequence continues at coordinate 132,285,136 of NC_064641.1, read as the reverse complement.
AAGTTATACTAAACATATATATATATATATATCAGTTAGTTGTACTGAGAAATTCGTCAATGGAGTAGAAGGAGTTGGCCACCAATAAATCCTTCAGGCTTCTTTTAAACTGAATTTCATTGGTTGTTAAGCTTTTTATGGCTGCTGGCAAGTTATTGAAAACGTGTGTTCCTGAATAATGCACACCTTTTTGTACAAGACTAAGTGACTTTAAATCCTTGAGAAGATTATTCTTATTTCTAGTACTGATTCCATGTATTGAGCTGTTGATTTGAAAAAGTGATATATTTTTAATGACAAATTTCAGTAAGGAATAAATATATTGGGAAACAGTAGTTAGTATCCCTAGTTCCCTAAACAGGCTTCTGCAGGACATTCTTGAATTCACACCACATATAACTCTTACTGCACGTTTTTGTGCCCAGAAAACTTTAGCCCTGCTTGATGAACTGCCCCAAAAAATAGTCCCATATGACATTATGGAATGAAAGTAAGCATAGTATGCCAGCTTTTTCATTTTTATATCCCCTATGTCTGACACATTTCGCATTGCAAATAGAAATTTGTTAAGACGCTTCAGCAGTTCTGTGGTGTGCTCCTCCCAGTTGAATTTATTATCAAGCTGTAATCCCAAGAATTTAACACTGTCCACTTCTTCTATTTGCTTGTCATTGTATGTTAGGCATATACTCGCAGGACACCCCTTCCAAGTTCTGAACTGCATGTAGTGTGGTTTTTCAAAGTTTAGTGACAAAGAATTAACTAGAAACCAGAGATTAATGTCGATAAATATTTTAGTACCTAACCTTTCTAAGACTACACTCGATTTGCTATTTATTGCAATGTTTCTAGCATCGGCAAACAAAATGAACTTGGCTTCTGGTAATGTTACTGATAAAAGGTCATTGGTATACACAAGGAAAAGTAAGGGCCCTTAAATGGAACCTTGTGGGAACCCACATGTAATTAGATCCCAGTTGTATGATGCTTGATAGCTTGATACATGTCTCTTTCCTAATAACACCCTTTGTTTCCTGCCAGAGATATAAGATTTGAACCATTTTGCAGCATTTCCTGTTACACTGTAATATTCTAATTCACTTACAAGGATATTGTGATTTACACACTCAAATGCCTTTGACAGATCACGAAAATACCAGCTGCCTGCAATTTTTTATCTAATGAATTAAGCACATTTTCACTGTAAGCGATATCAGAACCCTTTAGAAATCCGAACTGTGACTTTGACAGTATGTTATTTGAGATAAGATGGTTATAAAGCTGATTGTACATTACTTTTTCAAAAATTTTTGGGAATTCTGGCAAAAGTGAAATTGGATGGAAATTTGATGCTATTTCTTTATCTCCCTTATTAAAAAGTGGCTGAACTTCAGCGTATTTCCACCATTCAGGAAATATGCCACTGATAAATGACTGGTTACACAGATAGCTTAATATGTTACTTAAATCAGAATCACGTTCTTTAATTAACTTTGTTGATGTTTCATCATACCCACTAGATTTTTTTGATTTTAAAGATTTTATGACGGATATAATTTCTGCTGGGGTAGTGAGGGTCAAATTCATATTATGGAAGTTACTTGAAATGTCTGGTCTGAGGTATTCCATAGCAGCATCTACACACCCTGATAACCCCATATTGTCAGTAACAGTTATAAATTTTTTTAAAGTTCTGCAACACTATACATGTCTGTCATCAGTGTATCATTTACTCTTAATGCTATTTGTCCCTCTTCATGTCTGGTTCTACCAGTCTCCTCCTTCACTATATCCCATATTGTCTTTATTTTGTTATCTGATATGACTATCTTTTCCTTATAATATATTTGCTTTGATGTCCGTATTACAGTCTTCAATATTTTGCAGTATTTCTTGTAATGTGCTATAGCATCAACATCGGAACTGTTTCGGATTGACAGATACAGTTTTCTTTTTGTTTTACAAGATACCCCATTTCCTTGGCTTCTTTGTAGTCTTTGCTAGTGTCAACTTACAGACAGTTTGATCTACTGGCTAACAGACTATGGTCCATATGAAGAATTTAGGTGCAATGCTGAGGAGTTCGACACATCTGGATTTGCGACTGATAATCCTTACAGAATAATACCTCAGAAGAAGAGAGTTATCAGAATGCTGAAACATGAGGCAAATGACTCGCAGAGTGTGGAGTTTGTAGGGCTCAGATCGAGGATGCTCTCATACTGTGTAGATGCTGATGCCACCCAGAGAAGGGCTGAGGGTGTTCATCGTGCAGCCTCATGGTGGCTAACGATCACTGATAATAAGTAGTGTTTGTGTCCTGATGATGAACATCCTCATATGGTGCAGCAATTAATCTTTTGGTCAGAGGGCCATGAGTTGCATACTGCATTGCAACAGCAAGTCAGTCTGTTGTGTCATGATAATGTCTGTCATAGCTTTGTGGATGTACGTGTATGTACAGAAGTGAACTGTATATACTGTGACAAAAAAGAAATTGCGACATCAAGAAATAATTAATGTAAGTAATGATATTTCTGGAATATATTTGTCTAGCTAATATATTGAAGTGATTAACATTACAAGATCACAGGTTAATGTAAGTGCGAGATAAGTCACTGAAAATGTGACATACTGATACATTAAAACCAGTGTAACCACCAGAAGGTTAAATGCAAGAATTGAAGTGTACGTGCATTGTGTTGCACAGATGCCACATGTCAGCTTGTGGGATGGAGTTCCATGCCTGTGGTACTTGTTTGGTCAATACAGGGTCACTTAGTGCCAGTTGCGGATTATGGTGGATTTGTTGTTCAATGGTGTCCCATATGTGCTCAATTAGAGACAGATCTAGTGATTTAGCATAACAAGGCAACATGTCAGTACACTGTGGATCATATTGGGTTACAACAACGGTATGTTGATGAGCATTATCCTGTTGTAAAACACAGCTTAGTATGCTATTCATGAATGGCAGCATAACTGGTTGAACCACCAGACTGACGTACAAATTTGCAGTCAGGATGCATAGGATAACTAATAGAGTGCACCTGTTGCCATGCAAAATCATAGCCCAGACCATAGCTTCAGGTGTAGATTCAGTGTGTCTTGCATGCAGACAGGTTGGTTGCAGGCCCTTAGCTGGCCTCCTTCCAAACAACACAAGGATATCACTGACACCGAGACAGAACCAGGTTTCATCAGAAAACACAACAGACCTTCACCCTGCTCTATAATCATCATTGTGGCTGGAAAAAAATCCTGGAAGAACAGTAACAATGATGACTGAAGAGAATCATTTGACATCACAGGTGTGCTACCCTTCCACCAATTGCTGCAGATTTCAATGCTGGGTGATCAATAAATATCAGCATGTGAACCATTAAATGGAACATCATTGATATGAGCTTTCGGAGCCAAAGGCCCATTTGTGTACCATTGATGACTGCACAACCCAAAGCTTTACACCTCACCTGGGCCCATCAACACCAACACTGGGCTGTTGATGACTGGAAACATGTTGCCTGATCAGACGAGTCTTATTTCAAATTGTATTGAGGGGATGGATGTGTACGGGCATGTACACAACCTCATGACTCCATGGACCCTACATATTGGCAGGGGACTGTTAAAGCTGGTGGAGGATCTGTAATGGTGTGGGGCATATGTAGTTGGAGTGATATGGGACCCCTGATACGTCTAGATACAGCTCTGGCAGGTGACATGTACAAAGCATCCTCTCTGATCACCTGCATCCATTTATGTCTATTGTGCATTCCGGCAGACTTGGGCAATTCCAGGAGGACAATGCTACACCCCACATGTCCAGGAACACTCTTCTGAGTTTAAACACTTCTGCTGGCCACCAGACTCGCCCAACATCAACATTATTGAGCATATCTGAGATGCCTTGCAACATGCTGCTCAGAAGAGATCTCCACCCCCTCGTACACTTAGGAATTTATGGACAACCCTGCAGTATTCATGGTGTCAATTTTCTCCAGCACTACTTCAGACATTAGTCGAGTCCATACCACATCATGGTGGGGCGCTTCTGCATGCTCATGGGGGCCCTACACGATATTAGGCAGATGTACCAGTTTCTTTGCCTCTTCACTGTATATTAAGAACAATTGTTCATACCTCCCTAGTTAGAGAATGCTGCTGATTTTTGTAGAGTAACTGTACTGTTAATTTCAACCTTCTAGATTCTTCCAGTTAAATATGAATTTAACCATTTGTGCACTGTCCCACTCATACCACATAACTTGAACTTATCTAGAAGAATCTCATGACACACACAGTGAAAAACCTTTGAGAAACCACAAAAAATCCCATTTGGATTCAGAGCATTTAATATTTGATCAGTGAAAGCATATATAGCATTTTCTGTCGAGAGCCTTTGGGAGACTAAACTGACATTATTTGTTAGTACTTCATTTTCACAAATATGTGAAGCTAGTCTTGAATACATTATTTTAAAGAATTTTTGATAAAGCTGTGAGAAGTGAGATTGGGTGGTAACTCTTAGCATGAGACCTGTCCTTTTTATGCAATGGTTTAACAGTGGCATATTTCATTCTATCCAGAAAAGTGCCCTGTTTCAGTTAGCTACTGTAGCTGAGAATCCTAATTATCTGTTGGGAACAAGCTTTAAGTACTCTATTAGAAATGCCACTAACTCCATGTGAGCATTTACTTTTGAGTGACTCTATTACTTTTGTAATTTCACTAGGATAGGTAGGCTGAATTTCAGTTTTACCAAATTGTATAGGTATTGCCTCTTCCAATACAGCCTAGCAATTTCTTATGAACAGCTGAATTCTATTTTCTCTACAGCACTTAAAAAAGATAATTAAAATATTTTCTGCTTCTGACATTTATTAACAAATTTTCATTGAGTTTGATCGAAATACAGTCTTCCAATGCTCTTGTTGCCCTGTTCACCTTTTAAGAATATTTCAAACTGTTTTAATTTTACTATCAAACAAGCTAATCTCAGACATAATGCACATACTTCTGGTCTTTTTAATAACTTTTCTTAACACAGTGCAGTAGTTTTTAAAATGTTTGAGTCTTTCAGAATAATTATTCCTTCTAGCTATAAGATAAAGTTCCCTTTCCTGTTCACAATTTTTTTTACCCCTTTAGTAAGCCATGGCTTATCTGAGGGAAACTGTTTTCAAATATACTCACAACCATATCATGAAACAGGTTAAATTTTAAATTAGCATCAGGTTTCTGTAACCTCATCCCAGTCTAACTGTTGCATGCTTTCCCTAAAATTTGCATCTGTTAATCATTTACTGAATGCACTATTTTCAAGAACTGTTTTGCATTACAGTATGGAGCTACATCAGATACTGTAACTAGCTGTGCATCATGATCAGAAAGACTATTCTTAACAGGAAAATATTTTATTTGGTTAAAATTACCTTGTTATATAAAAACATTATATATCAGTGTGCTGCTTTCCTCTTCTACCCAAGTAGTAAAAACAAAATCAATAACTGATGTCAAATTGAAAGAAGCAATTAATACTTCAAGGTCATTCTATCTACCAGACTCTTTCAGAAAATTTACATTGAAACCCCACAACAATAATTTGTGTGTATATATAAATTTAAGTTTTATATTAAAGCATCTCTCTGTACTAAAAAACTGTTAATAAAAATTATATGCATTGCAAAAAGTTGTTGGCAAAGAAAAGTTATTTTTAAGAAACCTGGTAGCCATTCCTTTCACTGTGGTTAGCTGACCAAGAATCACAAGGCTCACACAGCTGATCTACAGAAATAAAAGGGGAGGAGGACTTGATTTCCCACCTTTCTTAAGTATTCCTATTGGCCTAGATCAATTGAGGGAGAGTGACCTTGTTTTAGATCATTACCTGAGCCAGAATTGGTACAGTGAATATGTGACCTTAATTGTCCTATTATTTTTATGTCACAACATTGTCCTACAGGCATCGGTGATGTTTGAAGAACATGTGATAGGTATCAGGTTATATCTTGACCTTGAATGTATCATACACAATTGCACATGAGTGACTTCGGGAAAGACCATTGTCAGGATTTTAACTGGTCCTGATATCCTACTGATATCACTCTGAAAACCTAAAAATTCATTAAGAAATTGAAAAATGGTAAAGCTACAGATTTTGATGATATGGGGAAGGAACAAAATGAATATTTCAGTATGTAAACAAAATGTATTGCTTCATTAAGTTTTCCACTTTGATTTGATCCTGGATGATGAAATTACTCCTAATACATGTCACTCGCATCCTCTTTGAGACTGACTGTAATGTGTAGAGGTCTCAGTGAAATACAGCTTTAGGCCTCGTTATATGATGCACAGATGGGTAAAGGTGCCAATGGGCTGTTGGTGTTGCAATGTGGGGAGGCTAACCAGCTGCTGCTAACACTGGTCCAAAAATTATCACTTTTTCCTTTTACAGAAATGAAAGTAGCTGTAATTTATAGATTTAGATGTGATAAACAAGAATATCAAGGTTAAAATTGTCTTCTAGGACTATATTATATAAGATGTTTATGTTTCACAGTCACACTTATGGGACATTATGAGAGCTACACGCAAAGGCATTGTGTCAAGGGACACTCTGCCATAAGTGGGTGAGATGAGTGCTTCAGTACCATATGGCAACACTGCTTTACATCATGACTCATGTGTGCACCATAAAGTTGCATGAGAATTATCAAATATAGGAAACAGATGTGATTGTTATTGTCGCTTGTCTTTTGCTGTTACCGGAACAAGTGCCATGGCAGTTAGCAGTGAATGTATGTGACGTGAAGTGTTGTAATTGAAGAATTGTGTCATTGTGCACATTTATGCTTGCACAAAAATGCCCCACACTTGCAGTAACAAACCAGGTAACTTTTGTTACATAAGTGCAGATGTTATTTGTGGTTCAAGAAGGTGAAAATTGACTGAAGCAGTGAAACAACCATATGCCTTGTGTTTCAGTGTTGAGTTAGAGGTCAAGATAAATTTTAGGCTCCATGCATGTATATACCTTATGTTCATCTGCACTGAATGCTTGGATGCATGGTAAAAACACTTCCATGAAGTTTGGTGTGCCTGCTATTAGGTGTGAACCCATTAACAATGCATTGGATTGCTATTTTTGTATGTATGTCCCTTGAGGAAAAGAGTTAATATCAAGAGGAAAGGGAATTTTCCATTCCCTGATATCATATCTGCTATTTTCCTGTGGCTCATGGCAAAGAATTGTTAGTTCCTGTTCTACCAGATGTAACACCCTCAAGTATTGATAGCAATGACACTGAACCAACACATACAACCAATAAAGTGTAGTTGTCCACCAGTGACACTGGCGCTACATTTACACCAACTTTGTCATCTAGAGAGCCAGGCACAATCACACAGTGTGAACTCAGCTATGTGATTAAGAATTTAGTTCTACCGAAGTGTAAAGCTATACTTTTGGCCCCATGGCTGCAGCAGTGGAATCTCCTTGATGACACAATATGTGTATTTGTGTTTTGGAAGAGCCAGAAAAAAGTTGAGTGTCATTTCAGTATGGAATGTGCCATTACTTTGATGGTTTGTTGGACGACCTGAACATTACATACAAATCGGACAGGTGAAGTCTCTTTATAGATGGTTCAAAAACAAGCCTGAACATAGTACTGCTGCAATGTAGTAATGAAATGCCATCCATCCCTGTCATATATGCTCCCTTAGTTAAAGAAAATTATACCATGTTGAAATCTATTAAACACTTTGTTAATTACAGTAAGCATGAGTGGCTGGTACATGGAGATTTCAAACTCATTCAATGCAGTTGGATTTGTAAGAGGATTACATTCATTATTGTTGCAACCTGTGTGAGTGGGACAGTCACATAAGAGAAAAATGCTACCCACAGAGAAAATGGCCTCCAAAAACAGCTCTGGGTGTAGAAATAGTGCCAAAGAACCTGTAGTTAGATTGTTCTCCCATTTGTGCACATTAATTTGGGACTCATTACAGGTTTTGTTAAGGCTATGCACAGAGATGAAACAGCATTTCAGTATTTGTGTCAGACGTTTCCATGACTCAGCACAGAGAAGATCACGTACGGGATATTCATTAGTCCACAAATATGTCAACTGTTGGAGGATATATACTTTGAGCCTACTGTAACTTCTGGTTAGCTGCACGTATGACATTATTTTCATAATGTGACAACATTGCTCTTCGGAAACAGGAGAGGCAAAAATTACAGGGACCTTGTGGATGAACTCATTCATGCTTATAATGTCACTGGCTGCAACATGACCCTGAAAATGCACTTCCTTGATGTGTGCATTTGGTTCAAATTGTGATGAGCATGGTGAATGGTTCCGCCAGAACATTTCTCTCATGAAACAGCGGTACACAGGATGGTGCATGACTGCTATGTTGGATCATTTCTGCTAGATGCTACAGAGAAATGCTCCAGACACCACTCACAAGAGGCAGGCAAAGAAATGGTGTGAATAAACTAGGAAAGTTCAATTAATGAATACATCCAATTGATTGTGGTAATAATAAAATTGGTCCAAATGGCTCTGAGCACTATGGGACTTAACTTCTGAGGTCATCAGTCCCCTAGAACTTAGAACTAATTAAACCTAACTACCAAACTTGGGACCTTTGTCTTTCATGGGCAAGTGCTCTACCAACTGAGCTACCCAAGCACGACTCACGCCCCGTCCCCACAGCTTTACTTCTGCCAGTACCTCGCAGGAGAGCTTCTGTAAAGTTTGGAAAGTAGGAGGGATGCTTGGGTAGCTCAGTTGGTAGATCACGTGCCCACGAAAGGCAAAGGTCCTGAGTTCGAGTCTCGGCCCGGCATACAGTTTTAATCTGCTAGGAAGTTTCATATCAGTGCACACTCCACTGCAGAGTGAAAATCTCATTCCAGTCTCATAGTTATTAGCGATGGTCTTTTGTCACTCAAGAATGTTCAGCTGATGTGTGAAAAGACATTTTCATGTCAAAAGTAGTGAAAATAAGTGACAGAAAATCTACTGTGAACAAATAACTGAGTAGTATAGTTTACAATGATTATTGATTCCAAGCAAAACTGCAGCTCATATCTATCAGTATGCACCATTGTTAAAAACAATGATAGTTTGGAATCACAAATTACTAGTTTTACATAAAACTATAAATTGATGTAACATGGAAAAACATTTAACTGAGACATTGATTCAGGTGTCACTATGAAGAGCTTTCAGAATACTACAAGCACCCAAAGTGGGACTATAAAAATATTCGCCAAAATATGGGTGAAAATTGGTATTAAACAAAAAATTATAAAAAATGAAAGATGTCATCTCATATGATTTGTAAATATGTTCAGAATTACAGAAAACACACATCAGAGGAAAGCTTGTGTCAAAAAAATCAAAAATGCCTAACAAGTACACTCACAAGCAAATGCAAGAGCTATGGCAGCACTGAAAAGGAAATGGAAAAACATCGCAAATCGATTATGTAGTCAGTCCATCAGGCATAAGGTGGTCAGCAACAGTCCCCACTTGTGGTTTATCTGTTCTGTAACCATTATACTACACTATATAACCATTATATTCAAGGGATTGATAATTAAATTATATATTAATATAAAACACTTGTTATGATTTTATCCTGACATTTTTGTGAAAAATTTATCATGCAGACTCAAACTGCACACACAGAATTTTTTTAAAATCCTGGGTCTGGAAGAAAGGAAACATGTTTTCCACACCCAGTATACGCATTTACCTTAGCTGTTCATTTAATCGTCAGAGAAAATAGAGAACACCCAATCAGAATAGCTGATACAGGATGTTGTTTACATACATACAAATATGCAACCATTTCAGATTATTTATCACAATGATGACACAGGAATTCACCTTAGAGTATGTTACCCTATTATTGAATGAGTAATATACATTACCAGAAACCATGAATGTGTTGTCTTAAACAGACTAGAATGGTTTACTGTTATTTCAACTGCTGGCTCCACTGAATTAACTGAATATGGTAGATAATATTTCATGACATTGTGAATCTGGTGTTTAACTTATAAGGTACCAGTATGAAAAGTTCAAAATACAGGTCATTTCTTCCTTTTGGGTCACACTCCCAGAGCTACAGACTGTTTTCCTCTTGTGGCATATATGACTACTCATAAGTACCCTGACGACCTTGATTCTTTATCTTCTGGAAGTAGGCATAGTTGGATGCTACAGACTTATTTTGCAAAATGTAATTTACTGGCCTATAGGAATGAATAGGTAGAAGAGTAATTTGTCACAATCACTTTTTGATTTTAACAATGGAACGATCTGTGGGCCTGATGATGGTATTGAAGCTGGATGTCTCCATTTGTATACAGCCATTAATGATGGAACCCCACTTTTACCAGCTGTTCTAGACTTGATGTGAAGGTGTCTATGGCATCATGAGAACTTTTCTGATGTATATGGTGAAAGAGTTAGTTGAGTTTAAATCAGAATGCAGTACATTATAGAAACCCACACTGCTAGTCATGCAGTCTAACATAACATACTGCTTCCCAAGTGAGAAGTTGTGCCGGTCCACAGCATGAATCCATCCGGCAGATTAGTGTCGAGGTCCAGTGAGCCGGCCAGCCTGTGGATGGTTTTTAAGGCGGTTTTCTATCTACCTTGGCAAATGCATGCTAATTCCCCTTATTCCACCTCAGTTACACTATGTCGGCAATTGCTGTGCAACCACTGTCTCCATGTATGCGTACACAACAATTACTCTACCTTGCAAACATTTGGGGTTACACGCGTCTGGTATGAGACATTCCCAGGGACGTCCACTGGGGGCTGAACCACACAATAACCCTGGGTTTTGTGTGGGGCAGTGGTGAGGTGGGTGGGTGGACTGCTGTGGCCTATTGTGGGGTTGTGAACCACTGGAGGCTACAGCGGGATGAAGACTCTTCTTCGTTTCTATGTACTCGGTTCAATACATACATACAACCATTATAGAATAGTCCTTTTGATGGCATAGGAGGCTAGAATATCACAAAGGCCAGTGGGTGCAGCAAGATTCCAGACAAACTGTAGGTTCAGAGCCAAATAATTAAAATGCATAGATCTTAAAATAGTTCAGTGACCACTGACAACTAGTGGAAATGACGAGTCAGTTGCTTTCTCTTGTCAAAGATAGAAGAGAGGTCCTAGTAGCCACATGGATGCAGGACATGGTAATTAATTCAGGTAGAACCATAAACTGGGCCAACTTTGGCTCATTATTTACAGTTTTTCAAGATTAAAGTTTATGATGTCCTGCATTTATGTTTACAAAAATGAAAAAATAAATCTGTGATAAAAATTATAGTTCTATGAATACATTTTGAAATAGAGTGCAAAATTAATCATTATTACTTGGAAAAAAGTTTGTTTTTTTTTCCTAAATCGGCTAATGCTGCTAATAATTATCAGCCAATATCCTTACTTACAGCATTTTCAAAAATCTTCGAGAAAGTAATGTACTCAAGAGTGGTTAGCCATTTCAACAGTAATGGGATACTTAGTAAATCACAGTTCAGATTTCAAAAATGCTGTTCCACTGAGACAGCATATACAATTTCACTGTCCACATAATAGAATCTTTAAATAGTAAATGTCACCAATTGGAATTTTCTGTGATTTGTCCAAAGCATTTGACTGTGTGAACCATGACATTATGTTACAGAAATTACAGTTCTATGGTATAAATGGAATAGCATATGAGTGGTTTAAGTCATACCTACAGAACAGGAAGCAAAAAGTTTCCTTATGGGTCAAGTGATTTAAAAAGGTTTGCCACTACATCTAACTGGGGTGAAATTACCTTAGGTGTTCCACAGGGTTCAATCATGGGTCCCCTTCTGTTCTTGATATATGTGAACGAATTCCATTCCTATCTGAAACAGGAAGCTGAACTGACACTGATTGCTGATGATACAAGCATCATTATTAATCTGGTAAAAAAAACTCCAATTGAAAATGATTCAAATAAGATCTTTGGAAAAGACTTAGTTTTTGGGTGTACACATAGACGAGAATCTTAATTTGAAAATTCATATTTTGGATCTTCTGAAACAACTAGGTTCAGCAACTTTTGCAATCAGAATAATTGCCAATTTTGAGGATATAGAAATTAGTAAGCTAGCATACTTTACATACTTTCACTCTCTGATGTCATACGGAATAATATTTTGGGGTAACTGAACATTTAGAGAAAAAGTATTCACTGCTCAAAAGAAAGTGGTTAGAATACTGCGTGGGGTTCATAGTCGCACATCTCGTAGGCATCTTTTTAAAAAATTGGGAATTCTTACAACAGCCTTACACTACATTTACTCACTAATGAAATTTGTTCTGAACAACATGGGCCAGTTTAAAAACAACAGTGACATTCATGATTATAATACCAGAAAAAAGAGAGACTTACACTATCTTGAAAATTTCTTGGGTATTCAGCCAGGTAGCGTCATCTAAAAGGTGAGATATTTTGGCAAGCCGACTTCTTGCCATCTTCAGGCGTTTAGACACCAGAGCTTTTTAAGACAAAAATTTAAAAATCGAGTTTTTGACAGTTCTTCATGTACAAGTCTCCTTAAGTCTATAAGTATCAAAAGATGTGTTATGTATAGTGCTTTCACTAGAGCCACTGAAGAAGCTAAAAAACATTAACTGCATCAGGTGAATGAGATTTTTAATTTGCAGTACACTTAAGAATGAAAATCAGTAGTAATTGTGACAGCTATTGATTTATGATGCTCAGATAGCTTTCAGTGCATCTGGGTATTATTAGTAACTATGATTACACTTACACCTAGTTACAGGAATGAGAGAAAGAGTCATCAGCTTTAACTTTTGTTTTTTTGGCCTGGGTTACCTCAATGGCCACATCTCTGAAACATGAGCTGCACTCCTCACTTCCTGGCCCATTCAAGAAATCCATCGACAATGGAAATATATCCTTCCTATGACTAATACAGATGGCAACATTATATAATATTTATGGCAACTCTGCAGTCCTAGGATGACACCATAGAATGGCACAAAGTTATCTTGCTAAATTCACTTGATATGTTCTTCTAAATTCCAATAAATAAACTGAATGACATCCACTTAACATGAATGACATGTAGTTATCAAATTAATGGTGTTGAGCCCATGAAGGTAGTTCCATGCATAAAGTTCATCTATTCCCGCCCTTTAACTATTAATTACCTAATGTAGCCATCACTATGGCAGTGTCAGAGAAGAGAACAGAGTCATGGCTTACTATCCCAGTGGCCATGTGGCTGCTGTCTGAAACAAAGTCTTAATTAGTTGCTGGTTCCAATCTGGCTGGAGAACTAGTATACTGTGTCTTCATTTTGCTACTTCTTTAAGGGGACAGGTTCATGAAGAGGGAAGACAAGGGGAAATCTTGAAAAATTTGTCAGTTTTCGAAATATGTAGCTCAAAGAATAAGAGTTTAAGCCAGTGCAATGGTTACCAACTTTTAACAGATCTTGTGGCAATAATTTGATGTATGAACCACAGATTTTGGTCTCATAACTTTTTCTGAATTATATGAAATGTATTCGCAGTTGATAATAGGGACAACCATCAGCTGTATAACAGAGTGAGGACAATGAAAATTTGTGCCGGACTGGGACTCAAACATGGGTTCCTGCTTATCACGAATGGTCGCCTTACCATTAGGCTGTGGCGTCGATGACGTTGCACCAATAATCACACGCTTTTAGCAGTAATTTGTGGTGCCGATGAAATCGACACCAACATCGATATGCATCCACCTTTGCACTCTAGGCATTATCTTTGGCTCTTCCGCCATGTTCAGATCAGTTCTTTTTGATCCTTGTATGTCTTAAGGTTAATAAATGAACTACTGCTAATGGGTGTAGTTTGGTGTACCCAACCCGAACACTCCCATCACTGGTGACCCCCAGTTGTAACGTCTTCCGTTTTCACCGTTTTACTGTGTCCACGACCTCCGAGTCGGATATATTCGCGTGTATTACATCGACACAGCATTTGAACAATGACTTCAGCCCAGTGCCTAACGCCAAATTTTGTGATCGACTCGCATCATGTTGCGGGCAATGAACACCTACCAGGACTGCAACACAATGCCTCTCACTCGATGATTCCGCCGATTTCGCGAGACGTTTTCGAGCCTGCAAACAATAAGTGAGGTTAGGATTGCACATGACTCCAGCTATCAAATGCCTTTGTTCCCGCCACATTTGCCCTCTCTCATCGACTGTGCAGTTACCTCTTACGGATCTCCGTGCAGTGCGGGACCAGTGCTGATTTCTGCAAATGCTCTGTCGAGCAACCTACTACCGCCAGGACAACGGTTTGCCATGCCGAAATCCATGCAGTACCACACGGATACCTGCCACGTGGCCGGAACTGCTTCGTTCACAGGTCAACCTGCTCAGCATCCGACCACACCTGTGCCTGCCTCGGTTCAGTATCAGCACATGCCTTCCTACTTCGATACCTCGGCCTGCAACAGGAACAATAACTTGTTATCTGTGCCTGATCTCCACCTACGTCCCACTACTATGCCTCAGTGTCTTGTGCCATGACATTCAGCTTATCTGCACACTGTTTTGAGTGGAGTGACTATGAACAGTGAACATTCACACATTCCATCCCACGTTCGACATCATTTCCCACACTGTGCTTCTGGACTGCCCACACCTCTGCAGCCTCCCTGCAACACAGGTGGCCCCAGCTCTGATCATACGTCGAGCTTCCCGTGGACTAACACGCGTTCTCAAACTTTGAAGTTTTTCTCACCTGTCGCCCCTGCGCCGGCTCCAGTCGAGCTTCCGCTACTGCTCTTGGCAAATCTCGGTGCTTCATCCGTGTCGGTCTTCCGTGACGTATCAGTCCAAACACGCCCGCAACATGTTGAGCTTTCGCAACCGCAATCGACACATTACGGTGTCTCACCTGTGTCGGCCTTGTGCGTCGCGACGGATCGCGGTCAATCACAATGTGTCACCTTCACGGTGCCACCCGAACAGCCATCGTTGCCACATCCCCTGGAGGCACACTCTCCTGGAACACTACAGCAACAACAGCTCGATTCAGGCAGTGCCCCGACGAACTCAACTCAACTTGTTCTTCCGAACATTCTACAACGCTTACCAACAATCCGCCGCGTAATCCAGACAGAGTAACAACCTGGTTCAAAATTGTGGACAAAGTGTTTGACCATTACAAACTCGACGTGTCAACCAGGTTTCTGTGCCTCATCACCCACCTGCACAACCAGGAGGACTTGATTGCTGACCTGGTCTACGACCTGGACTCATCTAACCAGTACACTCTAGCCAAAAAGACAGTTCTACGTCGGCTTGCACTCTCAACTGAGGCACAATATGGGAAGCACTCCACGTCAAGCAACTATGCGATGACAAACCTTACCAGCTCTGGAGAGGGCTACGTGCCGTGGTCAGCACCGATCTACTCTCTGACACAGCTCTCCTTGCCATCTGGTCAGATATTACTTTATTACTAGATCTGTGTCGTTTACCAGTCATGACTGGACAGACTGCGTCAAGATTAATTACATAAATACATTTTAAAAAATATTGACAAAATTTAGACATTTATACTTAATAGAAAAAATATTTGTTTGCCCATTCACTTTGGTCACTATTAAAGAATTCACCAATGGAGTACAATGGGCGTTCATTCAGGTCCTGTGCTACTCTCCTTCTGAATGTTCCTAGTGGCAGGGCACTCCTTGAGTCAGTGAGTTGAACATGTTTAGGGCAACCACTGGAAAGCTGTCTTGCGTTCCCGTCAGTCAACACCTGGGTATTTCGATACTCCTCTTGTTACGGGTATTGTGATTGTGTATATCATGCCTCATGCTGAAGGCTCCATGGTTTTCTTTCACGCTGATGAGACATAAAAACACACACTGGCTGAAGACCATCATAATTCCTAACTGCTTGAATATAGGTCTGCAGTGCTCATTTCTTTTACTTGATGTGATTATTCTGAGAGCTTTTTTCTATAGAATTAGCACATCCTTACAACCTACAGAATGTCCCCATAACAGTAGGCCATAATTGATGTGGCTATGGAATAGGGCATAATATACTGTTCCAGCTTTTGTTCTTGTGATGTTGCTCCATGAATTGATACCACTTGTCTCCAGTTTTCCAGGTAAGACTGAAAAGTTGCCAGAACAACACCTCTGACACCGTAACACTTCAATTTATTGTATAGTATCTTGTGGGAAATGCAGTCCAATGCCTTGCTAAGATGACAGAGTGTCAGTGCCACACTTTCTCTGTCTTTGAATCCTTGCCTTATTTTTCTGGTTAAGTCCAGTGTTGCCATAAATGTTGACTTTCCCTTGCAAAAACCATGCTGTGTGTCCTGGAAGAGTTTATTTACTTCAAAATAATTCTGTAACTGTAAGCATTTGTTGATTGCTATAGATGATGGTTGAGCAAGCTCCAGAATAATTTTCTTCAGCATTGTGCAAGACATACAATAGATATCTTCTTTCTCTGAGTTCTTGTATGACTTAACTATTTTTACAATATCCTTAGGGCGCACTTCTTTCCAGTTTTCAAAAGTGCTACTGGTTATGTTTCTCATGTGACTTTTACTAAATGTGTAACTGGAGTGCCATGATCTTGGTTGCAGTTGACTCAAGCATTTCATACTTATTTCCATTACTAATGCACTATGGTCAGCAATCATTGGTTCAACTACACTGACATTATAGTCCCAGATATTGAGGTTTGTGATAACTGTGTCTCGGCAGGCATCACATCTTGTTGGCAGTCGGTTTGCAACAAACAGCCCACAGCTATTTATCAAAGTCATGAAGACTCTCTCTTTAGTGCTTCCATAAGCCTATATCTTTTACACTAAGAGTCATGCTTGCATATACAGATACACCACCATGAATTGTAGTAGTTCGATACCATGACTTTACCCTGTCCAAATATTCAATGGCTCTGTAATAGTCACCTTCTGCTTCATCTAACCAGTGTTCACAGATACATAAAACATCTGGAATGAGATTTTCACTCTGCAGCGGGGTGTGCACTGATATGAAACTTCCTGGCAGATTAAAACTGTGTGCCCAACCGAGACTCGAACTCGGGACCTATTGCCTTTCGCGGGCAAGTGCTCTACCATCTGAGCTACCGAAGCACGAATCACACCCGGTACTCACACCTTTACTTCTGTCAGTATCTTGTCTCCTACCTTCCAAACTTTACAGAACATACGTTCGCAGGAGAGCTTCCGTAAAGTTTGGAAAGTAGGAGACGAGATACTGGCAGAAGTAAAGCTGTGAGTACTGGGCGTGAGTCTTGCTTCAGTAGCTCAGATGGTAGAGCATTTGCCCGCGAAAGGCAAAGGTCCCGAGTTCAAGTCTCAGTTGGGCACACAGTTTTAATCTGCCAGGAAGTTTTATAAAACATCTGGTTTGACTTCTTCTACAAAGAATGATAGAAGGTCCACCTTGTTTCTTAAACACTTTATATTAATAACTGCTGTAACTATGGGCATACAACTATCATCTCTACTGTTACTTCTGTGAGATATTATGGGGCTTTGGGTTTTTATTTCAGGCACTATTTTACTGGGGCACTGGTCGATCTCTGGAATAAAAAACGCCTGATAAACTAACTCCTCACATCCGCTTTGCTCTGGCTCAGAGGTCTCCAGAACCTGTCGAGCAAAGAATGACAATTGCTGACAAGCTACACAATGCATCACTGCTCTATTTCGCCAGTCACTGCCTACGTGACAAGTCTCAGGTTCAGGCTCATTTCCCTGTGGCCGGACACACCTGGGGCAGCACTGTGCATTCCTTTCGCTCCGGGAAGCAGTAAACAAGCTACTGAGACATCACCGGCTAAGCCCACGGTCACGCCCCATCCTGCAACCGAGACTGCTGCGGTCACTGAACCTCGGCCACTGCCACTGGCAACGAACGTTCTGCAGGAAATGCAACTGCACTACCTGTACTGTTACTTCCACATACGGTTTGGTGAGGCGGCACTGAACTGCAGACCACCCTGCTACTTCCCAAACGCCAATTAAAGGTAGGTCCAGGTGCCCCCTGCTGCGCACAACACAACAGGCACCCCCCAGTGCTCCATTATGTCCAGAAACGACCGAATAACTGCGGACGACTTTACATTAAAGTCAATTCGTCGGGATACCTTTTCCTATTGAACCAGGCGCCGATGTTTCACTGCTGCCTACGTCCTAGGCGTCGTCGAACATACGCCCTCATCATACTTCACTGCAAGCCGTGAATTCAGCTAAACTACAATGCTCGGGTTCAACTTCCCACGTCGTCTCACTCTCCGCAAACTGCAAACTCGAGTGGAATTTTATAGTGTGCGAAAGTGACGAACTTATACTAGGCATTGACTTCCTGCGACACCACAAACTTTCACCGGACCTAGTGTGAAACACCGTGTTTCATCATCCGTCCAAGACTCACTTCCCCTGTGCTCCGTCGAGCTAACCCCCCCTGACACATTAGTCTGGGCTCATCTCATCCATACATGCTCGTCTCTGTCGATGACATTACAGGAAACCATGCACAAGTGCCTTGTCAAGCTTAAACACGTCGCTCGCCTATGCAAGAAAAACCACGAGCACTCCCTCAGGCTCCACAAAACACTGCTCCAGCTCCCTGTTGCAGCAAAGGAATTACAGACACTACGGCAAGGACAAAGCAAGGTCAGTAAGTGCGCCGAATCTGCTTGCAGTCCCAGCAATCGAGCTTCCATGTGTTTACCTTCCGCTACCCCTCGACACTGTGCTATCATGACTGCCATAGCCTGTACTGACAGTTCGGCAGGGCCACACCCTCCTAACACAGTGCGACGGGCGTCAAGTGTTCCTGAACTGACGGCTCCTACCCCGCCCCTCACGGACACCTCAAACTATGCAACTTCGGCTCCTGCGCGCCGCTGTGCAACCGCCACTGACAACACAAACAGTGCATTCACGCCTAGCGTTTCGCCCACAACCGTGGTGCCACAGGCTGCGCCCTCAGACAATGGACGCACTAACACCTAACGAGCTCTACCGATCTCACCCGACCACTGTGCCACTGCTTTGGGCCGTCAGCTAACTTGTCGTTTTGACTCCTGTGACACTTTCCTGCCTCGGCTCCCGTCAGATCCGTTGAGTGGCTCCGAACACCACGACCTCGCCTCGCCTGCTGCGCCCACCACACTTGCCGAGGGCAACATTTCCGTCGTCACCAACAGCACGGTTCACAAGCCTCGCCTCACGCCAGGTCCCCCAATCTTCAGTAAACCACGTCGACTTTGTCTCGAGAGCCTCTCCGACCTTAAAAATCAGATTTCTGAACTACTGAGCTCTGGCGTCATTGAACCCTCTGCCAGTATCTGGTCTATGCCCAGACATATGACAGGTCCTGGCGCATGTGCAGAGACTACTGTCGACTAAACGCACAAACAATTATGGACACCTACCCCATACCCAACACTGCCAACTTTACCAATTCCCTCGCAGGTGCGACCACGTACTCTGTCATTGATTGCAAACAGGCCTACCACTAGATACCCATGGCACGTAAAGACATCGAGAAGACAGCAATCACCGGCCCAATCGTGTAATTTCTATTAGGATTCATGCCCTTCGGTCTGAAAAATGCATCCCAGACCTGGCAATGCTTCATCGACAAAGTGCTATTCAACCTAAAATTCTGCTTTGCATATCTTGATGACATTCTTGTGTTCAGCTGCTGACAGCATTTCACCACCCCCTGAGAAAGTACAAACCTACCCAGACCTTCATCATTCAAAGAGCTCCGGCGCTTTCTGGGGAAGTTTAATTACTATCGCCGACATCTACCTCAGACTGCGGAGATTCAGGCTCCACAGACGGACGCTTTGGCAGGCACGAACACTTCTGGATCTCAGCCCATCCCATGGACCCCTGCTATGACTGACTCTTTCACTGCCCTCAAAAATCTTCTTGCCAAGGCCCGCATCATTGCACATCCTCATCCCAATGCGCAGCTTTTCATCACCACAGACGCGAGTGATACTGCCATCGGCGCTGTCCTTAGCCAGACAATCGACGGCCAATCATCGCCTCTGCAGATCTTCTCGCGCAAGGTCATCAATGCACAACGGAAATAATCTGCGTTTGATAGGGAGTTGCTCACGGTCTACGAAGCGATCAAGCATTTTAAGACCAACGTTGAGGGACGTACTTTCTATGTTTTAATGGACCACAAACCCCTGGCTGCGGCCATTACAAAACCGCCAGCTGACCTGCCTCCTCGCCGATTCAGATACATGGACTTCATATCTCAGTTCACCACCAATGTCAGACACATAAAGGGTGCTGACAATATAGTTGCCGATTTCCATTCACGAGTTGACGCCGTCCATTCGCTGTTAGACCTCTCTGAACTGCCTAACCTCCAACCCGCCGACGAGGAAACACAAAACCTGATTTCAGACTCTACTTCTTCACTACACTTCGTCCGCACCACCTTCCCTGGCATTTCTGGTGAGATCTGGCACGACAACAGTACGGGCACGTTAGGCCCCCTCATCCCAACCACGCTCCATCAAGCTGTATTCAACGCATTGCATAATTTAGCCCAGACCATTGTTCGTGCGTCTGCCCGCCTCGTAGCGGAGTGCTGTGTGTGGAGAAATGTCAACAAGGACTGGCAGCAATGGGCACACTCCTGCGTTGTGTGCCAAAGCTGCAAAGTACACAAGGACACTTCCCCCCCCCCCCCCTTTGGTGCCTTTTCGATCCCTCCTGGCCGATTGCAGCATATTCATATTGACATTATTGGCCCTCTCTCCCCCTCTAACGACTTCCGTTATGTTCTCTCGTGTATCAACCAAAAAACTTGCTTGGTCGAGGCTGTCCCCCTATCCAATATTATGGCAGAAACTGTTGCTTGAGCTTTTGTCGAGTCATAGGTATTGCGTTTCGGATGTCCAGCTATCATCACGACTGACCAAGGCAGACAATTTGAGTCGGCACTGTTCAACGAGAATTGTAGCATTTGCAACATCTGGCGCATCCATACCACAGCATATCACCCGCAAAGTAATGGGCTAGTCGAGTGTTGGCACTGCACTTTCAAGGTGGCTCTTCGATGTCACAACTCTCTATGGACAGAGGCCCTTCTCCTTGTGCTACTCGGCATTTGTGCGATCTATAAGGAAGACCTCAAAGGCACAATAGCCGAGTTCGTATATGGCCAGAACATTGTTCTCCCTGCCAAAATTGTGAGCCCTTCCGCTTCTCTCCCTCAATCAGACTGACTTTCCTTCGTGGACCGCATCAGACGCCACTTCACCAACATCCATATCCCTCCGCCCTCCAGCCATTCCCGCCCTAAAGTTCAGGTCCCGAAATCTCTGGACAATTGCGAGTATGTCATGCTATGAGATGACACTGTCCGTGCTCCCCTCCAACCTCCATATACCGGCCACACTGAGTTCTCCAGCGCTCAGCCAACACCTATGGCATCCAAATGAAAGATTCATCTGTTAGAGTCTCTCTCAACACACTTAAGCCTGCTTATGTGGAGCCTTCTTCTACCCCCCTTCAGTCCACGACCACGCCACTCACTGTCGTGGCTCGTGACACTCCGACCACTCCCTCCATGTCGGACTTACACACTCGATCGAGTGACCTCCAGCTCCAGTCATCGAGATCTCCTCCAACCTCGCCCTCCACACCGGTCTCACACGCTCCGTCGAGGGACTTCTAGCTCCAAACATCAAGATCTCCTCCGACCTTGCCCTCTACTCTGGTCTCACGCACTCCGTCGAGTGACCACGTGCTCCCCACATTGAGCTTACCTATGAACTTGCCCTCGCCACCAGCCCCTTCGCTGATCCCTTCGACTGCTCCACCATCACCTGCCTCGCCTTGTCGAGGTTTCTCATGGCCCCCCCATCTCGAACGTGCCCTCACTCGAGGTGTTTGTGCCTGTCCCCCCCAGACATTATCCACGAAATCTCTATACTGCGCGATTATACGCTGTTCATCGTGTTTTCCTCTTCATCCAGCGCTCATGACACAACCTCCGTCATTCCCTGCCACCTGGTGGAATGTGTTCCCCTCCTGCCTGATGTCGACCTGGACTTGCTTCGTGTGTTCGCCATACCCTCAGGAGACATCGTCGTCGTCGCTCCGTTACACCCGCAAACCACCGCGTACCTGTCGCCACAGGACCAGCACGCAGAGTATGACGCCCAGGTCACTTCAACGACTTCCAGGTTCGGTGGCCGAACCTTCCTTCACGACATCTACCCACACAGCTCCCTGACGACGCTGTCAAGCCCCCCGGCCTCTCAACAGTACTCCGTACTGTGGGGGGTTGTATGTGGCGCTGACGAAATCGACACCTTCCGCCATGTTCAGTTCAGTTCTTTGTGATCCTTGTATGTGTTAAGGTTAATAAATGAACTTGAGGGGAGTGTTCGGGTTGGTTACACCAAACGACACCCATTTAGCAGTAGTTCATTTATTAACCTTAACACATACAAGGATCACAAAGAACAGATATGAACATGGCGGAAGATCCAAAGATAGTGCTTAGAGTCCAAAGATGGATGCATATCAATATTGGTATCGATTTCATCGGCGCCACATAGCAACCCCTCCCCCCTCCACCCCCCCCACCCACCCCCCTCCCCCCCACAGTATGGAGTACTCTTTAGAGGTCGGAGGGGGGGTGGGGGTGACTATGGGGTCGGCAGTCAGCAGGAGTGGTCCGCAGGAGCCAGACCAAGGCCAGCTTGACAGCGTCATCAGTGACCTGTGTGGGTAGGTGTCGTGAGGGAAGTTCGACCACCGAACCTGGTAGTCGTTGAAGCAAGCCGGGCGTCGTACTGGGAATGCTGGTCGTGCAGCAACAGGTAGGCCAGCAGTTTGCGGGTGAACCGGTGTGATGACGACGATGTCTCCAGTGGGCGTGGCGACCACACGAAGCATCTCCAGGTCGACTTCGGGCTGGAGGGAAACACATTTCGCCAAGTGGCAGGGAATGGCGGAGGTTGTGTCATGAGCACTGGATGAAGAGAAACACACGATGAACTATGTATAATCGCACAGTATTAATGAGATGTCGACGATTATGTCCGGGGGGACAAGCACAAACACATTGAACAAGGGCACGTTCAAGATCGTGGGCATGAGAAACCTCGACAGGGAGAGGCAGGCGACAGTGGAGAGGTCGAAGGGACTGGCGAAGTGCCCAGCGGCGAGGGCAAGATCTTAGGCAAGCTTGACGTGGGGAGTATGTGCTCACTCGACAGAGTGCGTGAGACCGGAGCAGAGGGAGAGGTCGGAGGAGAGCTCGACGATTAAAGCTGGAAGTCACTCGATCGAGTGTGTAAGTCCGACGTGGAGGGAGTTGTCAGAGCGTCGTGAGCCATGATAGAGAATGGCGTGGTTGTGGCCTGAAGGGGGGTAGAAGAAGGCTCGACATGAGCGTGCCTAAGTCTGTTGAGAGAGACTGTAACAGCTGAATCTTTCATCTGGATGTCATAGGTGTTGGCTGAGCGCCGGAGAACTCGATACAGGCCGGTATATGGAGGCTGGACGGAAGCACGGACAGTGTCATCTCGGAGCACGACGTACTCGCAATTGTCCAGAGATTTCGGGACGTGAACCTTAGGGTGAGAATGGCTGGAGGGTGGAGGGATATGGAGGTTGATGAAGTGGCGTCTGACACGGTCCACGATCGAAGGTAAGTCAGATTGAGGGAGAGAAGTGGAAGGGCTCACAAGTTTGGCAGGGAGAGCAATAGACTTGTCGTATATGAAATCGGCTATTGTGCCTTTGAGGTCTTCCTTATAGATCGCACGAATGCCGAGTAGCACAAGGGTAACGGCCTCTGTCCATAGAGAGTCATGGCTGCACTAAATTATGCAATGCATTGAAGACAGCTCGATGGAGCGTAGTTGGGATGAGGGGGCGTAACATGCCCGTACTGTCATCGCACCAGATCTCACCAGAAATGCCAGGAAAGGTGGTGCGGACGAAGTGTAGTGAAGAAGTAGAGTCTGAAATCAGGTTTTGTGTTTCCTCGTCGGCGGGTTGGAGGTTAGGCAGTTCAGAGAGGTCTAACAGCGAATGGACGGCATCGACTCGTGAATGGAAATCAGCAACTATATTGTCAGCACCCTTTATGTGTCTGACATTGGTGGTGAAGTGAGATATGAAGTCCATGTATCTGAAGCGGCGAGGAGGAAGGTCAGCTGGCGGGTTTCTAATGGCCGCAGCCAGGGGTTTGTGGTCCATTAAAACATAGAAAGTGCGTCCCTCAACGTTGGTCTTAAAATGCTTGATGCCCTTGCACGAGAAGAACTGCAGAGGCGAAGTTTGGGCATCGATTGTCTGCCTAAGTACAGCGCCGATGACAGTATCGCTCGTGTCTGTGGTGATGAAAAACTGCGCATTGGGATGAGGATGCGTGATGATGCAGGCCTTGGCAAGAAGACTTTTGAGGGCAGTGAAAGAGTCAGTCATAGCAGGGGTCCATGGAACGAGCCGAGATCCAGAAGTGTTGGTACCTGCCAAGGCGTCCGTCAGTGGAGCCTGAATCTCTGCAGCCCGAGGTAGATGTCGGCGATATTAATTAACCGACCCCCGAAAGCGCTGGAGCTCACTGAATGACGAAGGTCTGGGTAGGTTTAGTATTGTTTGTACTTTCTCAGGGGTTGGTGAAGTGCTGTCGGCAGAGACCCGAGAACCAAGAAAAGTAAAGCCGTTTGATGTAGCTGCAATTTGTCCTGGTTGGTCTCGATGCCTGCTGCCGTGAGAGTGTTCAACAGTTTGCACGTGTTGAACGTTGTCCTCGACGGAGGAGCTGCACACAAGAATGTCATCAAGATAATCAAAGCAGAATTTTAGGTCTAATAGTACTTCGTTGATGAAGCGTTGCCAGGTTTGGGTTGCATTTTCTAGACCGAAGGGCATGAATCGAAACTGAAATAACCTAATCGGGGTGGTGATTGCTGTCTTCTCGATGTCTTCAAGTGCCACGGGGATCTGCCTGTAGGCCCGTTTGCAATCAATGACAGAGAACGCGGTCGCACCTGCTAGGGAACTGGTAATGTCAGCAATGTTGGGTATGGGGTAGGTGTCCATAATTGTTTATGCGTTTACTTGACGGTAGTCTCCGCACATGCGCCAGAACCCGTCTTTCTTGGGTGTCATATGTATGGGTGAAGACCAGCTACTGGGAGAGGGTTCAATGACGTCATAGTTTAGTAGTTCAGAAATCTGATTTTAAAGTTCGGAGAGGCTCTCGGGACAAAGTCGACGTGGTTTACTGAAGATTGGGGGACCTGGCGTGAGGCAAAACTTGTGAACCGTGCCGTTGGTGACGACGGAAATGTTTCCGGCAGCACGGGAAGCAGTTTGTTCACAATGTGTGGCGGGCGGGGCAGGCGAGGCGTGGTCATGGTGTTTGGAGCCACTCGGGGGATCTGTTGGGAGCCAAGGCGGTGAATTGTCCCAGTAGTCTACGCGACAACAAGGCCGCCGGCCCGAAGCAGTGGCACTGTGGTCAGGTGAGCTCGGTAGAGCTCGTTGGGTGTTAGTGAGTCCATAGTCTGAGGGCGTGGTCTGTGGCAGCACGGTTGTGGGCGAAACGCTAGGAGCGAATGTACTATTTGTGTTGTCAGTGGCGGTCGCACGGCAGCGCGCAGGAGCCAAAGTTGCATAGACTGATGTGTTGTCCGTGAGGGGTGGGGTAGGAGCCGTCAGTTCAGGAACACTTGACACTCGTTGCACCATGTTAGGAGGGTGTGGCCATGCCGAACTGTCAGTACAGGTTATCGCAGTCTTGATAGCACAGTTGCGAGGGGTAGCGGAAGGTAAACACATGGAGGCTCGATTGCTGGGACTGCAAGCAGATTTGGCGCACTTACTGACCTTGCTTTGTCCTTGCCGTAGTGTCTGTAATTCCTTTGCTGCAACAGGGAGCTGGAGCTGTGTTTTGTGGAGCCTGAGGGAGTGCTCATGGTTTTTCTTGCACAGGCGAGCGACGTGTTTGAGCTTGACAAGGCATTTGTCATGGTTTCCTGTAATGTCGTCGACAGAGGCGAGCATGTATGGATGAGATGAGCCCAGACCAATGTGTCAGGGGGGGCTAGCTCGACGGAGCACAGGGGAAGTGAGTCTTGGACGGATGATGAAACACGGTGTTTCGCACTAGGTCCGGTGAAAGTTTTCACAAGAAGTCAATGCCTAGTATAGGTTCGTTAATTTCACACACTAAAAAAGTCCACTTGAGTTTGCAGTTCATGGGGAGTGAGATGGCGCAGGAAGTTGAACCCTAGCATTGTAGGTTAGTTGAATTCACGGCTTGCAGTGAAGTATGATGAGGGCGGATGTTTGACGACGCTAAGGACGTAGGCAGCAGTGAAACGTCGCCGCCTGTGTCCACAAGGAAAAGGTATCCCAACGAAATGTCTTTAATGTAAAGTGGTCCGCAATTATCCGGTCATTTCCGGTCAGAATGGAGCACTAGGGGGTGCCTGTCATGATGTGCGCAGGAGGGGGCACCCGGACCTACCTGCGATTGACGTTTGGGAAGTAGCAGGGTGGTCTACAGTTCCGTGCCGCCTCACCAAACCATGTGTGGAAGTAACAGCATGGGTAGTGTGTTTGCACTTCCTGTGGAAAGTTCGTTGCCAGTGGTGGCGGCCGAGGTTCGGTGGCCGCAGCAGGTTCGGTTGCATGAGGGGGCGTGACCGTGGGCGGAGCCGGTGACATCCCAGTTGCTTGTTTACTGCTTCCAGAAGCGAGCAGAATGGTCGGCCGCAGGGTGATGAGCCTGAACCTGAGAGTTGCCAAGCAGGCAGTGACTGGCGAAATAGAGCAGTGATTCATTGTGTAGCTTGTCAGCAAATGTCATTCTTTGCTCAACAGGTTCAGGATACCTTTGAGCCAGTCCAAAGCGGATGTGAGGAGATAGTTTATCTGACCAGATGGCGAGGAGAGCTGTCTCAGAAAATAGGTCGGCGCTGAGCAGGGCATGGAGCCGTCTCCAGAGGTGGGAAGGTTTATCATTGCCTAGTTGCTCGGCATGGAGCACTTGCTGTATTGCTGCCTCAGTTGAGCGTGCAAGTCGACGTAGAACTGTCTTTTTGACTAGAGTGTACCGGGTAGATGAGTCCAGGGCATCGACCAGGTCAGCAATCAAGTCCTCCTGGTCGTGCAGGTGGGTGATGAGGCACAGAAACCTGGTTGACTCATCGAGTTTGTAATGGTCGAACACTTCGTCCACAATTTTGAACCAGGTTGTTGCTCTGTCGGGATTAAACGGTGGCAGTGTCTGTAAGCATTGTAGAATTTTCGGAAGAACAAGTTGAATTAAGTTCATCGGGGCACTGCCTGAATCAAGCTGTAATATTCCAGGAGAGTGTGCCTCCAGGGGATGTCTCAATGACGGCTGTTTATGCGGCAGCGTGTAGGTGACATGTTAAGGTTGAGCATAATACGTCACGATGCAGAAAACCCGATGGGGGTGAGACACCGTAATGTGTTGATTGCGGTTGTTCAACACATTGCGGGTGACATCGGACTGACACGTCGTGGAAGACTGATGCGGATGAAGCTCCAAGATGTGCCGAGAACAGTAGCGGAAGCTCGACTGGAGCCGGCACAGGGGCGACAGGTGAGAAAAAGTTCAAAGTTTGAGAACGCTTGTCAGTCCATGGAAAGCTCGATGTATGATCAGAGCCGGGGCCACCTGTGTTGCAGGGAGACTGCGAAGGTGTCGGCTGTCCAGAAGCACAGTGTGGGAAATGATGTCGAACATGGGATGGAATGTGTGAATGTTCACTGCTCATAGTCACTCTACTCAAAACAGTGTGCGGATAAGGTGAATGTCATGGCAAAAAACACTGAGGCATAGTAGTGGGACGTAGGTGGAGATCAGGCACAGAGAACAAGTAATTGTTCCCGTTGCAGGCCAAGGTATCGAAGTAGGAATGCATGTGGTGTTGCTGAACCAAGGCAGGCGAGGGCGTGGTCGGATGCTGAGGAGGTTGACCTGTGGACGAAGCAGTTCTGGCCACGTGGCAGGTATCCGCGTGGTACTGCACGGATTCACGGATTTTGGCGTCGCAAATAGTTGTCCTGGCGGTAGTAGGTTGTCCGACGAAGCATTTGCAGAAATCGGCATTGGTCTCGCACTGCACGGAGATCCGTAAGAGGTAATTGCACAGTCGATGAGGGAGGGCACATGTGGCGGGAACAAAGGCATTTCATAGCCAGAGTCGTGCACACTCCTAACCTCACTTATTGTTGCAGACTCGAAAACGTCCAGCGGAATCGTCGAGTGAGAGGCATCGTGTTGCAGTCCTTTTGGGTGTACATCGCCCGCCACACAATGCATGTCGATCACAAAATTTGGCGTTAGGCGCTGGGCCAAAGTCAATGTTCAAATGCTGCGTCGATGTAATACACACGAAAATAACCGACGCAGAGGCCGCGGACACAGTAAAACGATGAAAACGGAAGACACTACAACTCGAGGTCACCAGTGAGGGGATAAGTTCGGGTTGGTTACACCAGACAACACCCATTTAGCAGTAGTTCATTTACTCCCCTAAACAAATACAAGGCTCACAAAAAACTGAACATGACGGAACCGCCCAAAGACAATGCTCAGAGTCCAAAGACGATGCTCAGAGTCCAAAGACGAACGCATATCGATGCTGGTGTCGACCTCATCGGCGCCACACAAGTATATTATTATTGCTGGAAGGTTAAAAAAATAAGCCTTAAATTCCAGATGAGTTTTTAACAAAGAAATTGAAAAAAAGAGTACTCAATCATGTTTTGATTTCAGGAAGATGTCACATTACTTTCATACATACCGAAACAAAACAGATCAGTACTGCTTTTTTCGTCTGTGCATCATGATGATGAAACCGACAGCGACAGCGGCGAAAAGAAAAGAACAAGTATAATAAAGTACTACAATGGAATTAAGGGTGGGTAGATGTCATGGATGCTATGTGTGGTGAATATAATGTTATTTATTTACATTTTTTTAGTGTACGCCATCAAGCAAATACATTGGCTTAGTAGATTCTATAGATACCACTTAGGTACAGTAGTGGTACATACATTTGTCTTAATATTCTAATTACATTACATGTTAACAGAGAGGGCAAGTACATTAGAATTCACTGACTGAATATAAACATTTATTTGCTAAGAATGTGAAGGAGATAACAAGGTGGTAAGGTCAAGACGACGATTCTCTCTTCTAATCATCAATACTTTTATTACATGACAAATGCACAGGTTGAAGACTAGGCTGGAACTGAGGTCCTGTAAGTATACAAAACAAAGATCAACTCGAAGACATAATACACATATGATGTTCTGGCCTATCGATCCGTGGATCAACGACACATAGCCCCCCCCCCCCGTACAGTATGGAGTATGTACCCAAGCCGAAGGTGGGGGAGGGGCGGGTTGGCCAGAGTTTAAGTGGGTTACAGTGAGCTGCTCTGCATCTGACGGCACGGGCCATGTGGGAGGAGAGCGTGGAGCAAATCCTGGAATGCTGATGCTGCAGTCTTGAAACGACGGCGGCGGTCGTAGTCGTCAGCCGGTGCGGGAGCACTGGTGCGGAAGGGTGTCATCAGTAGGGAACCTAATGATCACCTTTCCACTTGGCGTAACATAAGCATCCAGGTTGCCACACGTAGCACTTCGAGAGATTTTGATACACTTCACTACACGTTGTGACACACCACCTAACGAGTCACACGAATTGTCACACGCAAGCAGCACTAATGCAGTATCACCACTAACGACGACAGATAAACCACAAATTTCATTAGGATGAACATGGGTAGAGAGCTCGTAAGTGTCGCCTGCTAACGGAGAGATATTCTGAGCCGGTGGAGTGGGGAAACCATAGCACGGTGAGGGCGGTGTGCTGTGAGTAGAGGGGTGAGTGTTAGACAGTGAGGTCTGGGTGGGCGTGGCAGGAACCTGCGGGCTGCACCGGTTAGAGGAGCGGCGCGGTGTGCTGTCGCATGAAGATAGAACTGTTATATTAGAGCCCTGGGAGCTGGGGCCTCTGCTATGGGATCCGGGAGGCGGAAACCCCGGAATGAGTGCAGGCTAGTTGACAGGGCCGGTGTAGGCGTGAGTTTACTCGAATCATGAGCAGAGGAAGAAGGCCGAGGGTGGCCAGAGAGCGAGGTCTCTTCAATGGTGGGTGAGGTATGGGAAAACTCGATGCGAGAAGGTTTAACCCTGTTGAGGGAGACAGTAGTCACTGAGCCCTTAATTATGATGTCCATTGTGTTTCTGGTTCGTTTGACAACTCTGTACAGGCCTGTGTAAGGGAGTTGTAACGGGTCTTTTACAGTGTTGTCATGAAGGAACACAAATTCGCAAGTGTTGAGCGCTTTGCTAACATATGTGTGTGGTGGAGTGTGGCTGGAAGGGGGCGGGGGTTGAAGCTTGTTACAGTGTAACCTCACCCATTCTACCAAGGACGGCAGTTTGGACGGTTTGGCGAATGGAGTAGGAACAACAAGTTCGCCTGGCAGTGTAAGAGACTGGCTGTAGACGAACTCGGCCACTGAGCCTTTAAGGTCTTCCTTGAAAGTAGTCTGCAAACCGAGTAAGACGAATGGCAGGGCTTCCGTCCAAAGGAGGTCGTGGCAACGAAGGGCCATCTTAAGCGTCCTATGCCAACGTTCCACGAGGCCATTGCTCTGGGGGTGGTATGCTGTTGAATGAATTTTCTTTATGCCGCACAGCATACATAGTTCAGAAAACAAGGCAGACTCAAATTGATGGCCTTGGTCGGTCGTCAAGTAAACAGGGCAGCCAAAGCGTGAAATCCAAGTTTCTATGAAGGATCATACCACTGATTCGGATGTAATAGTGGGTAGCGGGGCAGCTTCCACCCGACGACAGGTTCTGTCTATATTAGATAGCACGTATCTGTAACCCTCGAGGGGGTGAGGGGACCCACCATGTCGATGTGAACGTGCTGGAAGCAGCTGGGAAGAGCGGTGAAGCTGCCTAGTGTGGGCGATGTGTGCTGCAATAAGTCTGGTAGAGGCTTTCACACCTGGATGAGATAGGTTGTGTAATTTGTCGAACACTTGTCTCTGTAGAGGTTTGGGTATGAAGGGACGCATCGTACCAGTTAATTCGTCACACTAAACCTCCCCTGTGACACCGGGAAAGGTGGATCGCACAGGTTTGAGTGACGAGCTGTGATCAGAAATAAGGTCCATAGTGTCCGTGTCGGCAGACTGCAGCTGAGGCAAGGTGGAGAGGTCTATCAGAGTTGTGAGAGCGTCGACACGAGACACAAAATCTGCGACCACATCATCTGCAACCTTGATGTATCGTACGTCAGAGGTAAATTGCAATATAAAGTACAAATGACGGAAGCTTCTAGGTGGAGGGTCAGTCAGGGGTTTCTTTACAGCAGCAACCAAAGGTTTATGGTCGGTTAAAATGTAGAAGTCCCTAGCCTCAAACTCAGCGCGAAAGTGTTTCACAGCTTCGTAAACTGCCAAGAGCTCCCTATCAAAGGCTGAGAACCTTTTTTTGAGCGCCGTTGAGCTTCTTAGAAAAGAACTGCAAAGGAGAGGTAGTATCTCCGACGGTTTGACTGAGGATAGCACCTAATGCAGTAGCAACGGCATCCACGGTAATAAAAAATGTAGCGTCCGGATGCGGGTGTGGGCAACAGTCACTGTGTTTGCTAGTAGGTGCTTCAGTTTGTCAAAAGCTTGTTCCATGGCAGGAGTCCAGGGGACCGAGCGGATACCGGTCGTATTTTTGCCAGCAAGGGCGTCTGTTAGGGGAGCCTGAACCTCGGCTGCGGCAGGCAAGTGCTTCCTATAATAGTTAACTGTTCCATGAACCTACGCAGCTCATTAAATGAGTGAGGGCGTGGAAAATCCAAAACAGGTTTGATTTTATCCTCGGGTGGAGTGAGGCCCTTAGCTGACACGATGTAGCCTAAGAATCTTACCGAAGTCTGGTGCAACTGGAGCTTCTTATTATTCCGTTCAACACCGGCAGCATTAAGAGTGTCTTCTTTTGCAAAGTAGGACTGAAAATAAGAATTTCGTCCAAGTAAACGAAACAAGAATCCAGGTAAACAACACACTGTTTATGAATCTCGCACAGTTTGTGCAGCGTTGCGGCGGCCCAAGGGCATGAACCGGTACTGGAAAAGGCTGAAAGTTATTGTAACAGCTGTCTTTTCAATATCCTCTGGTGCCATCGGAATTTGATAACAGGCCCTCCTACAGTCCCCTACCGAGAAATATTTAGCGCCTGCAAGAGCATGGTTAAAATCCGCGACGTTAGGAACCAGGTACTTTTCTATGATAGTACGAGAGTTCAA
Source organism: Schistocerca serialis cubense (assembly GCF_023864345.2). Lineage (NCBI taxonomy): Eukaryota > Metazoa > Arthropoda > Insecta > Orthoptera > Acrididae > Schistocerca > Schistocerca serialis. Next base: position 132,252,658 of record NC_064641.1, on the reverse strand, counting down.
TTTAGTATAGTCGCCAACCACACACCAGGTGCCGTCGGTTTTTGCGACGAAGAGGATAGGCGAGGCCCTGAATCCGGCAGATGGTTCTATTGCGCCGACTGTTAAGAGATCGTCTATTTGTTCGCAAGCCACATTCATTAGTTCTGGCTTGAGACGGCGTGGTCGGCAAGAGACAAGTGGGTCAGTCTTGCAAGCGAAGTTCGTGGGCAGTGCCGTCTGTAACCACGGAAACGTGCGACGCGGTACATGAGGTGACTGTGGTATATTGAGCGCGGCGGCCGCTAGGCTGGGTTGTGGCGCGGACGGCGAAAGTTTGCATAAGTGCCAACTGTTGGGTGACAAACAAGTGAGCTACGCGAAACAAGGTTGGTACACTGTTTATTAGTAATCGAAGGCGCCGCAGTCGAGCTTGTTGGCGGTAGCGGGCACAAATGAACAGCTGATGGCGCTAAATCAAAAACATTAACCTGCGCCTGGGAAGCTAGCTGCCCAAGCGAGGAGGGGGATGAATGTGCGCTCGAATTAACACATTTAGAGCTGGCGGGAGCGCGAACACTGTACAATTTATGTGGCACATGGTCACAAATGCACTCGGGCGCGAGAACACTGTAGTGGCACCGACTAACCTCGTGTGTTGCCGAGGCGTCGTCTGCTGCAAGCTGCTGCCGTGCCAAAGATAACTCGTTACTTAAGCCGTTGAGGTGAAGGCGTCGCTCAAGTTGTTCCAGGCACAGGCGTGTAGACTCGACACGCTCCGTGAGCCACTTATTTGTCCATGACAAGAGCTCGGAGGTGGGGTTATTACACTTCCTAGCCAGGTCGACCTGTTTAGCAGTACTATTGACACTCGACGAAGCACACGGGATGTGTTCCTGCGTAGGCTGGTAGAACATTGTATTCTTGACGAGGTCAGGGCACAGTTTGTGGTGTCGTAGAAAGTCGATGCCCCAAATGGGATCGTCGATGTCACCCACCAGGAAGGACCACTTCAGGTTGCACTCAGGCGAAAGGGACACTGCATATGAAGTAGAACCTAAGCACGACAAACTAGACGAGTTTACAGCACGTATGACAGTTTTGTGTAGTCGGATCTCTTCGGTAGCAAGACGAGATGGAAGTAGGGAAACATCTGCACTCATGTCGATGAGAAAGTTTGTGCCAGAGTTCAAGTCATGGACATAGACTCGTCAATTTGAAGCATTAGTGTTGGACACAGAATGGAGCGTGGGACGGCGCCTGTTGTTTACGTCGCAGTAGGTGGCGCCACTGCCTACCTGCAGTTGAAGTTTGGGTAGGAGCACGGCGGTTTGCAATTAGTGCTTGTTCCCCGAATTTTGCATGGAAGAAACAGTATTTATGGGAGGACGTCTGCTCCTGTGAGTGGTCAGACAGCGGCGGCCCAGAATCTTCCGCAGAGTCAGATGTGCTGTTGTTGTACAGACGTGAAGGTGCCGGTAGTACTGCGAGGTTGACGGACTTAGGTTTAGTGGGGCGTCCACGTTGGGGTCCTGGTTGTGGTTGGAAACTTGTGTAGCTGCCGGACTGCTGGGCACGGCGTTCACGTAATAGAGCAGAGTGAGCTCGGCCTGCGGCATGCAAGCATTCGCTATGTGGTCTATCCTTGTAGGCGGAGATGGCCGTTTGGGCAGACAGAGGCAGCTTTTCTGTCCAAATATCGGTGAGCGTGGCTTCTGGCATATCGCATTCATTGACGAGAAGTCGAAGGTATTGCCACAGCTGGGACAGAGATCTGTCGCCTAAGCGTTCTTCGTAGACGAGCTGTCGAACGTTTTCTCTTCTTGTTTTGGAGACATGTTCCAGTATTGCTTGTTTAGCCATAGCATACTTCTCGTTCGGAGGAGGTGACCTAACCAGGTGATAAATTAAGTCGACGCGGTCGTGGAGGTGGTTCACGAGGCATGTGAAACAGGCGTTGTCATCAAGTGCACAGACACTGAAAGTTTTCTCGACCAAGTTGAACCAGAATTCTGGGTGAGCAGGTTTGAATGCCGGAAGTTTCGGTAGATTCGACGAACTGGCGGTGGGAGAATGCGGGCAGCTGCTAGCGGACGCAGGAGTAGGCAAGTCAAAGTTAACTCTGCGTTGTTAGGGCGATACAGAGGAAGCAGACGTGCTGGCTGTGTTCATAGTAGCTGGAGGGGAAGCGAAATCCATTAGCAGGAAGCCCAGCTTGGAGAGAAGCGGGACCGGTTGTTGCGGCAGAAGTTCAAAGTGGTCACGGCGGTTGCTCGATAGATTATTATGCAATTGGTCCTCCACATCTGCAGTGAAAATGTGCATCACAGAGTCACTGATGAGCTTGGTGGAACCTGACACGTTCAAATTACTGCACTGATGAACATTCGAAGTAACAGGCTGGCGAGTGTCATTCACGTAGTGTGCAACCGGTGCAGAGTGATGCACACGTGGAGCTTGCACATTCAAAAAGGAGTCCTGTTGTAGCACATTATGAAAACTATGCTCCCCACTATTTACAGTACTTGTATTAAAGTTCGGTATCAGTGTGTAGCGGTTTCTTGTGCTGCTGTGTGGTGAAAACTGAAGCACTTTGGGGTTAACAAATCCGGAGGCAGAGACCGCTGGCATCATGTTCAAAACCACAGCACCTGACGAGGTCCTTGGGTTCTCGAGGCTATAGGACTGCGGAAATTCCTGTTGGGCACTGACTACAGCTGGCGTGCTTGAATTTAGTTGCTGTTGCTGGTGAAAACCGGGTGGCTGCAGCGTGCTGTAGAAGGCCATTGCGTAGTGGACAAAGGTCCACGAGGAACACAGAAGCCGTCACGGTAGTCTCTTTGTACTCCTTTCGACGGATTATTCGAACTTCGGGGTCACCACTGAAGGAGATAACGAGGTGATAAGGTAATGATCACAGTTCTCTCTTCTAATCATCAATACTTTTATTACACGACAAATGTACCGGTTGAAGACTAGGCGGGAACTGAGGTCCCGGAAGTAACCCAAACAAAGGTCAACTCGAAGACATAATACGCACATGATGTTCTAGCCTATCGATCCATGGATCGATGCCACAAAGGCTTTTATCTCCCTTTGGAACAGCTTTGGTTCACAAGTTTTCAAAGCTTGTGGCACCTTGTTGAACCATATCTGCCCATTAATATAGGAAGTATTGTCAGTTATTTTTAATTTTGTCCATTGCCTGTAGGAGTTCCCTTATTTCTAGTAACATAAATATGTATATCACTGCACTTATTTAGTTTGTGTTTACTATTCAGAAAATATATAATAAGTTTATACAAATACAAGGAATATACTGTTAGATATTTTTGTTGAACAAAGGTTTCATGACAGGACTCTCTGGACTTTAGTCCATGCATTAACCCAATGGCTTTTTTCTGTAACACAAATATTTCATTCAAGTGCAGGTCTGCTGCACAATCCCACAGTTCAATACCATAGTTAAGAAATGGATAAGCTGTTCCATAGTAAACAATTTTTAGTGTTTGGATTGACACTATTTTTGCCAACTGACTTATAAGAAACAAGCCAGAGGGACAAGGCAGTTCGGGAACACTGCAGCTCTCAATGGCTGCATTGTGTTCAAGGCAAACCAGAGTGATTCAGCTAGAAGTGAATACCTCAGAACCCTAAGAATGTCTCTCATAATACTATATCTGACAATGCGAACAACCCAGCCCAACCTCCCATACAAAATCCACAGGCTTGCCTTTAACCTCTCCAGCCCCAGGAGCAAAGAATAGTTGAAGATCCACAACCAGGGAAAAGTGGAAGATGCTGCAAATGAAAGGACAACAAAATTAAACACTTTTGCAAATTTTGCAAGATGTGGTTATGCTTGGCACATGCAGAAATGGTTTGCAGTGACTGTTTTGAAAAGTGATGATTGTAGAGGATGATAGTCTCTGGCTATTCATAATATTCACAATTTCTATTTAGATAATAAAAGTTCAACGTTTTTACTTCTTAGTTCTACAACGTATTCTCATTTATATTCTAATTTCAATCCAATTTACTTATGTTTCCAGTTTACTTACATTTAGTACTACAAAAAATGTTTTTCAATTTTTTTACAATTATTGTATAATTCAAAAAGTTAAAATAATGTCACTATAGCATTTAGCTACCTGTGGCATGTAGTAGCATGTGGTGGCATGTAGTAGCAACATATAATATAAACACAATATTCCTATCATCCTGCTGCTCTGCAACAAGTCATAACTGTGTAAAAATAATACTCTACTCAAAAGAATTAGGGGAACATGATTATGAGTGTCTGCCATACTCCATTGAGCAATAATTGCAGATTACTAATTATGCCTTTCTATTTTATAAATTAAGCACACAACAAAAACATCATTACATCCTCATTCATTTAAATAACAGGATCTGAAAGGTCTGACAAGTGCTGAAAACACTGGATGCTTTCTATTGCACTTTGAGAGCTTAAATAATGTGTGTGCCCTTTGTGATCATTTATCACCACCTGACACATATATGGTGTGCTAAATATAAGTGTATGTGTGATATGTAGCAGTAGTAGTAGTAGTAGTAGTAGTAGTAGCAGTAGCAGTTTTATTTATGTGTAGATTGCTTTTACAACATTATTGGAGTATCTTGATATTAAAATAAAGAACAATAAAAACAAAGTAATTCACATACAGAGACATTTTCAAACTTACAGGTCTAGAATGACAAGGATGAAACAGGTAGTCAGCTGTGGCCTTATGGTGGGAACCATCCTGGTATCTAAAAAAACTAAACTCCGCCCACACAGGCCATGAAGGCCCAACTGTACCAACCAACTGCCACATCATCCTCCGCCCACAGGCATCTCCGGATGCAGATATAAAAGGGCACGTGGTCAGCGCACCACCCTCTCAGCCGTATGTCAGTTTACAAGACCAGAGCTGCTACTTCTCAATCAAGTAGCTGCTCAGTTTGCCTCACAAGGGCTGAGTGCACTTCACTTGCCGACAGTGCTTGGCAAACCAGGTGATCACCCATCCAAGTGCTAGCCCAGCCCTACAAAAAAATGGTTCAAATGGCTCTGAGCACTATGGGACTTAACATCTGAGGTCATCAGTCCCCTAGAACTTAGAACTACTTAAACCTAACTAACCTAAGGACATCACACACATCCACGCCCAAGGCAGGATTTGAACTTGCGACCGTAGCGGTTGCGCAGTTCCAGACTGAAGCGCCTAGAGCCACTCGGCCACTTCGGCCGGCCTAGCCCAGCCCTACTGCACTTAACTTTGGTGATCTGTTACCACTGTGGCAAGGTCATTGGCCCATCCTGGTATCTGCCCAAAATAATTTAGGGAAACTATGGAAAATCTAAATCGGGATGGCTGGATGAAGACTGGAACCTCCAAGCTCCCAAATACAAGACCTCTCTGGTTAAAACAGTGCTATCTCATATGGTTTACTCCTAGAGCACAATATTGTTTTAAGCATAAGATATTTAGTAATGATAAAAGACTAATGATACATTGTTCATTCATTTCTCACTCCCATCATTGCACACACTATGCCCCATACATTGTTTCATAACACTAAACACACTATCCTTGTTAGAAAATGCTATTTTGAGTTTTATGTTTTTTTTTTTTTTTTTTTTTTTTTGTAAATGGAAGTCCAGTAATTATCAATGTTATTTTTGATGTGGTCAACTGTTAGGAAATGTACTCATATGGTGCAGTTGAAATTGCCAGTTTTTTGAAAGTTATTGTTCTTATGGTCCTCTACTGCAGTTCAAAAATTGTGTTAATATTTTGTACATTTGATCTCCATAAAAGAATGCTATAGCTAAGAACTGAGTGTACATATGAATAGCATGTAGTTAAAAGACACTGGTTGTTACACACTGATGACAGAACTCATGCTGATGACATTCTATTTGCAAGTATCTTTGCATTCACACCCCTTCAACTGAGTCAACTGAGTATCAGTATTCATTCCTAGAAATTTTACATTTGTTTCCCTTACTATAGAGGTGCCATCTATGTTTAATTTAATAGTGTCATTTCCCCTCTTCAATCTGAAATTCATTGCATTTGTTTTGTTTATGTTCACTGTCACTTTATTCTAATCAACCAGTTGTAAACATGCTTGAGGGTTTCAGTGGCTTTCTCTGCAAGGAGTTCTCATTTTCTCAGTGACTATAATTCTGCTGTTATCAGCAAAGGGAATTTTTTCCCATGACTCACACTTGTGGGAAAGTCATTGATGTATATCAGGAACAGAATTGGTTCTAAAATGCTACTCTGAGGAAATCCTAAGTGTATTTTGGCTCTGCTAAGTGTTCTATTAAAAATTTAGACTTATTTGAGATATGTGTTATCTCTCCCCTTTGCGCCCTATCTGCTAGGTGAGATTGGAACCAGTTATTAGCTCCCCTCTTATTCCTAATTCTTCTAGCTTATATAGTAGAATCTTATTGTCAGCATATCACAAACCTTGGAAAGATCTAAAAATATGCCTGTGACACATTCAGCTTTGTCAAGAGCATCATGTACCACTTTTGCAAATTCTGTTATGGTTGATTCCGTACTGTCCACCACTTCATAAATGAAACTGAGTCACTTAAAGGGTTATATTTATTCAAGAAACTCACTAACCTGTCTTTCATAATTGAGTCTATTATTTTGAGAATGGTGACATCAGGGAAACGGGCGAGTAATTTTCAATTTTCTGTATCTTTAGCAGAGGTACTACTCTTGACTATTTTCAGTATTCTAGAAATTACCCTGATGTGAAGGATCATTTATTATGTTTGTTAAGACAGTTTGTATACTCCCTATGCATTGTTTTAGTTGATAAATTGGGACCTAATATAGTTTTTAATTTTTATTTTTCGTACTGGTTTACTGACTTCATGCTCTTTGGTTGGTAGCAACATTATTGTACTTAGTGCATGATTATTTACAAGTGTTGCATTTGTTTTGGGAAATTTTTGCTGTTACTTCTCTCTGATACTCGAAAAATGCTCATTCACATAGTTTGTAAGGTCATGTGGATCATTTAATACTTCAGCCCCCTCCCTTATCAGTATGTTGGTTTGCCTTCCTCACTACCTGTTTCCTTTTTTATGAGATCCCAGGCTGCTTTGCTTTTATTCTCTGTGTTGTATATCATTTTGTCATTAAATGACTTTCGTGCAGCACCTTCCTGTAAATACTTTTGCATCTATGAGAGAAATTCAAGAACTCTGGCTCATTATTACTCTTTTTCATGGAACTGAGGCACTCGATAAATATCTTTTGTAAGCTTACAGTTTAGGGAATTTTTCCATGCCCAGTTTTTCTGTTATCATTTTGTGGAAATGGTTTGGTAGTCCAAGACTTTTTACAGCCACATCGCACTATTCCCTGTACATATGAGGGCTATGCCAAAAGTTTTAGCAGAATGTGTGGAAAAAAATTTATTTGCAAAAAAACGTTTACAACTTTTCAAAATACTCTCCATTAGCATGTATACACTTTTCCATTCTCTGAAACCACTTAGAAAATGTGTCAGTACAAGCTTCTTTTGGGAAGTCACTTAGTGCACTCTCGTACACTACAATGGCCTCTTCATCTGATGAGAAGCACTGCCCGCAAATTTTTTCCTTAGGGAAGAGAAAGAAGTCAAAGGGAGACAGGTCAGGTGAATAGGGGGGATGGGGTAACACTCGCACTTTTTCCTTCTCCAGAAAGTCCATCGTTCTGGCAGCCCTGTGCGCAGATGCACTGTTGTGATGCAGCAGAAGGTGCCCACACTTGGACTTTGAATGCTGTGACTTCCATGTGGTGATGACTTTTGGAAGACAATCATTCATGTACCATTCAGCATGGACTGTAAATGTGTGTCCAAAGTCACAGAGTCAGATGCCCGATCTTTGTGAAAAAAGTTGCCACCATCTTTTTTCCAGAGTTCCGACTTCGTCAAACTTTTGTGGGTGGTTCCTCCCCTGGAAAGCACCACACAGAAGATTGTCTCTTCGTTTCAGGGTCATAATGGTAGACCCACGTTTCATCACCTGTGACGATATTGTAGGTGTCTTGGGACTTCCCTCCATTGAATTTTTCGAGCATGAAATGACACCAGTCTATTCTCGCCTCCTTTTGGCTTTCTGTCAGGGAATGTGGCAATGTGGCACCCAATGGTCACATCTCTTAGTAAGGCCTAAGTGACTATGAACGATGGTCTGTGCTGCTGTTGATCCAATATTTAGGGTCCCTTCAGTGTCACAAAAGTAAGATGTGGATCTTCTTTGATCATTTTCCTCACAGCATCAATATTTTCAGGAGTCACAGCTGTCGCTGGCCGACCGGGACGAGGTTCATCTTCAATCGACTGCCGACCCCTCGAAAACTCGCGAAACCAATTTCCAACTGTGGCCCTAGAAGGGGAAGCTTCACCAAAAACATGCAGCAAAGAAGAATGGCTTTCTTCAGCACTTAAGCCCTTTTTATAATTGTGCAAAATCATGGCACGAAAGTCGCGGTGCGACAGCTCCATCCTGCACCGTCTCTGACTCAGCACTGCCTGTGCTTTCTTACCACACTGTGGGGAGATCGCCACTAGCCAGGTGCTGCTCGAGCACATCCCAAGGTTGAAAAACATTGCTCTTTCGAATGAAAACAACCCCATTGTCCTCGCCTTTCAGTTTACGGGCTGCTAAAAACTTTCAGCATAGCCCTCGTATTTGTAGCAACACCATCAATTACTGATGCAGTCACTGTACTAACCCCTATTACACTACTGACCAACAGGGACATGCCAAAACCCTGAAGGATATTTATGAGCCTGCTACTAGTTTCATTCATGATATTTGTGTTAATATTTATGTATTGATACTAAATTATGTTGACTTTTTTACTTGAGATTTTGTCTAGAACTTCTGTCAATTTATTGAAACAAGTGTCCACACATCCACTGAGAAATCAATAGACTCAAAATGATAAATTACTTGGTGTTATCAAACCCTGTTATTCACAGTGATGTCACACCGAGCCTTGATCTAATTCCTAGCAGTATGATACATATGATACATCTCAAAAGATTGAGCAATATTTATGCTTCAGCCAAAGATGGATTCTCACACCATAGTGCACATTGATGCACCTCCCTCTCAGGAGCCATCCGAAGGATGGCATCACAGATCATAGAACCAGCACAGGAATCCTGATGAGCATTGGTGACAAACTGACATTGTGACTAGGGCCATGGAGTTCAGCCACCCAACTCTGGTAGGACTGGTGGGAATAGTAATAACATCAACATAACTCTACATGTGCTGCAATGACAAGCTTGCATTTACAGTGATAACTGGACAACTTACCCATATTGCAAAACAAAAGTGAGGCAGCTTCCTGAAGCAGGGCTAACTGCCACACGTGGTAGATCTGAGGAGAAGTCCAAGAAAAGAAAACAGCCTTACACCTGTTTGTATCAGTGACACCAAAAGCAAGGAAATGTTGCCATAGCTGCTTCTCGTAAGCCTCCCAGTCTTTGGCCGCATCATTGTAAGAGGGGAAGAGTGGCGTGTATGCCAATGTTGTGGAAGCCTGCATAGTCACTGTGGCTGACAAGTTCATGGTAGCAACCATAAGTGGCTGCTGCTGCTTGAGGAGTGATTGGAGCACTGCCTCCATAGACAGAAGAACTGAGGGAACAACCAAATAGACTGAGCACGTGGAAGTAAACACCACACCTGTCTCCAGTTGTATGATGCTGTTAAACACAACCAACAGTATGGCCACAATGAATCAAAGTATACTCTTCTTCAACATACAAGCAAACAACAGTTAAGAACTTAGATACAAACATAGAAACTACCCAAGTGCTCATACAAGCCCTTGCTGAGAATAAGTATGGACACAATATACGGGCTAGTGGCTGCTGCACTGGACTTATAAAGAATAGGGCTCTGCTAGATGGTGCAACAGATGCCATACTGTGTGCACAAGTCATGTGACCCACTGCAGGCAGCCTCTGGTGGCCGGCTTGTGCAGTTGCCAGTGGTGGAATATTCTAAGTGTAGGCTGCCAGTGGACTGTTGCCACAGCACATACACAAGTATTATGTACAGGGTTATAGAAATAATAAAAACGAAAATGGAAAGAAAATTAACACGAAGTAGCGAGAAAGAAGCAAATATAATAACACTGATATAAAAAAATGAGAAATAGCACAATTTGTAGTGGGAAGGTAGTGAAATGCAGCAGTGTCACTAGATGGCACAGGCTACTCACAGTTTCATCTTAGATTATCTTGGTTGCAGTTCTTCGGGTGTTATTCAAGGCAGCAGACATTCCTGTATGGAGTAGTATGCTGCCCCATGTGCTGTGTGACCATAAAGATCTGTAGATGAAGGCGATACTGTTGACCTCTGCAAACTTTCAATGGTGCATGGTGACACTCCACACTAGGAACTCTAACAAGTGTTTTAAAGATTTTGAAATAAAATTTTTGGTTTAAATCAATTTGCATGTTAAGAACATGCTCAGGGTGTTGTTTGTTACTGTCAAAAATTTCAAGTTCTTCCAAAATACTGAGGTATCTTCTACTGGGAGCAGTGGGCAAAATTTTTGGATAGTTAAATAGAAAAAAATGCTTACTTAAACATAAGTGAGAATGCTTTAACAAATTGTGATTTTAAATTAACCTTCTTTCAATTACTTTGCATAATTATCTGTATGTTATGCATGCACCAATGATCTATAGGATAGTTTTGCATTCTATATACAGTGCAACTCACCTAAAACTTGCACCACAGACACTGAGTAAATGGAACGCGCTATTGATGTGTAATTTTTGCAGAATGGATTGATACTCAGGGGTTCATATTGTTAGCCAGTAAACAGATTTTAATAATACTTAGAAAGTGTATTTTTTCTGCAAACATATTATTTTTTAAATGGAACAGTGCCTGTTGACAATAAGAAACTAAAAGTAATGTAAATTAAAATGTCATTGGTGTTTGCTGCAGGATTCTAGTCCGAGTCATTTATTAGATATCATATTTTGAAAAGTTCCCACACTGACATTTGTACAATACCTGTGGTAGCACACACTATAGCATAAACCGAGCGAGGTGGCGCAGTGGTTACACACTGGACTCGCATTCAGGAGGACGATGGTTCAATCCCGTCTCTGGCCATCCTGATTTAGGTTTTCCGTGATTTCTCTAAATCGTTTCAGGCGAATGCTGAGATGGTTCCTTTGAAAGGGCATGGCCGATTTCCTTCCCAATCCTTCCCTAACCCGAGCTTGCGATCTGTCTCTAATGACCTCGTTGTCGACGGGACGTTAAACACTAACCACCACCACTAAAGCATAACACAAGTGCATACACTAGTTATGTGGATTCTGTCCAGTAACGAGACAAGTGGCCATAACAGGTTGTGTTCAACATGACCACCAACAGTGGCAACACAAGCTTCCATTCTGGTATGGAACAACTGCAGCACATGTGCTAGCATTTCAGCAGAGATGTCTGAGCAGGCTGCAGTACTACATTATTGTATATCTTTTGGTGTAGTTGGTATGTCCCTGTAGACAGCACCTTTCACCTTTCCCCACAGAAAAAATTCTACAGGCATCAAATTCAGGGAATGGGCTGGCCAAGGTACAGGTTATCTGCATCCAATCCAAGGATTTGGAAACAATTAATGAAGACATGCTGTAATACTTCAAGCCCTATGAGCTGGACAACCATCATGTTGGTACCACAGGTTCCTCCTAATCTACATAGGAACATCTTCTAGCATCCACAGAAAATGGTCTGTTAGGAGGCTATGGTACTTGTAAACATTCAGTGTTCTGTCTGGGAAAAGTGGGCCTATGAGCCGATGGTTCACTACTCACCACCACATGTTTACACTCCACGGATGCTGATGTTCCACCTGACGAAGCCAACGGGGATTGTCAACAGACCAATAGTGCATGTTTCATCAGTTTACCTGGCCATGATTGGTAACTGTGGCTTCATCACTAAACAAGATACATGACACATCTGGAGTAAACTGTCTTAATGCCCACATACAACAGTTAACACAGTTCTCATAATCATTTCCATGTTGCTCTTGATGGAGAGAGATGTGATAGGGATGGAATCTAAGTCAATGGAGAATGTGTAGGGCACTTGCCTGACTTATGTCACTTCCTCATAGAAGTGTGTGGGAACTAACTTGCTGATCAGCTGCAACAGCAGCAAGAACATTAATTTCTGCTTCTTCTGTCATCACTTGTCTCCTACTGTTATGTTGTCTAGGTGATACACTACCACTTTCAGGTAACTGGTTGAAAAGGTTGATAAAAAATTGCTGAGATGGTTGATGTCTATTGGGATACCTTGCCACATACAATGTACAGGAATGAACTGCATTTTTCCTAAATTCTCCATACACCATGAGCATGTTGGTTTTTTTCTGCATCGGTAAATCACATTGTCCACTCACAACCTACTGCTTAGACTAGGAAGTTCCAATGCATTCAAGGAACCCACAAGCGCACCATAAGCAAACATAACAACATCATAACTAGCAACTACACAGGTTGTATGAGAGAAACAAGTGTCGGTGTGGAAATTTTTCAAAATATGATATATTGTAAATGGTCCACACTAGAATTCTACAGCAGACACCACTGAAATTTGAATTTACCTTACATTTAGTTTGTTCATGTCAACAGACATTGTTCCATTTAAAAAAGTATATATTTGCACAAAAAATACACTTTCTAAGTGATATAACCATCTGTTTACTGGTTAACAATATGAGCCCCGGACTAACAATAATCCATTCTGTGAAAACCATATATCAATAATACTTTCCATTTCCACAATATCTGCAATGCAAGTTTTAGGTAATGCATGCATGGCAGTTTTGACTCATATTATATTTACATTAGTTGTGACTTGTTGCAGTGTAGCAGAATGAGAGGTAAATTGCATTTGTATCGTAGATTAGATTAGATTAGATTTACTTTCATTCCAATTGACCCGTAGTGAGGAGGTCCTCCAGGATGTAGAGCATGTCAGAAAAACAACAATACATGACAAATATTTACAACTCAAACAAATAACCTAATGTACCATTCCATAGGTCCCAAGTGACAAGGTCATCATTTTTTAATGAACTCTACGTGAAGGAATCATTTCACAAATACTAATGCACTGAATTTAAAATAAAAAAGTTTTTTATTTATTTATAAGGTAATAAACATGTAATACAACTACTAAAAATTTATTTACAATAAACACATTACTGCACTGAACTGTTGCAGAAGTTAGATTGTACTTACACACACACACACACTTATTTACAATGAACACATTACTGGACTGAAATTGTGCAGAAGTTATAAATAATCAGTTGGTTCTACTGAGAAATTCTTCAATGGAGTAGAAGAAGTTGGCCACCAATAAATCCTTTAGGCTTCTCTTAAACCGAATTTCATTGGTTGCTAAGCTTTTTATGGCTGCTGGCAAGTTATTGAAAATGTGTGTTCCTGAATAATGCACACCTTTTTGTACAAGACTAAGTGACTTTAAATCCTTGTGAAGATTATTCTTATTTCTAGTATTGATTCCATGAATTGAGCTGTTGGTTTGAAAAAGTGATATATTTTTAATGACAAATTTCATTAAGGAATAAATATACTGGGAAGCAGTAGTTAGTATCCCTAGTTCCCTAAACAGGCTTCTGCAGGACATTCTTGAATTCACACCACATATAACTCTTACTGCACGTTTTTGTGCCCAGAAAACTTTAGCCCTGCTTGAAGAATTGCCCCAAAAAATAATCCCATGTGACATTATGGAATGAAAGTAAGCATAGTATGCCAGCTTTTTCATTTTTAATCCCCTATGTCTGACACAATTTGCATTGCAAATAGAGTTGTTAAGACGCTTCAGCAGTTCTGTGGTGTGCTCCTCCCAGTTGAATTTATTATCAAGCTGTAATCCCAAGAATTTAACACTGTCCACTTCTTCTATCTGCTTCTCATCATATGTTAGGCATATACTCGTGGGACCCCATACAGAGAACTGCATGTAGTGTGGTTTTTTTTTTTTTTCAAAGTTTAGTGACAAAGAATTGACTAGGAACCAGTGATTAATGTCCAAAAATATTTTATTAGCTGACCTTTCTAAGGCTACACTAGATTTTCTATTTATTGCAATGTTTGTATCATCGGCAATCTAAATGAACTTGGCTTCTGGCAATGTTACTGACGAAAGTTCGTTGGTATACACAAGAAAAAGTAAGGGCCTTAAAATGGAACCTTGTGGGACCCCACATGTAATTAGTTCCCAGTTGGATGATGCTTGATAGCTTGATACATGTCTCTTTCCTCATAACACCCTTTGTTTCCTGCCAGAGATATAAGATTTGAACCATTTTGCAGCATTTCCTGTTACACTGTAATATTCTAATTTACTTAAAAGGATATTGTGATTTACACAGTCAAATGCCTTTGACAGATCACAAAATATACCAGTTGCCTGCAATTTTTTGTCTAATGAATTAAGCACATTTTCACTGTAAATGTGGATAGCTTCCTCAATATCAGAACCCTTTAGAAATCCGAAATGTGACTTTGACGGTATGTTATTTGAGATAAGATGGTTATAAAGCCGATTGTACATTACTTTTTCTAAAATTTTTGAGAATGCCGGCAAAAGTGAAACTGGTAGGAATTTGATGCTATTTCTTTATCTCCCATCTTAAACAGTGGCTTAACTTCAGCATATTTCAACCATTCAGGAAATATTCCACTGATAAATGAGTGGTTACACAGATAGCTTAATATGTTACTTAACTCAGAATCACATTCTTTAATTAACTTTGTTGATATTTCATCATACCCACTAGATGTTTTTGATTTTAAAGATTTTATGATTGATATTATTTCTGCTGGGGTAGTGACAGTCAAATTCATATTATGGAAGTTACTTGAAATGTCTGGTCTGAGGTATTCCATAGCAGCATTTACAGAACCTGACAACCCCATCTTGTCAGTAACAGTTGTAAAATGTTTGTTAAAAAGTTCTGCAACACTATACACGTCTGTCACAAATGTATCATTTACTCTTAATGCTACTTGTCCCTCTTCATGTCTGGTTCTACCAGTCTCCTCCTTCACCAGATCCCATATAGTCTTTATTTTGTTATCCGACATGACAATCTTTTCCTTGTAATATATTTGCTTTTATGTCCATATTACAGCCTTTAATATTTTGCAGTATTTCTTGTAATGTGCTATAGCATCATCATCGGAACTGTTTCGGAATG
This sequence comes from Schistocerca serialis cubense, assembly GCF_023864345.2. NCBI lineage: Eukaryota > Metazoa > Arthropoda > Insecta > Orthoptera > Acrididae > Schistocerca > Schistocerca serialis. Next base: position 132,237,374 of record NC_064641.1, on the reverse strand, counting down.
ACAGATACTGCTTTCTTTTTGTTTTACAAGATACCCCTATTCCTTCAGTAATCCATGGCTTCTTTGTAGACTTTTCTCCAATCTCGGTAAGTTTTGGGGGAAAACAGTGTTTGAATAAGGTAAGCACTTTATTAGCTAAAGTGTTATATTTTTCATTCATGCCATGAGCACTGTAAACATCAGTCCAGTGAATGTCTCTGAGGAGTGTCCTAAAATAATTAATTTTTGGCTTATTGATTACCATCTTGAGCTCAGATTTCACAGATTTTATATCCTGTTCAGTATTAACAATTAACAAAAGGAACTGCATGTCATTGTCTGAGAGGCCATTGACTATTGGTTTTGTAATGAAATTTTGTTCATTGGACTTTTCTATAAAGATATTATCAGTAGCTGTTTGTGAGCAATTGGCTACCCTAGTGGGGAACTTTACAGTGGGAATTAAGTTGAATGATAGTGTTACTAACTCAAACAAGTTCTTATTGGGAGAGTCTTTAAGGAAATCTACATTGAAATCACCAGCAACCACTATTCCTTTGTTTTTGGTTGTTAAATAGGCCAGTACACCTTCAAGGTGGTTTATGAACAGATTAAAGTTACCTGCAGGTGCTCGATATACACTTAATATTATGAAAGATTTTTTGTGAAATTCTACTTCTGTTGCACATGCTTCCATATGCTGTTCTAGGCAAAATTTATGAATGCCTATGTTCTTAAATTTATGACAGTTCCTGATGAATGTGGCAACTCCTCCTTTCTCCATTTCTGATCTACAAAAGTGAGATGCTAACCTAAATCCTGTAACACTTAAAAGTTCTATACCAGTGGTCACATGATGTTCAGAGAGGCAGATTATGTCAGCAGGGTTTGAAGACTCTAATTCATCTGTGCAGATAATTAATTCATTAATTTTATTTCTCAGTCCTCGAATATTTTGATGCAATAAAGATAGCTGACATTTCACATTAACTGAGTTAAAATTGGGTAGAGTTAAAATATCTGCTGACTGTTGAAAATTATTAACCAATAGCTGTTTATGCTGATGTAATAAGCTAGAATTATGTTTTTTGGTTTCTTTCTCAAACTGAAGGTTTGTGTCAGTCCTAACTTCTCTTAAAATTTGGTTTCTTTCTGTCCTCACTACCCTAAAAAAGGGTCTTTTCTGACCCCTATAACCACTGGTATTTTATCACTCATGACAGTGCCTCCCCCCTTTAACTTTCCTGCTATTTTCCCAGCCTGTTTCCCCTTCCCCTTCCTGTTGAGGTGAAGGCCATGCTTAGTATAATCCCACCTATTGAGAGAATCAACAGGAACCACACCAATGTGTGACCCTGAACCCGACATAAGCAGCCATTCCAACTCCAAATTAACTCTCTTCACAGAAGACTTCAAATGAGGTCGATCATGGCACCCAAGAACAGATACAAACTCAACACTAGTATGCTTCGATACTGATGCAATCTTTGCCAGGTCACACTCTATACTGTACCCAGAATCTCTGTCAGTACTATTACCTGCCACTATAACTATGGTGTCTTCCTTAGTGAAATCTTTGCAAAGTGATCCTAAATCCTCTGTCAGCTGCTCCAGACCAGCACTAGGATTTAAAAAATTGATGACCTGGTATTCTGACCCTAGTTCATCCTGCAAAAGTTGGTCAACACCTCTTCCATGGGAACTACCTAACAACAACACTTTCTTTTTCTTTCTCTTTACTGATTTCCCTGCATTCTTACTTTTCAATTTGCTGCTGAAAGTTTGTTGTGCCCTGTCTACACCTGCAACTGCTTGAGGCTCACCAGCTTCTAACTGAAGCAACAGGTCAAATCTATTTTCCACATTCACCACAAAACTGTCTGACAAAGTTCTTGGCCTGTTCCTCCTGTTGCCTGTTGTCACTTCCCACCTCTCTTTACCCTTCTCCCTCCTTAACCTGTCAAGATCTCCCCTGGCCTTGTCTAACTCAGCCTGAAGGGTGGCAATTTTCCACTCCTGTTCTAGTATCTTCCTATCTCTGCTACAAATCCTACAAAACCACTGATGAGTCTCATTTACTTCCCCTATTCCCATGCCACTACAGTCACCCACATGGAAAAAATTACAGCACCCATCAAACCAAAGCCCCGATCTAACAATTCTATGGCAAGTCAAGCAATTTTTACTCATGATAAACGTAATAGTTTATTAAGAATAAGTCAGTTAAATTACAGATAAACACGAAAATATGGTTCCACAAATTTGGCCTATACGCAACTATGTGTAAACAAAAACAAGAGTGCAAAGTTTCTGAAACAACAATGTTAACTTTACGCTACTTTCTGGAAATGCTAGTTAAATAATGAAGAGGTACACTACAGTTAAACTGCTGGAGAGAGCAAAGAACCACTAAATGAAATTCTATAGATTTGCTGCGGCAAAACGTGAACGTGAACAGAAAATTTCCTATCCTTAGGTTTTAATCTCTAATTGTAGTAGATAGTTATGTTTCTATCTTTTATCTCTTTATGTTTGCCATTCGTACACTGATGCCTAAGGATGAAGTAAATATATTTCTGTCAAAAGGAGCAGTAGTGGTGACAGTCTGAAGGAATACAAGTCTGAAATTCTTGCCAGTTTAAATCATCCCATACACCTGTGTGGCTCTGGCTGAATGGGCCAAGACACTAACATGCTTTTTTGAGATGGGATATAAATCCTGCCCATGACAAGGACACTTTTGTCTTGTGTTAGGCATGAGTTGTGCTTGGGTAGCTCAGATGGAGAGCACTTGCCCGTGAAAGGTCCCGAGTTCAAGTCTCGGCCCGGCAAACAGTTTTAATCTGCCAGGAAGTTTCATATCAGCGCACACTCCACTGCAGAGTCAAAATCTCATTCTGGAAACATCCCCCAAGCTGTGGCTAAGCCAGGTCTCTGCAATATCCTTTCTTTCGGGAGTGCTAGTTCTGCAAGGTTCACAGGAGAGCTTCTGTAAAGTTTGGAAGGTAGGAGACGAGGTACTGGTGGAAGTAAAGCTGTGAGGATGGGGTGTGAGTTGTGCTTGGGTAGCTCAGATGGAGAGCACTAAAGGCAAAGGTCCCGAGTTCGAGTCTTAGCCCGGCACACAGTTTTAATCTGCCAGGAAGTTTCATTCCTTAATGAGTCATAATGTATCGTATCAATTAATCCCTCTTTTAGTCAAATTATGCTACAGTTTTCTTTTCTTTGCAATTCTACTCAATACGTCCTCATAAATTACATAATCTACCCACCTATGAGGGGCATTCAGTAAGTAATGCAACACTTTTTTCTTTTTATTCAGCAGTCCAATACACCATATTAGCCCCACTGTTCTCGCTACAAAATCCTATTTTTCAACATAATGTCCATTCAATACAAAGGCCTTATGCCACCTTACTGGGAGGGACTGTCTGTCTGCATGGTATCACTCTACCATCGACATCAGAGCCAACATCGTGCTCCATCAACAACCTCCCCATCATCCACATACTGCTTCCCATGGATTACATCCTTCATTGGGCCAAACAGATAGAAGTCAGAAAGTGCAAAATTCAGGCTGTAGGGCAGATGAGGAAGAACAGACCAACAAAGTCTTGTGAGATTCCATCAGGTGTGTGGACTTGTGTGAGACCTTGTGTTGTCATGGAGAAAGAGAAGTTCATTAGAATTTTGGTGGCAATGAACCACTAAAGTCATTTCTTCAATTTCCTGGGGGTAGCACAATACACTTCAGAGTTGATTGTTGCACCATGAGGGAGGACATCAAACAGAATAACACCTCCTGAGTCCCAGAATACTGACGCAATGCTTTACAAGCTGAGGGTGTGGTTTTGAATTTTCTCCTTGCAGGAGAGGTGGTGTGGAATTACTCCATGGATTGCCATTTTGTTTCTGGTTCAAAGTGATGAAACCACATTTCAGTGCCTGTGATGATGCCTGATAAAAAATTGTCATGATCGGCCTTGTAACATGCAAGAAATTCCACACAGACGGTTCATTGTTCCTCTTTGTGCTCTTCTGTTTGGCATCGGGGAATCCAGCAGGCACACACCTTTGAGTGCCCCAAACTGATGTACAGGCCTGTCAGGACTACCAACAGAGGCACTCAGTTGAGCAGCAAGGTGTTTGATTGTGATCCATTGATCACCTTGAATGAGAGTGTCCGCACATCCCAGCATTGCAGAAATCACAGCTGTGTGCGGCTGACCATCATGTGGAAGATCAGACAGGTTTGCGTGACGTCATTGCGGTGATGGCAGATGCCTCACCCAATGACTCACCATGCTTTTGTTCATTGCCAGGTCTCTGTCATCATTCTAAAAGCACCTATGAATATTTGCAATTCACTGGTTTTCTACCAAAAGAAACTCAATGAGAACTCTCTACTTGAAATGCGCCTATGTTACAGATGCCATTTTGAAGGCTGCATATAGTGCCACCACCTACTGGAACTTCATGAAACTATAGGGTCTGAAGCAGGAATACCCCACAATGTTCCACAACAGATTCTGAAATTGGCCGAGAAAGAAAAGTGTTGCACTACTTATTGAATGGCCTTGGTAATCTTCAGCATTCATCTGTAGTATTATATTTCAAAAGCTGCACTCAGCCCTGTGAAGCCAACTGAGGAGCTACTCAGTCGTTTAGTAGTGGTTCCCAGGTCAAGAAATGTGACAATGACTGGGAGAGCAGTCTGCTGACAACACGCTCCTCCATACTGCACCCGATGATGCTATTGGTAGAAGATGCCATGGCAGTCAGCCAGGTCTGATTGGCCAGAACACAGAAGTTTATCTTCACCCAACATCCTCCTTTCGAGACAGTGTCCATTGTGTTCAAGTACTCTGCCAAGTCGTTTGCTGTCTGTGACAGAATTGCAATGTCATTGACAAATCTCAAAGTTTTTTCTTCTTCTCCATAAACTTTAATTCCTTCTCCAAATTTTTCTTTGTCTTGCTTTACTGCTCACCCACTTCATGGACTGAATGACATCATGGATACATTACAGGCCTGTTTCATTCCCTTCTCAACCACTGCTGTCTTTCATGCCCCTAGACTCATGTAGCTGTCATCTGGTTTCTGTACAGATTATAAATAGCCTTTTGTTCCTTGTATTTTACCCCTGCTACCTTCTGAATTTCAAAGAGTGTATTCCAGTCAAATTATTGAAAACTTTCACTAAGTTTAAAAATGTTATAAACTTCAGTTTGCTTTTCTTCAATCTATCTTATAAGATAAGTTGTAGAGTCAGTACAGTCTCACCTCTTCCAACATTTCTTCAGAACCCAAATAGATGTTCCCCCGAGGTTGGCTCCTATCAGTTTTTCCATTCTTTTGTAAATAATTTGTTTCAGTATTTTGCAACGTATTAAACTGATAGTTTGGTAATATTCACAATTACTACGCTTCTGTTTTCTGACTACCGTGTATTTATTCGGTCCAGAACTCAAGTGTAGGAGTAGACCCTTGACATTCCGAGGTCCAGCCATTGCATGCAATGATATTTAATCCACAGTTCCCAATACAGAGCAACTTCTGTTCCCATAGTCATCCTTGGAGTGAATTTGTATAGCCTTTGACAATAAATTTTACTGCTGCTTATTGCTGCTGTGTGGCTAAAGGATACCTAAAAACTCATTAATGTGCCAGAGATGCGAGACATGTGGATGGCAAATCACTTTATCTGCATACTGCAAGTGTTTGCCGAATCCCATTAAGCTGCAGGCCCACACTGGAGGACAGGCCATGCAGTTGAAGAAAATTCCTTTGAAAATCTTCATCATCATCAGCATGACAAAAAAGATAAATCAATACCAGATATAATATTCTACATCTGACATACTTTTTGATGACACCTCAGTTACTGTCATTCATCCACAATCTGCGCCATGAGCATATTTAGATCAGGCATAACTAGAGGTCAATGGTTTGAATTGAATCCAAGTCATGAGTAGACATTCAGTGGTGTATTCGTTTGTTTGTCTATGCTAATTTTTTAATTTTGTAACTAGCAATTAGTGACTGCTATTGTTTCTGACTGGTTCCACTGCTCTGTGTCTTGCGCTATTGTTGCCATTATGTTCACCATATGATTACAGCTCACCTCACCATCTTCTTACTCATCTTCCCCTTCTTGCTTTTCCTTTTAGAGGCAGTTAGTCTGGTGTTAATCTGTTTGCAAATAATTGCAGGTGCATCCTTGTGGTATACTGTTTCACAGAATTCACATCCAAGACATAAACATTGTATTATGAAAATCTGAATAATATTACAAACCCCATGAAGAAACTGTCATAGGAATGGAAATGAAAGAATAGTTTGATGTATGTAACATATCTCCCCATGGTGTCCTTACCTTGTCGTGATGATCCAGACTAAATGGGACACCCTGATCCTCCAGGTTGGGGGTTGGACATGGGGCCAACACCCCCACACTGTAAAAAAGATGAGTGTTATGAAACACCAAGAAATAGCCTCGCATTTGGTATGGAACAATGGAAACAACCCCAGAAAGTCAATGGTTAATGCCAGGAGATCACAGGACAAACATAGAGTGAAGTATGGCACTTGGAATGTAAAAACACTATTCTCACCTGGAAAGGTGAAGGTCCTGGATGAAGAACTGAATAGGTACAGGCTAGTCATAGTGGCACTGCAAGAAATGAGATGGCCTGGAGAAGGAATACATAAAGAAAAGTGGTATAGCTACTTCTACAGAGGAAATAAAGAAGGTAAACATCAGTTTGGAGTAGGCTTTGCAGTAGCCGACAGAGTAAGGGGAAATATCATGGACTTCAAGGCTGTTAATGAAAGAATATGCTCGATAAGAATAAAAGGAAAATTCTACAACGTAACTCTGGTTTCATTCCATGCACCAGCAGAATATAAAGATGACAGTGAAAAAGACTGTTTCTATGAAGACCTAGAATCAGTGTATGAAGATGCACCATCATACAATGTGAAGGTTTCCCTTGGTGATACCAATGCTATAGAAGGAAGAGAAGATATTTTGAGACCTTATGCTGGCCTTCACAGTCCATGATTCCTCTAACAATAATTGAATGAAATTAGTCAATCTGGCAGCTTCAAAAAAATTAATAATTATGAGTACCTACTTTCCTCGCAAAGACATCCATAAGATAACATGGAAGTCATCTGACCAAGAAACTCAGACCCAAATAGACCACATACTTATGGATGCCAGACACAGAAATGCTATCCAGAACGTAAAATCTTAAAGAGGTGCAGAAATAGGATCGGACCATTATCTTGTGGTGATAACCATACAGGAGAGGATAGAAAGCCGTAAGAGCAGGAGAAGAGAAGCTGACCAGAAAATAAATGCAGACCTACTGAAAGAGGACCGCATTAAGGAAAGATATGCACTTGGAATTGGAAACAGGTTTGCTTCCATAGAAGAAGAAGATGAAGATCATATTGAAAAGTTTTGGTTGCAAATCAAGACAGGTTTAAAAGATGCTACAAGTGAGGTGCCAATGGAGAAGTGGAGGAAGAGCAGAGGATGGTTTAATGATAGGCATAGAGATGCAGTCACCAAGAGAAAAGCAGCAAAACTGTTATGGCTGACAAATGAACAGGATGAAAGAACAAGGTTGGGATATATGGAAACAGCTAGAGAGGCAAGACAAGTCCTTCAAACAGAAAAGTGAGAGTTCATAAACAGTAAAATAAAACTGGCAGAAGAAGACTGGACAGTAGGAAATACAAGAGACTTTTACAGGACAGTCAGTTTCTTCAAGAAAGGATACAATCTAAGGATTGATATGATCAGAGGTCAAGAAGGACAGATAATCACAGATGAAATGAAAGCTATGGAGGAATGAACAAACTTCTTTGATAACCTCCTGAATGTGGATATAAACATGGGGAGTATGAACTACCAACCATGGAAGAGGTAAGAGTGACCATAAAACTGCTGAAGAGGTGGAAGGCACCAGTAATAGATGGCATACCTGCAAAGATACTCATGGAGGGAAGAGCTACTCTACAAGTGAGACTATACCACTTAATCTGCTTAATTTGGAAGAAGGAAAGGATCCCAGAAGAATGGAAGAAGTCTGGCATCTGCCCTATATTAAATAAAGGAGACCTAATGAGATGTAGCAACTATTGAGGAATCACATTAATATGTACAGCTTCTAAGATCTTGAGCATGTTGCTACTGAAGCGACTAACACCACGTGTTGAGAAAGTACTGGGATTCCAACAAGCAGGTTTCAGAAATGGAAAAGCAACTATAGACCATTTGCATACAATATGGCAAGTACTAGCAAAGAGCTGGGAATTCTGCAAAAATGTTCACTGTCTTTTTGTGGACTTCCAAAAAGCATATGATAGTGTGAATGAACAAGTAATATGGCAAGAATTCGAAAGGGCTCAAGTTCCCAGAAATCTCATAAAACTGACATGGATATGCACCCAGGAGACAACACGTATGGTGAAAGTAAATGGAAACAATCAAAGAAGTTCAAGGTGAGGACTGGAGTGTGACATAGAGACTGCCTCTCCCCTCTTCTGTTTAACCTGATACTGGAGAGAGCCCTGAGAAAGATAGCAAGCCTAGAGACAGGAATACAGCTGGAAAGAAGGATCAACACCCTGGCCTATGCAAATGATGTAGTTTTAATAGCAGAGAAAGAGCAAGATCTGGTTCAGATGACAAGAACATTAATAGAAGAGGCAATGTGAGCAGGCCTGAAGTTGAATATGGATAAGAAAAAATACCTCATAGTTAGCAGAGAAAATGATGACAGACCCCTGAAGGTGGGGGACTAAGTCTTTGAAAGGGCAAAAAGACTTTAAATATCTTGGGGCTATACTCAATGAAAGGAATGAGATAGACCAGGAAATTACTGCACGAATACTAGCAGGAAACATGTAAAGGTTTGCTCCGGGAAAGCTGTTAAAGTCCCGGTTTCTATCAAGATCTTCAGAGACCAATATCTACAAGACAATAATACAACCTGCAGTATTATAAGAAGGAGAGACCTAGACCATTACCCAAAAGATGGAAAGAAAACTCCTGACATTTGAGAATGCAATCTTCAGACAGATTTTTGGGCCAGTGAAGGATGGAGATGAATGGAGGAAAAGAAAGAACTGTGAATTGCAGCAGCTATTCAAGTGGGTGGACATCGTGGCTGTGATCAAAGAAAGAAGACTGAAGTGGTATGTGTTGAGAAGACCAGATCATCAGGCAGGCAGTGGAGCAAACTATGAGGGTCATCCAAAAAGTAAGTTCCATTCTACACTCCTGGAAATGGAAAAAAGAACACATTGACACCGGTGTGTCAGACCCACCATACTTGCTCCGGACACTGCGAGAGGGCTGTACAAGCAATGATCACACGCACGGCACAGCGGACACACCAGGAACCGCGGTGTTGGCCGTCGAATGGCGCTAGCTGCGCAGCATTTGTGCACCACCGCCATCAGTGTCAGCCAGTTTGCCGTGGCATACGGAGCTCCATCGCAGTCTTTAACACTGGTAGCATGCCGCGACAGTGTGGACGTGAACCGTATGTGCAGCTGATGGACTTTGAGCGAGGGCGTATAGTGGGCATGCGGGAGGCCGGGTGGACGTACCGCCGAATTGCTCAACACGTGGGGCGTGAGGTCTCCACAGTACATTGATGTTGTCGCCAGTGGTCAGCGGAAGGTGCACGTGCCCGTCGACCTGGGACCGGACCGCAGCGACGCACGGATGCACGCCAAGATCGTAGGATCCTATGCAGTGCCGTAGGGGACCGCACCGCCACTTCCCAGCAAATTAGGGACACTGTTGCTCCTGGGGTATCGGCGAGGACCATTCGCAACCGTCTCCATGAAGCTGGGCTACGGTCCCACACACCGTTAGGCCGTCTTCCGCTCACGCCCCAACATCGTGCAGCCCACCTCCAGTGGTGTCGCGACAGGCGTGAATGGAGGGACGAATGGAGACGTGTCGTCTTCAGCGATGAGAGTCGCTTCTGCCTTGGTGCCAATGATGGTCGTATGCGTGTTTGGCGCCGTGCAGGTGAGCGCCACAATCAGGACTGCATACGACCGAGGCACACAGGGCCAACACCCGGAATCATGGTGTGGGGAGCGATCTCCTACACTGGCCGTACACCACTGGTGATCGTCGAGGGGACACTGAATAGTGCACAGTACATCCAAACCGTCATCGAACCCATCGTTCTACCATTCCTAGACCGGCAAGGGAACTTGCTGTTCCAACAGGACAATGCACGTCCGCATGTATCCCGTGCCACCCAACGTGCTCTAGAAGGTGTAAGTCAACTACCCTGGTGGAAATGGCATGGCAAGCCATTCCACAGGACTACATCCAGCATCTCTACGATCGTCTCCATGGGAGAATAGCAGCCTGCATTGCTGCGAAAGGTGGATATACACTGTACTAGTGCCGACATTGTGCATGCTCTGTTGCCTGTGTCTATGTGCCTGTGGTTCTGTCAGTGTGATCATGTGATGTATCTGACCCCAGGAATGTCTCAATAAAGTTTCCCCTTCCTGGGACAATGAATTCACGGTGTTCTTATTTCAATTTCCAGGAGTGTATTTCTATTCGCAGAAGTGCTAAGATCACAGTTCTGAGCAAGTGCAGCAATTACTTTGACTCAAGGAGAAGACATGTACATCATTTTCATATCGCTGCTACCGACGTGTACTTTGTAGTGCTTCTTTATAATGTCAGCCGTAATTGAAAATGCTGCTGCGTGTGAAATCAAATCTGTGATTCATTTTCTAAATGCAAAGAAAGTTAAACCAAAGGAAATTCACCGGCAAATCTGCAAAGTTTATGGACAAAATGCTATGAAAGGTTCAATGGTTAGAAGATGGGTCAGACTGTTCAATGAAGCACGTGATCAAGTGCATGATGAAGAACGAAGTGGACCCCTCATCAATAGTTACTGATGAACTGGTTTACACAATTGAAGAGAAGGTTAAGCACAACTGTAAGTTTACAGTTAGTGCCCTTGCTAATTCATGAAATTGTTACTGAAAAACTGAAATTTCGAAAACTTTGTGCACATTGGGTACCCACGGTGAATGTGACCAAACAACTCCTACGGGAATTTCACTGGGACATGTTCCTCCGTACAGCCCAAACCTCACTCCTAGCGACTTTCATCTCTTCTTACAGCTGAAATCTGTCCTTGGTGGTCAACACTTCAACAATGATGATGAGCTGAAATAACTTGTTACCACATGGTTGAATACACAGGTGGCAACCTTCTATGAAGAAGGCATACAAAAACTTGTGCCACACTATGACAAGTGCCTACAAAATTTTGGAAGCTATGTAGAAAAGTATTTTAACAGTTGTAGACTTTTGTACAATAAATATTTTTTCTGTAGCTGTACATGTTTGTTTTATATAACCAAACAAAACTTACTTTGTGGACATACCCCATATTAGAGGCAAAAGACCACAGGGAAGACTACGACTCTGATGGATTGATCAGGTTAGAGAGGATATGAGTATGCTGGGGCTGTCTGAATAAGAATACATGGACCAAGGACACTGGAGGAGGCTGATTGGGGAGGCCAAAGACCAACTACAGTTTGTGTGGCCGATACAGTAAGTAAGTAAGTAAGTCTGTAACATGTAACAAGCAATATTTGAAGGTATACAATTGTGCATTGTGATATAACATTTTGCAAAACTAGAATTGCAACAGGAAGATAAAACGAATCACAATTTCTTCTGATTCCATCATTTTACTATGGTGTTAGGTTTGTATCTGATGAACTCTACTGAACCAAAAACCAATTACTTTCGCTTGCCTAATTACTTGAAATGCAAATGTCTGAGTTCTAACTCCTCTGAAAAGCTTTGAATTTTGAGAATAATTTATTTCTAGAAGACTGTAAGCAATTTCATATATTGCAGTTAATATTTCCTAACAAGTAGGTGATCCAGTAACGTTATGTTAATAATTAGATAATACCACACATTCATGATAGCTTTGCTGGCTGTTTGTAGATGCAAGTACACATTACATCCTCACTCATTTGCTGTTGGTTAAAAACTTCTGTTGTTAATTTATTAAGAAAATGTAATAACAGCACCTAAACACTTGGGAATAACTATTAGCTGTGGCCATACTAATTTACATGTCTTATGTTCAGTTCTATCTTTTAAGAGCTATTTTAGATACTTCAAGAAACATATTTAAATTGCAGTGATGCTGATATGAAGTAAGACTAGCAATTCCATTACTTTCGCACTCAGTTTCATAATTTGGTAAACACTGCATGAAATTTCACCACCTTTTTCTTTCTAATGAATTTGTTCATTGACAAAAAACAATGTAGCTACGAACATTGCATTTTCATATTACCACTCCACACTAAAAACCATTATGCCACTAAAAAAGAAGCAAGAGTAGACTCCTTAAACATGTGAGTTCATATTCTCATGGAAGGCAGTTTTGTGACTGCCATCTTCTGAAAATATAAACTGATAATTTCAAGCTGCAAAAGACAAACATAAGGATTTTTAGAAGAAAAGAACTTTTAGGTATAATTGGTCTTTCACTCTTAATTATCTCACATTAGTGAAGCCTGAATGGTAAACAGTAGGCCGTTAGAAATGCATTCTTGACAGTTTTATAGCCTCCACACCTAGTATTTGTTGGTATCCAGTTGCTGTTGTTGTGATTCTAACATGCAGTTTGGTCCATAATCTGCTTCACAGCCACTAGATCTTGAGCACCCTGCCAGCCAGTGAGATAAGCAATTTTTAGCACATGGGTCATAGATGGTTACAGAGTGAGTGCAAGATACCTTGTATTTCTTGCATCGAGCCCCACTTCCTCTGCCTGATATCGTACCATGGACTGGTTTTCTGCTGCTATTGCCAAAAGCTCCAAATTTCCTGCAGTTGTGTGTACAGTGCCCAAATTTGTTTTGCTGTTGAGAGTAACTGTGGAAAATATTTCTGATATTTAAATTTGTATTTTATGTTAAAAAAATTCTCTTACTCAAAATTGTCTTTCTTGCAACGGCCAGTCTGCATTTTATATCTTCTCTACTTCAGTCATCATTTGTTATTTTACTCTCTAAATAGCAAAACTCGTCTAGTACTTTTAGTGCCTCATTCTTAATGTAATTCCTTCAGTATTGTCTAATTTAATTCAACTTCATTCCATTGCCTTTTTACTTTTGTTGGTGTTTATTTCATAGCCTCTTTTCAGGACACTATCATTCAACTGCTCTTCCAAGTCCTTCCACTTCACAGAGAATTACAATGTCATCTGCAAACCTCAAAGTGTTTATTTCTTCTCCCTGAACTTCAATACCCTCTTCAAAATTTTTCATTACTTCCCTTTGTTCCTTTACTGCTTGCTTTGCACAAAGATTAGTTACCATGAGTAAAGGCTAAAATCCAGTCTTACTCCCTTCTCAACTACTGCTTCTGTTTCATGTCCTTTGTCTATTATATGAACAGACTTCAAGAATAAGTTAAACTTTATTACAGTAGGCCTAGCATCTTTTATTGAATGCTGGACTACACTTCAAAGTGATCTCATACATGACACTATTTTTCAAATATCAAAAAGTCTCTGTAAACAACATTTGGAACATTCTACCAATCGTTCAATTCCTTAATGACAGAAATCAACTCCTTGGTCATGGAGCCATTCGAGTACCACTGTGTGAACATCCTCAGCATTGGAAAATCTCTTTTCCTCAATTGCTCCTTCTTGTACATCTGGTAATTGTCACCTATGTTCAATGTCAATGGTGCTCCTTCCCAATCAGCATCACCTACATGTGTGTGACATTGGTCAAATTGTTGGCACCATATCAATATGGCTGCATACAATATTGCATTTGGTGCATATACCACCAGAATTTATTGGTGAATGTGTGCAAATTAGATATTTTACACAGAAGAATCATACTGTCCCATATATTTCAACTTTGGAGTGAGTTTCCAGCTGCTGTGTCATTTCACTCACACATGGTGATGCATGTGTTTATCTGTACCACATCAGAATTGTGTCTACAGGAAAGGCAGATCATGTACTCTCTTCTGACAATGCACCATTCTTATTGCAGTTCTAAAAGTGGTAGGAATAAAGTATAGAGAGTAAATAGTTGCCTTCAACTTGTATAGAAACCACACTGCAGTTAAATAGGAACATCAAAAAGTAAAGTTACATGTGTCATCCCATGCTAAGACCACTACACAACAAGAATGGTGCATTGTCAGGACAGTACATGTTCTGGCTTTCCTGCAGATACAATTCTGATGTGGTACAGATAATGCATGGATCACAATGTGTGAGTGAAATAACACAGCAGCTGGAAACTCACTCCAAAGTCACACTGAGTGCCCATAAGCTCCTTCCTTCCAACTCAAAAGAGTGCAATCAATTTAATAAGGTCATAAGGTTTCTCTAAATCTATAAATGCTATAAAAATAAGCTTACCTTCTCCAACCCACCCTCTAACACAAGTCATAAGATCAGCATTGGCTGGCATCTTTCTGTATTTCTCCAGAACCAAAACTGATGTTCCCTGAGGTGAGTCTCTATCAGTTTTTCCATTCTTCTGTAAATAATTTAGCTCAGTATTTTGCAACCATGACTCATCAAACTAATAGTTGTTAGTTCCTGCCCTTTTTGAAACTGGTATTATTACTTCCTTGTTGAAGTCTGTGGGTGTTTCCCCCATCTCGTGTATCTTGTACACTAGGTGGAATAGCATGGCTCACTCCCAAAAGAATCTTCAATTTTTTTATTTACATGGATCTTTCACTGCTGTATCATATTCTTCTTGCAGTATCATATCTCATCTCCATTTAATTCCTCTTCTATTTCTACAATATTATCTTCAAGTTAGCTTCCCTTGTATTGTTATTCCAGATATTCCTTCCACCTTCGTGTGTTCCCTTCTTTGCTTCATAATGGCTTCCCATCTGAGCTCTTATTTGTAGAGGTACTTCTCTTTTCTTCAAAGGTGTCTCTAATTTTTCATCATTACAGTAAAATAAACTTTACTATCTTTTTGGCACTATTTTAGACCACATAAGCAACTCTAAATATTTGATTTCCTGTTGTGTCACACCTAAAACAATTAAAGGCTATTCATCCAACAGAGAGAAGTCCACTTGATATAAATCAACACCAGCACGAACAAGTTCTAGCAACAAGATAGTATGAAATAAAGGACAAACAAGGTCAGTTCCTTCTTACAAAAAGCATTAAAACTTTTTTTGAAGAACTGATACATAGTCAAATTAAAGCATGTGACCTTATAAATGTTCACACAATAATTTATTATGTCAAGAGTGCCTATTACTTCGTACACGGTTTTCAAAAAAAAGTGTTGAATACTCTGAGAGGTGATAGTACTCATCGAAACAAGAAAAATAAGTCCAATAAACTTGGGTCTGGAAACACATACTTTCTGAGATAAACACACGTTTTTAGGAAGTGCTGCGCGATGCTCGGTTGTGGACATTAACACATTCGTTGCATTGGCGCTCCATTAAATGTATTGACAGGGTACTATGTCTTACTCACAGGACTCTACCTACCATTAGGTGGTGTGCAATCAGTTCTGCAGTTCTGGTTGTGTTGTAGGCTACATTAGTTTTCATCATTTTTGAGGGCGTTATTGTACAGTACTGTCAACCCTAGATACGTATCATGTTGTTTTATTTTCTTCTAAACGTGAATTTATTTATGTGTTTACTGTTACTGTGCAGTTTGTATAAACAAATGGTGTAGTACATTTACATTTTATCTCTTCCACCACTTGTTAGCAATGGAAGCCTATTACTCCACACGTGAAAAGAATGGATACGATATTCTGCTATCATTCAGCAAATGGACATAGCCTGCAAGCCTGCAACCTCTATGCTGTAAGCTGAAAAACATCCACAGGGCAGAGTGCCCTCTGATAAGGTTTTCGGCAGACTTTTCCAATGTCTGAGGGTCTCAGGTACCCTTGCACCTTGGAAGACTGACAGTTGAAGGACCAGCACAGTCCGCACACCTGACATAGAGGGCTGTGTGCTATGTTGGTGGAAGAAAACCCTAGGACCAGTGTGAGATGATTAAGAGCACCAGAAGTCATTTGGAGGATACTTCATGAACAATTGCTGTACCCGTATCATCTACACCACATTAGGCCCTAAGGCTACAATATCATCATGGCAAACGGCGGTTCTGTCAACAGCTGTTGCAGAAGTGTGCAGCAGGTCCACTGTTCACATCCAATATTTTATTCACCGATGAGGCAGGGTTCACAAGAGGTCGTGTTGTGAATGTTCATAACCAGCACGTATGGACAATGTAAATCCCCAAGCAATTGAGGAAAGAGGGCATCAATGCTGATTCTCAATCAACACATGGGCAGGCACACATGGCAATAGATTAATAGGGGCATATGTGCTACCACAAAGGTTAACTGAGATGCATTGTATGGACTTTCTTATTAATGTATATTAAGATATTGCCTACCTTTCTTGAGGCTGTGCCACTGCAGTAACGAATACAAACATGGTCCCTGCATGATGGTGCATCAGCAAACTTTTGTCACAATGTGGACAAACATCTGATGCAGACATTTCCAGACCACTGGATTGGTCAAATGGGGGGGAGGGGGGGGTGCACACCCTGGCCTGCTGCAAAACTGAGTAGTCAAATGCATTTCTGTTGATTACTGTCGATCAAGTTGACACCGTAGTTACTGCGCTAACGTCCTTAACTGCAATGAATAAAACCAGTCTCGTTACTTTTTGAACCAAATGTACGCATAAGATTAGTCTCGGAACTTTTTGGACGGACAGTGTATGTATGTTACAGCTAGTGCTTTTTCTTTGAAGAAACATAACGCCGAGGAACACACGCTACTAGAATGGTTGTCAGCCGGCAGATGGCGAAGTCATCATTTTATACTGTGTACTTTAAGAAATAACAACAAAATATACAATTTGTCTTAAAATATAACGTAAAAAAATCGGTCCGTTTGGTTAGGTAATGGAGCATCAATAAATGAAAAACGTACAAAAAAAAGAAAAAAGCACATTTCTGGCAAAACATGGTGCTCTGAGCTCTCAACCAGTCAGGGTCGGCCACTCTGCCCCTATACAGGGTGCTTCCGTAAGAGCGAGCAAAAATGTAACAGGACATAGACGATGCTCCACTGAACAACTTGGGATAGGGATCCTAGAGTCGGAGGAGCCAGCTTAAGGAGACATGGAAGTAAACTTGTCTACCACTTTGTCTAGCACTACTGTTTTCCAGCTTATTTACAACTAACTTGCATACAAGTTTACAATTCCAGAATGAGACTTTCACTCTGCAGCGGAGTGTGCGCTGATATGAAACTTCCTGGCAGATTAAAACTGTGTGCCAGACCGAGACTGGAACTCGGGACCTTTGCCTTTCGTGGGCAACTGCCCTACCATCTGAACTACCCAAGCACGACTCACGCCCCGTCCTCACAGCTTTACTTCTACCAGTACCTCGTCTCCTACCTTCTAAACTTCACAGCTCTCCTGTGAACCTTGCAGAATTAGCACCCCTGGAAGAAAGGATACTGTGCAGACATGGTCTAGCCACAACCTGGGGGATGTTTCCACACAATTTTAATCTGCCAGGAAGTTGGAAGTTTACAAGTACTGTGCTGTTTATTTACATGTACATTCTTTATTTCCTTCAAGGAAACAAATGGTTCAAATAGATCTGAACACTATGGGACTTAACGTCTGAGGTCATCAGTCCCCTAGAACTTAGAACTACTTAAATCTACCGAACCTAAGAACATCACACACATCCATGCCCGAGGCAGGATTCGAACCTGCGACCGTAGCGGTCGCGCGGTTCCAGACTGAAGCGCCTAGAACTGCTCGGCCACACCCCGGCCGGCTCCAACGAAACAAGGAGGGAGAGCCTGATTACTAGGAAGTCATGTTGCCGATTTTGTTTACTTTACTTGTCCATAATGTCGCTCTGTTGTATCGTATTTTCACTGTCCCATGACAGAACGTGCTATGAATCGACAGACCCATTCATTACTCAATGCTATTCATAGACGCACAGTACAGCACGATGGAGCAATACCGGCACTGACATGCACCTTGTATGTGAAGAAGGACGTTGCAGTGCTCTCGCTACTGAAAGGCTGTACAGGGAATGATTTCCTAGCAGACATCATCCGTCACGACGAGTCTATTTCTCTCTATAGACGAATGCGGCAGACTGGTTCACCGGAAAGAAGGAACAAGGGACCTGCCAAAATGAGGACCACTCGACCACCCGATTTTGAAGATGTTCGCCTATGTCATGCTTGCTTGCGTTGACGCACGTCATTTTCAGCACATTTTGTAAGATACAGTGCAAATGGTACGTTCATTGTGTCAGTGACGGTATTTGCAGTTACCTGTAACTAATGTAAATAATAAAAGTACACAGTAATGTGCTTTTATTCCTATTATCTCCTTAAGCTGGCTTCTCCGACGCCAGGTTCCCTGGCTCAAATAGTTCAATGGAGCATTCTCTATGTTACCATTCAATTTTTGCATGCTCTTACGGAAACACCTTGCAGATTCTCTGCAGTAAACGCCTGCAACAGGAATGCACGGCCAGAACGGTGTCTACTCACGGTGGCGCCGTACGTGGGGTGCAGTCGACGTCGGCGCTTGAGCGTCTCCACGCTGGCTGCGGCCAGGGCACCGGCCGGTGGCGGCGGGTGCGGTAGCAGCGGCCGCGTGCTGTCGACGTCAGGGTCAATAGCGCCGTGCGCGGCCGGGAGACTCGCGGCACACATCGCCACGGCGACAAGCCAACAGCACAAACTCTGGTGCCGCCAGCGGGCAATGGACCGCAGATCGGATACGCCGCGTCGCACCGATCCACTGACCCTCGGCAAGTGACGTCACACAGCTGTGAGGCCGCACCAATAATCTGTCAGTGCGCTACGAGCAGCCCTGTCCCAGAGCCGAGTCACAATATGTTAGCGACCCATTCGCGTTTACAACTACCTAACACGCAACCTTTACTGGACAAGCAGTGACTTTGATGAAGTCCCATACTCCTTGACAGAGTGTAGGGGAACAATGCGGGAGACCCGCACCGCCGTACTAGGCACGGTCCTAAGGGAGGTGGTTTGCCGTTGCCTTCCTCCGACCGTAATGGGGATGAATGATGATGATGAAGACGACACAATAACGCCCAGTCATCTCGAAGCAGATGAAAACCCTTTATCCCGCCGGGAATCGAACCCAGGACCCCGTGCTTGGGAAGCGAGAACGGTACCGCGAGACCAAGAGCTGCGGGCACTGGAGAAGGACCGGTATTAATTTAAGTAAACACTCTGAAGGTTGACCCAATTTGATGCGTCATTTATCATTCAAAAATGGTTCAAATGGCTCTGAGCACTATGGGACTTAACATCTATGGTCATCAGTCCCCTAGAATTTAGAACTACTTAAACTTAACTAACCTAAGGACATCACACAACACCCAGTCAATTTATCATTCCCAAACAGTTTTATTTAATAACAATTCTATCATGAGCCAACTAACAGTTACCAAGATTTTTGCCAAACACATACAAACAGTTAAGGTTTTTAAATTAAAAGCACACTGCATAAGGACATTTCCATTATACAAAAAACTACAAATGTTGTTCGAAGAACATGTCAACTGTGCAATACAGTGGTGGCCTTATTACTCTCAGTTAACTGACTAAACAAACCTGCAGCGGCACTCCAATCGCGCGACTAGCATCACAACTGTGGGCTGATCCCACAACAGGACGTGAACAGAAGCTCAACTAACGTCAAAGAGTATACATTAAAATGCATACTTCTCCACTGGTTATTCTGCTCTCGTAAAGACAAGATACGGCCAAGCTAGCCGAAAGCTACCCATGTGTAAAAACCGAAGCAAACAGTGGTACTTCACTGACGGGTCACAAGCCTATGAAACATAAATCAGGTTAAGAACTTAGATGAACTGCCAGGACGCTAAAATACTATTAAATGATAATGACAATTAAATCCCCTTTTTTTAAGAAATCAAGAAACTCTGTGCTCAGTTTGCCGAAAGGCTTTCAACACAAGTCCGTAAGGAGCTTACAATAATAGAAACACTGAGTATTCCTAAACAAGTGATGCCCCCACCGCGGCACGATACGCAAACTTGAGCCTGGAACGGGAGCTCTGCAGAAGTGCATGTGACCTGCAAACACCTATGCCTCGTGCGATGACGGGAAAACCGCCGAAGCAGAAGGAAAACGCATCCCTACCTCTGACTAGCATACCGACAACGCATCAACCGCTGCCGATACAAGGCTGTCAACATATACCAAACAAAAAACGGCAGACGAGTTTGATAGAAATTAACATACACAGCAATACTTAAACGGCCAATTATAGATTATTTTCAAGGGAACCAAGTATTAAAACGTCAGTATAGGAGCGCCCCGCTCATAAACATTGCAAGTTAACCTTCCTAGCAATAACAAGAAACAATGTACAAATTCATTTTAAAGAGATTACATAATAATTAAAACAAGATTCAATACATCAAGGTATACCTTCACTGGAGCCTCTTACGGCCTAATAGACACTGTTATTTGGATACGCACCGAATGGTAGATGGCTGGCTAAAATGTACACCAATAACCCAAAGCGCTTCTCAACACGGAGTAGGAGAGTGTGCAAATACAAAGAGGCAGACGCACATATCACCCACATGTCCGTACTTTAAGGCGAAGCGCACAAGACTTTAGTTACAGGCCACATCCACTAATCACAGGAAGGGCCAAAAGATCTACAACAAACAGAAACAATAGTATCAAATACTCAATGGTAACAAAAATGATTTTAAGTACCACATTAATAATTGCAAAATATTAGCGTGGCGCTTACAGAAACCTCCATATTGAAACATGTAGTGTTGGCAGAAGAGCCAACACCGTGTTGCTAGAGGAGGCCGAAAGGCACGCGTTTAAGCTCACACAGGATGGCGTAAGGTCCGGAACAGGACAATGTCTTTATAGTAGCAAAAATAGTACGTAGCTTCTGGAATACTTAACTTTAATCCATAATTGGTGAACATCGGTCGGACGGTACATGCATCACAATATAAATTGTATTACAATCAATCGTCACAGGTAATGGCGCTTTGCTAGGTCGTAGCAAATGACGTAGCTGAAGGCTATGCTAACTATCGCCTCGGCAATTGAGAGCGTAATTTGTCAGTGAACCATCGCTAGCAAAGTCGGCTGTACAACTGGGGCGAGTGGTAGGAAGTCTCTCTAGACCTGGCGTGTGGCGGCGCTCGGTCTGCAATCACTGACAGTGGCGACACGCGGGTCCGACGTATATTAACGGACCGCGGCCGATTTAAAGGCTACCACCTAGCGGTGACACCACATTCCTCCCCCGCAAATCGACGTACGGTTGTGTTATAAGGCTTCCGCCCGCCGTGGGGAGGACCCCATGTTGACATATGCGACGAGGTGGGGAGCCTAACAACAGGCGAGGCTGTGCCACCCGCACCTGGCCATTCGGTCCGAGGGGAGCTAGGAAACGCCTGAAAACCTACTCCAGGGTGCACGCCAACATGCGATGTATGCGCCCGTAGTGAGACAGGAGGGGCCGAAGGGTCGACCTCCATCGGGTCGGGGCACCCGACGGGAGAAGACGCCAAGTGGTCCGGAGCGGGCAAGAAGTCCATGGCGGAGGACAACTGGTCACAGGAAGCAATCGGTTGCGCGTGACCCAGGGAGGCGCCCGGCGGTTGCAGGGACGCGTCCACTGCGGGCGTCCCCGGCGGGAGAACACGCGGCGGCGGCGGAGGCGGCGCGTCGCCATGGGGAAAAATGGAAGGCATCGTCAGTAACACCTGGGGATGATGCGAGCCAGTAGATGGGTCCCCAGGGCGCTGACCGGACGGCACCGTCGCTGAAAGCAGACGGGGAGCGGCAGAACCCGTGCGACGACAGAGGGGCAGCTGATTGAGATGCCGACGCACCTCAC
This sequence comes from Schistocerca serialis cubense, assembly GCF_023864345.2. Lineage (NCBI taxonomy): Eukaryota > Metazoa > Arthropoda > Insecta > Orthoptera > Acrididae > Schistocerca > Schistocerca serialis. Next base: position 132,215,341 of record NC_064641.1, on the reverse strand, counting down.
CAGAGGCCCCCAAAACCAGATACATAGCGTGGCCGAGGCAGCGAAGAATGCGCCCTGCGAGCCAACGCCGTGAACCTCGATAGTGACGATAGTAGACAACGTCGCCTGGAGCAAAAGCAGGCGTCTGCCGCTGCACAGGAACCTGATGCGGCGGATGCAGCAAAGACATCAAGGTTCGATGAGGACGACCGTGGAGCAACTCAGCCGGTGAGCGACCATCTCGAGGCTGAGAGCGATACGAGGACAAGAAGAGCAATAACGCGTCCTCACGAGAATGTGACTCTTTCAACTTCCACATCTGGGACTTGAAAGTCCTGACCAATCGTTCAGCGGCACCGTTTGACTGCGGCGAAAACGGCGCGGACGTCAGATGTTGAATACCATTGGCCTTGCAGAATGACTGAAATTCTGCGGACATGAATTGTGGGCCATTGTCGGAAACAATAGTCTGTGGAATACCTTCAATGCAAAAGATAGCAGATAACGCTTGGATGGTGGCAGATGACGTCGTGGAAGACATCCGGACAACAAAAGGAAAATTACTGAATGAATCGACCAGAACCAACCATGGAGCATTCCAGAATGGACCAGCAAAATCGATGTGTAAGCGTTGCCAAGGGGAAGTGGCTTTTGGCCATGCAAAAAATTTCCGCGGTGGTGCGGATTGTTGTTCGGCACACGCCATGCAAGAAGAGCACATATTCGTAATCGCAGCATCGATTCCGAACCAAGTACAGTACTGACGAGGAAGTTGTTTCGTTCGCACTATACCCCAATGTCCTTGGTGGAGAAGCTGTAGGACAGAGGACTGTAACGAACGTGGGACCACGACCCTGGACTGATCATTATCAGAACGCAACAGCAAAACACCACGTCGATCCGTGACTTTGACAAGGGCCATTGTGTAACAACAAAACATAGAACAGTAGCAAGGACAGGGTCAGCAGCTGTGGCTGTAGCTACACAACGAAAATCAATCAGAAACGAGTCGACCACGTCATCGGTTTCCGCATCAATGAACATGCAAGCAAGTTCGGAAGAATCGAATGCTCTATCCTCAGCAACAGGCAAACGGGACAACGCATCGGCGTTTCCGTGCTTAGCAGTGGACCGATACAAGATATCGTAGCGGTACTGCGAGAGGAAAATTGACCAGTGAATGAATTTCTGCGCTGTACGTGGAGGTACAGGCTTGTTCGGATGAAAACGCGACGTCAAAGGTTTGTGGTCTGTGATGATGGTAAAGTGACGACCATACAAGAAATCATGAAACTTAGTAACACCAAACACGAGAGCCAAAGCTTCTTTCTCGATCTGTGAATAATTTCTTTGTGCAGACGAGAGCAATTTGGACGCAAAGGCAATAGGGCGATCATACGATCCATCTTTGTGCGCAAGCACAGCACCGATCCCGAAATCTGATGCATCTACCATCAACAAAAGGGGTTTCTGGGGATCGAATGGCGTAAGGCAAGTATGGGAAAGCAACGCCGATTTCAACTGGCGAAAGGCGCGTTCGCATTCCGTCGTCCAGACGAACGGAACACCTTTACGGCGTAAGCGATGAAGCGGAGCTGAAATGGAAGAGGCGTGGCGCACATAGCGATGATAATAATTGATTTTTCCCAGCACACTTTGTAGCTGCTTCAAATTCTGCAGCGAAGGCAAGTCTTGTATGGCAGGGAGGTGCTCGGGACTGGGATGTATGCCTTGGGCATTGATTACATGTCCCAGATAGGGTAAGTCACGAGCAAAAAACACACATTTGTCCTTCCGCAAGCGTAGACCATTTTGGCGCAAGACCTGAAATAAAGTTCGGAGATTGGCTAAATGTTCTTCTTCTGTCTTTCCAGAGATCACAATATCGTCCAGATAGTTTGCTGCAGTAGGGACCGACGCACAAACAGTTTGCAGATATTGCTGAAACAATGCAAGAGCAGATGCACACCCGAATGGCAGTCTTTTGAATCGAGACAAACCAAGATGCGTGTTAACCACCAAAACGCGCTGGGAGTCTTCTTCCACCGGTATTTGCAAGTACGCATCTGCTAGGTCCAACTTCGAAAAATATTTACCCGGGCACAGTTTGTCAAAAAGATCTTCCGGGTGGGGTAAAGGAAAAGTTTGCAATCACTAGTTGTGGATTCACTGTTGCCTTGAAGTCCACACAAAGTCTCAATTTTCCGGAAGGTTTTGGCAAAATTACTGAGGGTGATGCCCAGAGAGAAGCCTACACACGTTCAATTACACCTTGTGATTCCAAATCACGTAATGTTCTTGCGACCTCATCATGCAATGCGTGGGGAACATTGCGCGCTCTGAAAAATTTCGGATCCGCGTTGACTTTCAGTTCCAAATGTGCTTTATAGTTCTTAGCGCAACCAAGGCCCAGTGCAAAAATGTCTGCAAACTCTTCACATAGACGAGAAACACTGTCGGGAGGCACAGTCTGGTTCACTGAGAGGACCTGAATGACTATAGACAAGTTAAACAACTGAAATAAATCTAAACCAAACAAGTTCACTGCAGAAGAAGAATGAAGTACGTAAAATGACACAAGTTTTGTTTGTCCTTTGTATGTTGCAAGAAGGCTGCACTGTCCTAACACAGGGATTGCTTGTCCTGAATAACTACTTAAGTTAACATTTGCGGCACGCAACGGAGGTGTGCCCAGCTGTTTGTAGTGTCGTGATTGATCAGTGAAACCGCAGCTCCGATATCGAGCTGGAATGGTATCACTTTGCCGTTAAGGTCCAAGTCTACAAAAAGTTTATTGTCCTGTTGACGACAAGAGCGACTGTCTCGTGCCACATGAACTGACACTGGTACAATATCACTTGCGACCTGACGGGATTTCCGTCGATGTCGACGCACACTATTTGTGGGACGAACACTGTCACTGATAGAGAAAGTGGCACTGGGCGGAGTGGAATGAACTGCATGAATTTCGATGGGTGAAGGTTCACGAGCCTGAGTATGTTTGGTTCGATTCCGATTCCGGCACGAAGCAAAGGGCCTGGAATGGTTGTGAGTGTCCGATCGGAGCTTTTTCTGGCAAACATTTTGAACATGTCCTTTTTTATTACAGAAAAAGCAAATAGCTTGGCGTGACGGGCAATTCTCACGCGAATGTCTTGTAGCACACCGCGGGCATGATTTTAGCACTGCATTTGCACGCTTGCGCAGCACACTTGGCTGAGAGCTTGGCGGCAGCTGCGCGGACGGGCACGAGGGCTGTTGACTGTTCCGTGCAGCGCGCCCGGCGGACCGGTTAACGTGACACATGGCCGGTGAAGTTTCATATGATTTCTGAGCAAAGTCAAGTGTGTCCTGCCGATCCAATATGTCTATCACTTGTTGAAGGGAGGGATTGACTAGTTTCAAAATCTGTTCCCTGATACGAACATCAGAAACATTCTGTGCAATTGCATCATGTACCATAGTATCTGAATAAGTGAGTCCACAGTCACACTCAAAAGCACAATCCCTAGTAAGGCCTTGCAAGGTTGCAACCCACTCCCGATTAGTTTGACCGGCCGTACGTTTTGTACGAAAGAAGGTATACCTTTTTGCAACTACATTGACTGATTCTTTGAAATATGCATCCAATGCAGACAAAATTTCGTCGTAGGACAGAGTTGCTACGTCGCGTCGGGGAAATAATTTCACTATCACACGGTACGTCTGGACGCCGACGGACGAAAGGAGATAGGGCTGCCGCTCATTACCTTGAATTCTGTAGGCAGCGAGATGGAATCCAAATTGGTGTGACCACGCCGTCCAGGGTTCGAGTGCAGCTTCAAAAGGACGAAAAGGTGGTGCAACTGCATGTTGTGGCTGCGGTAGCGGTGGAGCGGCGGTTGCCGCTTTGTTTTGCATTGCACGTTGACCCTGGACGAGCTGTCCAAGGGCATCCAGGAAAGCCTGCGTCTGCTGATTCTGTAAGCGATAAAATTCGGACAGTACATCTGGAGATTGTGGCGGAGCCATTACACAATGAAATCAGGCAGTAGAGGGACGAAGACCGTTTTTAGACTCGTCGCCATGTGTTGTGACTAGGCAAGACAGCCAAGCCACTATGAGGTGAAGCCGAAAAGCACGCGTTTAAACTCACGCAGGCTGGCGTGAGGTCTGGAACAGGTAAAGTAACTATACTATAAAGAAAAGTACGTAGCTTCTGGAATACTTAACTTTAATCCATAATTGGTGAACATCGGTCGGACGGTACATGTATTACAATCAATAGTCACGGGTAATGGCGCCTTGCTAGGTCGTAGCAAATGACGTAGCTGAAGGCTATGCTAACTATCGTCTCGGCAATTGAGAGCGTAATTTGTCAGTGAACCATCGCTAGCAAAGTCGGCTTTACAACTGGGGCGAGTGCTAGGAAGTCTCTCTAGACCTGCCGTGTGGCGGCGCTCGGTCTGCAATCACTGACAATGGCGACACGCAGGTCTGACGTATACTAACGGACCGCGGCCGATTTAAAGGCTACCACCTAGCAAGTGTGGTGTCTGGCGGTGACACCACACATATGCTTACTGAGGCTAGTATAGTTCTCAATATTGCAGAGTAGGCCTACATTTGGCAACACTGTAATCCTCGAGATTTTTCCTGGAGTGGCACAGAATTATCCTGCAAATTTCGCTTGATTTATTCTTGACATTTCCATTAAATAATCTGGATGATTTTTCACTTTAATTGTGACATAGGGTAACCAAATATATGGTTTCGAGTCAAGAAAATTTGTTCCATACAAAAAACACAACTAATCTTGTCTAACGTAGCCATCACTATGGCAATCCCAGAGCAGAGAACACAGTAGTGACACGATAGCTATGTGATTATGTGACCACAATCTCAGTCTAAGACTGCATTAGCTGCTGGTTCCAATATGACTGGAGAACTATTATAGTGTATCTACGTTTTTACTTTTCTTTAAACGAAATGCAAAACGCCAGATCGAAAATTGGCAAGCAAATGTTAATAAACTTCAGCACCTGTAGTGTTCTCGCAACCTTGTTTCAGTATTCTGTGGATCTAAAGGTGAAAAACTTATGAAATTCCTAAATTACATATTTGTTAATACCAGTATTTTTATGTTTCAGCCAATAAAATTTTAAATTTTCTTGTAAATACATAATTTGGTTAATTGCTGAGTGGCATTGAAAAATTTGTTAAATAGATTGACAACTTAAGTTTATTCTGTGACAGACTAAGACCTCATCATGGAGGAGATAAACAATAGATTCAAAGCATCACCTCACCTTAAACACTCGAGCATGTGGATGTGTAAATTATGTACCTAAGCATAAACTAATGCCTTCAAGATGGGTCCTGGGAACATCAGCTTGTCTTCTGATACTGTTCATCGGCTCTTGCTTAACTGAAAACTGTTGACTGCATAAATATAACATAAGGGGACGACAAACATATATCGAGACTAGCAACACCACAGTGGGAATGATGATGTTAGAACTTGACAAAGCCATTAATAAATAGAAAAACTATAAAGCAACGGTTTTAGATGATGTAAGCGTGGAAAAGAGTAAACATTTAGGCAACAAAAGAAGTTCAATTTCTCTGTTAGTTATCATGTACTTATTTATCCTTAAGTGACGAACAAACGCCTAATACATATCACAGATATTTTCTTAATTTTGCATCTTGTCGTTAACATGTGCCATGAAGAGAATATTCTGAACTTATTTCTACGTTTTTGCTATATATCCACACTCATCCTGCAGATGTGCCTTGCAATTGCTCCCTGAATTGCGAGGCGAAAGGGCGCATCTGTAGGCGAGCAGTTTACCCTAAAGCACATTCAGTGCAACATTTACATACATATTCAAATACAATTCATAGTATACAAAATCTGAATGAGGTGCGTGCTCCCTGAAAAATTCAATGTTGATATTGCAGATGCCGTGCATACCCCATCACATGTATTTCAGTGTGGCAGTGGCCATTAGATTTAACTTGTGACACAATAATCGCAGTTTATATGCATTTCGCATCACTGCGACAGGTCATCCCAAGAAGTTTTTACAAAAACATGTACTAACATCAAAGCAGGTAAAATAGTCTTAAAACTACTACATATGTTAAAGCGAAATACATTTCATTGTTGGTCATTGTCTCTCATGGAAAGTTTAGGATTTAAAATGTCTTTCTGTTTTAGATTAGCAGTCCTTGTACGATGTGCCATACTTTGCAGTTCATATACACAATACAGACAATAATAACGCAAAGGTGAGCATTTTTTTGGTAGTTTGGCTAACACAAAGTTATTGCATATGACGTCACTGTTCACATATTTGACAATCGATATGTGTGCATGTTCACTCGTCGCACTGTTTATTTTCACTGATAACACTGTTTTTCCTAGGTCATGCATTGCGTGATTGAAGACCAGTGGATTTCCATTCCACAACATAAGTTTCATGAATACATGGATCCAAGACTTCCGCTGACAAACTGTTGGCATCGATCCTCGATTTTTTCAGGAAAGAGTGGCTGTCGTACTCCAAGAATATTGCATTCCCTGGAGTCCCATCCAAAATTCCTCCACCAGTGAAGTAGTCTTCAATGGTTTTGTGCATCGCGACCGTAGGCCTAGAGGTTTACCAGTTCCTTATTTCACACAATTACATCGTGGTAGATGTCATTGGGTGATGCACTACAAATGTTATTGCACTTTACATGGAAAGTTCTATCGCACTCACAGTTTATCTAGCGACGTACAAAGAATGTTTGTTAACAAATTTTTTACATTAATATTTCAATGCGATCATTCTCATAGCGATAGATGAAGAATAGTTTTAACAATTTTCCACACAAACTTCATCGCGATTACATGCATTGCGAAGTATGTAGAATGTCTTTAAAGCAGTCTCTTTCACATGGATCTCGAGGTTTTACACATTTTGTACATATTAGAAATTCTGATCACATTTACATACCAACATATTATGTTTTTGCTTTACGTCAATATTTATAATTACACATAAATACATATATTACATTTTGGCTTTATATGGAATACAAGCATTTATATAATTTTACAGACATTACAGATTTTTGAACCAAATTTTGCATTCACCCAATGATGTCACCTGAAAGTGAAAAGATTAGACACAACATCTGGATACAGCAGTGAACAAGCCCAAGCGCACTTATACTGTTGGACAAACGTCTAAAGCAACACACTAGAATCAAACCTATAGAATTCTCGCATTACGAGTGTGTGTAGCGAGTGTATATGGCAAGTTCAGTGGTTGAATAAGTAAGTTCACATTCACTTCAAGTATGGACTGCAGATCAAATGATTTTAACCTGTCTATCTTCTCCATTGTTAATACTTGAAATAGGCAACAACCCAAGCCACTGCATGATGCGTCACGCATCATACGAAAATCTAAACTAAAGTCTGGATGGTCTAAAATGTTTGCTTTCACCAATGTGTGCTTAATGTGAAACGTCCCCTTTGAACAATTTATACATGACTGTGTTTAAACTAACACACAATATTTTTAGCGCAACGCAATCTGACTATCAAAGATCCCTGCAAAAGAATGGCCCTGAGTAACATTAAACTATACCTTTCAGAAATCACTTACCTCACAAAAATCTTGGTTACTCGAACTACTGCAATACAGTGGCGCCACTACTGCCAGCCAAATAAAAGATTCAAACTACAGAAGGCACTAACTACTGATAGGCATAGTTTGCAAATGAAAGATTTTAATAGAGAACAAGCAATGTATTTACCCTAATATTCATAATATATACAGCAGTTCATGACAAATTACAAAACTCCGCCATCTCTCTCCCCACATCCACCACTGCTGGTGGCTCACCTCCAACTGCGCAACGCTACGCGCTGTTCACATCCAGCTGTCGCTGCCCAACACTACAATGGCAGACAACAATGCAAACCAGCCACAGACTGTACACAGCACAACCAGTGATTCTCACACAGAGCGCTATGTAACGTTGCCAATAAGAAAACATAAACAGCCTACTTACATAGCCCCCAAGCTCCCCACAAAAAATTTTACAAATTGTTTTGGGCAGTGGCCAACAATGATTTGATAAAATTTTTCATAATTACAATAACAAAGATATCAAATGCACACACGTATTCATACAATGTTGGTCAAAATCTAAAATTTTCTCACAGTCCATAAAGACAGTCCTAATCGTACATAACAGTAGAATAGCAGTGTTTTTCTCAAAGTCTGAGCAGTAAAACAAAATGCACACAGAAGTAGTGGATTTCCATGCAGTCTTGAAGAAGTAGCGTTGTCCTTCCAATGGAAAGACAGTGCTGACTCTTGACATGCTGACAGATAATGGGCCACAACAGAGCAAACCCACAGCAGAGTCATTCGACGTTTTGAAAAATATTGGTAGGTAGGTCATCACAGAGTAGAGCCACTGTAGTCCTGGTAGAGAGTATGGTATTGGTGGGCAACCAGAGGTGCAGACCCACTGTAGTCCTTGTAAAAATAATGGTATTGGTGGGCCATCAAAGATGCAGACCCCCTGTAGTCCTTGTAGAGATGGCTAGCAGCCATCCGTTGCAACTGTGCAAGTGCATAATCACCATCGAATATTCTTGTGGAGAATATAGCAAGTCCATAAACCACCACTTGTGCATGCGCAGAAAATTTTTTTTGAAATGTCCTTAGAACCAGCAATGCTGTTATCCAGTCCCTTGCTGAATTATTAACACACGTACAAACACTATCAGTCCCTACTTCTCACATATTGTCCATATACTATGACCAACAGAAATGTGTGCAGTGAAATGTAACTTACAAGTTAATAATATGATGAATGGTGACAATTACAATTTTATAACACAAGAATACAATTACAAAGATACAGAAAACATCATTAAAAATATAATAATACAGATAAAATTTGTAGTAATACAGGCTTTACAAAAGAATAGAAATAAACATATACATCAATGTTACAGGAATTATGAGATAAATAGATACATAAAAGATCAGAATAAATTTTGAAACATCAACTTCACACATGAGCATTAAAACAAAACAGAATAAATAATGTCTAAGCATATTTACAAGGTAAGTAACATATTATTAATGCCAATTATATTTGAGGATAACAGTATTCCTCATCATAGTGAATGTAGGTTAGTATTAGAAAAATTCTACAACATAAGTCTTATCAGATAAACATATAAATACAGGAAAAACATAAATACCCAAGGGTACACAAACATATAGCGGAATAATACAAGGAAAGGACAGGGTTTGTTTTACTGCAGTATTTTGCAAACAAATCTTTCTTTACTTCTCGGAGATCTCCCTTCGTTCTTCATTATTTCCAAAAGTCCTACCTATACCTGCTTTCTGTACTTTTCTCGTATAGCCTCTCAGTGCATTTCTTCAAATTCATCACAATTCATTCTCTTATAGGCTACCCCCTTTTAAACTAACTTAAATCTACTGAGCTCAGATGCTAAACTAAGGGACGAGGCAATGCAGCAGCGTAAAACAATTAATACAAACAGCAATAAAAAAATGGAAATTTGCAAAATAAGCTACAGTAAATCTAAATTACCAAGCAATTAAACATTACAACTGATACGAGGCAATGTGCAGCAAACAAGAAAAATAAATCTGGCTTAGCAGAGTAACACAAATTAAAATTCAGTAGCACGAAAATGAAATAACTTATACCTAAACATGACATAGCTCAAGCAGAAAAATATTACACTAAAAATGGCCGTGTCTAATACCTATGTCACATCGTAACACTAGAGTGATGCATCACAAAAACTTACTCTGCAAGAAAGTTACCAAGTCAATAAAAAAAAATTTTATGCAATTCCTGTGAAAGGAAATGTCTATTAGTGCTCTCTTTTCTAAGAAAGTATATCATAAACGTATTCTTTACTGGATCTGTAGACAGAAAATAGTGATATTAGTACATATATTAAATTTTATAATAACCAATGCTGCAGTGCAGTTAGGAACTAAATATTAAACAAAATAGGCAAAGCAAGGCGTCAAACGTCATTCACTAGCCATATGGCATTTCATAATGCAGTAGACAATCTTTCAACTAGCAAGACAATAGCCATAAAATGTTTCTCATCATTTCATTTCAGTAAATGTCATAAATTAAGAACTCTACAGTGTAATCATGTTTTCAAGTTTGAGGGTGTCGTATTTACGATGCTTTCTACAAAAGGAATGTCAATAGCGAGGATAATGGCCTCCCTTTTTTTTCCACCTGTGCCTCTGGAAGGCACACACTAATGGCCTTTTTTTCAAGGCGACTGTCGCCCAGCTGGGTGCCCACGACGCATTAGGGGCAGGTGGTCACTTAACTTTCTTACCGAAATATTTACGTCACCAGTTTCCGCTACAGTGACAGTCTCATATGAAAATTTCACAGGTCGAAAATTTACGTTACAAATGTGTAGAAACAAAATCCTGTAAATATAACAGTGTCCAAAAAATTTTCGGCGTCATTGTGGTACATTCAAGCATTTACACACATTTCATAACTCTTAAAGTACGATTCTTGGTTTCCAACATCCTGTTCCACAAATCAGAGTCCCTAGCCACTACTCATTATTCCTTACCTGATTATACATATACATATTCATCGACACTTCTTCAATATTTCATCATGAGAAATACGTAGCATAATAAACATTCCTCAGCAACATAATACACATCGTCGTTGTAATAATAACATCATAACACCTCAGTCAAATCTCAAAAACGTCCCAGCTTTTTGCAATAATGTCAAAACCTAAAAAAAATTCTCTGCTCATTTCAAGAGTGTCATCTACCTCAAACGTACTTTAAAATCATGCTCCCTTACCAAATACATCATTCAAAGCTCTCATAGTATCACAATGGTTCCGAAAAAATATGAACAGTTTACAAAGTACAGACAAAATACAATTTCATAATTATGAAATTATCCAACTGTGTAATTACGTAAACATCTGTTGCTAACGTAGTAAAAAGAATGTTTGTTTCTCTGTCAAATAATCAGATAGTTTTGTAATTCTGTGTTAGAGAAATATGGTACCGATGTGTAAAGTTGTAGAAGCAAATACCATATTAGCTAGCGCTCCTTGTGCTTGCCAAACACATGGTACACAAAGTAGGCGTGTACCCCCCTGAGGATTAACGAATAATACCCTCAGGTGTTACAGATTACAACAATGGAATGAAATGTGTCACAAAACCTTTGTATCATTGTGCTTCAAATATCTTTAAAAATAAATGATTTAAGTGCAAAATTAATCACTCAAATACATGTCCTGTGGCGCTAAATGTGCGTCTTGCTGTAAGATAATCTCTGTGGATGTGTCGTAGTTATTGTCCTCCGAAAGCTAAGTTCTGCAGAAGCCAATGTACTTACCTCATGATAAACAAAAGTGAAATGCTTTGCGTATAGATATCTTAGTTATTACGCTTATTGTTGTGATGAAGAAATTACTGTGCTGTAACGTATTGTTGTGCTACGGAAAAGGCTGTCTCATTGTAGCTATACCACAGAAGTTACTACTAAAACATGTTTTACTTTCCAGAATAAAACAGAAAACTGTGCAGATATAAAACAGAAACACTGCAAAAGCAACATTGTAAATTGTCACTCATTAGTAGCGTCGTGATAAAATCGTGTAGCTGTCACATAAACTAACCACTGTCTCATCTGGTATCTCACAGAAAGTACTTTAAATACAGAATGTATTTTCAAGTAAACCAAAATGTTGCATTAGAATCTCATTAGCAGTACCAGTATGTGTCCTAAGTATGTGAGCTTTATAGTCGTTATGTAATCGTGCAACTAACAAGCAAGAATGCACACACACAATAACACTGTGTCGTCTGTTCACAATAACACTGCATTCGTAATTTCTATTTAAATAAGTTCTCTTGGTTCTTGACTGGATATTTAACTTCAAACATTGTTGCATGGTAACAGTTTCTTAAGTCTGACAAAGCATACTAGAAATGTGAAGTGAAAGGTTTTATGGCAAAGACAAAGTTAAAAAGCAGATTATCTTTCAATAAACGGTTTTACATGTGAAATGTAGTGTAAGCCTTTACTCTTCCTAGTACGCAGAGTTTCAACTTCAACGCAATTATCATGTGGTATACTGGAATTTTTCCCAAGGTTAGCGTCCATGTCATTTTTCTCTGAGCCAGCCGGCGCAAGCGGCTGCCTGCGGTGCGAGTCATTGTCTGTTCCTTTGTTGGCGTGCGTCGTTATTGGGATTTGGAGGTCTAACTTCCACAAATTCACCTTGCCCAGAGGGCCCAGCCCTGTTTAAATCCCGCCAGTTCTGATGCAATTCAGGTCTGTCGTTACGATCACATCGTCTGTCGTCATGTCGGTAGTTCCTGTAGTTTCTTTCTTGTCGGTTAAGTGGTGGAGAATTTCTCCCTGAATCGTAACTGCACGCTGGACCATTGCGTCTGAAGTTATTCTGTCTCCCTTGATAATAATCGTTTTTGTTCCCATATTGTCTGTTTCTATAGTAATCTCTGTCATATTCATTACTATGGAAATGCGATCTTTCTCTGTAACTAGTATTACTCTGCCAGTGGTTGTCATATGGGTGGTGTCTGTTTTGGTCACGATTTGCGTTGTAAGAATAGACTTGTCGTGTCCAGTTATTGTTTCTGTCGTCACGGAATTGTGACGGATGTGACCTGTAGTGATTGTTTTCCTGTTTTCGCATCCCGCGACTGTCTGTGTCAATTTCTAATTTTTGTAAGAGTCCCTGAAAAGCTTCAATGTCGTCTTTGCAACGTCCTGCCAAAATAATATGTCGCAAATGTTCAGGTAATTTGATTAAGCAAATGCGGATGAGTTCTGAGGGGCTGTATAGGTTTGAAAGATACTGATTCTTATGCAACATGTCTTCAAAATATTTCATAATACTGGAAAATTCAGATTGTTCGAAACATTTCATCATTATGATGCTATGTTTTACGCGGTCTTGTGTAGCTTGAGACCAATATGCTGAGAGGAAGGCATGATAAAATTCTCCTTCGCTGTGGCAATCGTGAATGACCGATCGCATTCTTACAGCTGGTTCATTCTCTAAATAGCCACACATAAATTCTAATCTGTGCTGCAGTGACCAGTTGGGAGGAAAACAATGAGAGAATTGATGGAGCCATGCTTGTGGATGAATGTCGTTGGTAGAATTCTTAAATGTTTTGAATTTACGTGTAGTAATAAACAGCTTATAGTCAAAATCATCATGTCGGCGAGTCGCATATCGGTCATTGTTACGTCGTTTCGGCGGTTCCATTTCAAAATTCGGTGCACCTTGCCAATTTCTTTCATAATTTCCGAAATGCGCTGTGTTATTATTTTGTAGCTGTTCAGTATTTCTAAGCCCCTCTTCCCGTGTTGGAGCGCGAGTGTCCTCTGAAATTTGTAATTTTTGTATTACTTGTGCCAACTGATCTCGTACTTCCCGGATTTCTCTTTTGTACTGTATATTGATTTGATTTTGACTGAATTTCCTAATTTGTTCGCACTCTTCTGTGTCATTAAAGACTACCAGTTTTGTGTCATTCAGATTATCATCTACCTTCGTAGATAAATTAGTGAATTGATCCAAAAGTTCGGCTACTTTCTCCGATAGTGTACTTATTTCCTCAGTGTGTTTTTCTGAACCAAGTTTCAGAGTATCTACTGTGCCCTTTAAGTTTTCCTGAGTTTTTGCAAGTTGCGTAACCGAATCGGTAGATGCAACTGAGTCAAATTTAGCTTGCAAGGTCTCATGAATTTCATGAACAATAGTTTGCAGTTCTTTTATGGCTGCTTCGTGATTCTGTAATGCATTTTCATGCCGCGAAAAAATAGGTTGAAAATGCTCACAAATTTGAGTTTTTACGTCATTACAGACTTTTTGACATTTCGATTCAATGTTATGTAACTCAGTAGTTAAATCTTCACGTGTTTGTTCAAGAGTTTGTTCCAATGAGTCTAACTTTTGAAGCTGTTGCTGTGTTTGTCTCTGATTTTGTTCCATTGTGTCTAACTGTTGCTGTGTTTGTCTCTGATTTTGTTCCATTGTGTCTAACTTTTGAAGATTTTGTTCCATTGTGTCTAACTTTTGAAGATTTTGTTCCATTGTGTCTAATTTTTGTAGCCTTTGTCCCATTTGTTGCATTAACTGTAATAACAATGCACTGGCGTCTGAAACATGTTCCTCAGTGCTTTCGGCAGTGAAGTTGCACCGGCAACATTCACATTTTGACAAGCAGAAAATGTTTCTTGACTCATTTGAGTAAACGGTGAGAACCCAAAACCTGAGTCTACAGTATTTGCAATATTGTGTTCTGTCATTCCCGATTCCTGAGGCGAGCTGTTGCCGACCGATCGATCAATAATGCTTCCCTGTTCACTACCTGTTTCACTGACTACACCATTATTTGATGCCCGCTCCATTTCCCTATGCACAGTTACCAAATTACTACTATGAATGTCTGTTAATTCATTACACAGCGATGCTGGTAAGCTACACTCGTCATCACTATTATTTCTCGGTTTACTTTGGAGCCTAGTGTTACATTTTTCACACGCCATTATTGTCACAATATTTCACACGATAACACAGAAAAGCACAATTTGAAGAGCACAAATAAGAGAACACACTAAAAATAATACGTAGTTAATTGCAAGCGCAGCTGCGAAATACTTGGTGCAAATCTAAATGCATGCCACAACTGTGTACAACAATGAAAAACTACAACTACAAAGGAAATTCTCTCTATAATTACGCGCTAGCAATAAACAAAAGCTACACTAATTACGCAAACTACAAGAAAAAATCAGAAGATTCCAGTGAGGTATCCTCGGCTAAGGGTCGACATATGAAACGTCCCCTTAGAAAAATTATACAAGACTGTGCTTAAACTGACACACAATATTTTTAGCGCAACGCAGTCTGACTATCAAAGATCCCTGCAAAAGAATGGCCCTGAGTAACATTACACTATACCTTTCAGAAATCACTTACCTCACAAAAATCTAGGTTACTCGAACTACTGCAATAGAGCTGGCGCCACTACTACCAGCTAAATAAAAGATTCAAACTATGGAAGGCACTAATTACTAATAGCCATAGTTAGCAAATGAAAGATTTTAATAGAGAACAAACAATGTATTTACCTTAATAGTCATAATATATATAGCAGTTCATGACAAATTACAAAACTCCACCATCTCTCTCCCCACATCCACCACTGCTGGCGGCTCACCTCCAACTGCGCAACGCTACGCGCTGTTCAGTTCCAGCTGCCGCTGCCCAACACTACAATGGCAGACAACAATGCAAACCAGCCACAGACTGCACACAGCACAGCCAGTGATTCTCACACAGAGCGCTATGTAACGTTGCTAATAAGAAAACATAAACAGCCTACTTACAAATGCTATCAAAATTTTGCTGGCACTACTCAGATCAGATCCATACCTAATTCTTCTTAAGTAAATCTAGGAGATGCTTACTGTTCAATAGTTGTTGTGACAGGAAATGGCGAAAGAAAGAACAGAGTCCTAGAAATGACTTCAGTTGCTTTTTAGTACGAGGACTAGGAAAATTCCTAATAGTGTCCAACTGGATAAGGGCGTTTACCTTGTGCATTCATTGTTGTCCAAGATACCTAATCTCACTACAAGCAGATTTTGACTTCTTTAGGTTAGCTATTATACCACCTTGTGCAAATTTATCCAGAATCTTTTCAAGGGCATCACAATGTTCATTCCAAGTATTAGTAGCTATAGAAAGATCATCGACATAATGTGTAACAGTCTCAACTAACTCGTCACCAAGCACGCACAGTATCGAAAACAGTAATGAATACGCCTCATTGACGCTCAATCCGAAAGAAGAACACAGAATTGATATGTTTGCCCCCAAATGTGAAATCAGTATATTTTCTAGAATCAGGAGTGGTTGCGAATTGCCAAAACTAATTTGTCGACTCGACGGTGGAAAAGTACTTAGCGTCTAAAAATTTCTGTAATTGTTCCTCTAAATTTCCTGGTTTAGTATGTACTGGTAATATAATTTCATTTATGGCACGTGTGTCCAACACTGCTGTAACATTTCAGTTAGGTTTCTTGACAACTAATGGCCTATAGTAGGGAGATGAGGAAGGCTCGATTATCTTCCACTCTTAACATCTGTTTAAGTTCTTAATGGCACATGGAAGTTTGCTACAGACCTGTATATACTTAAATAGTACTTGATAAGTCTCATTGCATTCATCACCAGTAATAGTAGAGGTTTCACTTAGCTTATGGCTAATCAGTGTTTTCAGGTCATAATATTCTTTTCAGGTGCGAGTGTCTGTAGTTTGTTTCGTCGCTCTCTTGCAGAAATGGGATTTTCTACCCTATACAGTACTTGTCTTGTTTGAAAGTCCTGGTATCCAAGCCAATTGTGATTTCACTGCCCTTATGTCTAAGGAAACATTTACGTTTCTAGATGTCAATAACACTGTCCTTCTCACATAACATATCTAAACCTATAATACAATTAGTAACTAGATTCTGGACCGCGAGGAATGGCCGTTGTACGGTTCCATTACCTGTCTTAATGGTCACAAAAACCTGTTTCGTAACTCTACTAGACTTATTACCTACGGCAGTTAAATCTTACACTTTTGAACAGGCAACTCTGGAAAAGGTTCAAATTCAGTCATTTTCTTATACATATTATACGACAAAATACTCACAGCCTCTCCTGTGTCCAAAACAGTACTGGTTGGAATACCTCCTGCTATATCATTAGTTGTAGCTAAAACTATGTCATTGCTAGATGAACGATATTGTGTATTTTCCTGCAATAGTTCATCAGATACGCGCTCATCATGATTGTAGCGTATAAATAACAGTGGTTGCTGCTTGAAACTATTTGGTACATGATCATTGTGTTGTTCATCAGTGGGTGTATTAGACAATGATTTGTTATTGAAGTCTCCCCCCCCCCCCCCCAACCCTCTTCAATCACGACCTGGGGCCCAGTAGTGACTTTCTTTAGTTTGACGTCGTCGTAATTGCTGCTGGTGATTACACAAGCGGAGGTAAAGCTTCACTTGACACTTGTATTTCGTTTACATTAGGTTATTTGTATTCCACTCTCCAATCTGTTGTGGCTTTTGTGGTGGAGCACCATGACTTACCTGCTGATTGGTAGGTAAAGCCCAATTCTGATTTTGTACAGGCTGTGGTGGTATTTCCCATGGACCTGTGCTGATGTGGTATTCAGGTGGTGGACCAGTATTTTGGTACGCTTTACCGTAGTTACTGTTCCAGTTTTGCAGCTGATTTTGTACAGGCTGATAGTTGTTTCTGCTTTTGTTCCCGTTTTTGTTGTTTCCGTTTCTGTTATTTCCATTACAATTGTTGCAGCGCCTCTTGTACGGTTTGCCGGTTGTTATGTATCATATGTTATGATTATTATTCATAATGGTGTGTGGCTGCTAATTATGGTACGTGTATTGGTTTACGAAAGGAGGCTGTTGATTCTGCTGCACTACATAACTAACATTGCCTGGCACGCCAGGAATAAGTTGCCTAGACCGCGCATTAGAGTGCCACTGATGTAAACATTGTGGCAACTGTTTTGCCGTGCGGAACGTTGATCCTCATATAACATATGCACAGAATCAAGCACAGTCACAAAATATTCTACATCATTTTCTGGAATGTGCAGTAACTTCTCTTTAATGTTAAAAGGTTGTAAGTAGGCTGTTCCGGTTTTTATGTTGGTAACACCACGTAGCGCTCTGTATGAAAATCACTGACTGTGGTGTGTGCAGTCTGTGGCTGGTTGGCATTGTTGGAATATTCGCTATTGTAGTGTTGAACAGTTGGATGTGAACAGCGCGTAGCGTTGTGGAGTTGGAGGTGAGCCGCCAGCAGTTGTGGATGTGGGGAGAGAGATGGCAGAGTTTTGAGAGCGGACAATCTGGACGTGTGTCCGTCAGAAAAAGGAAATTTGTAAGACTGGATGTCATGAACTTATATATATATATATATATATATATATATATATATATATATATATATATATATATATATATATATATATAATGACTTTTGAACACTATTAAGGTAAATACATTGTTTGTTCTCCATCAAAATCTTTCATTTGCTAGCTATGCCTATCAGTAGTTAGTGCCTTCTGTAGTTAGAATCTTTTATTTAGCTGGCAGTATTGGCGCACGCTATATTGCAGTAGTTTGAGTAACGAAGATTTTTGAGAGGTAAGTGATTCATGAAAGATATAGGTTATTGTTAGTCAGGGCCATTCTTTTGTAGGCATTACGCTAAAAAAAATATTGTTTGTCAGCTTACTGTTGATCAGAATAAGTAAAGAGAGAAATGTCTGAGTACATTCAGTTTTTCTCAGCTGTTTGAAAATCAAATTACGTAAGAGGTTTACCAGCATTGTCATTTTTCGTTTTTCTAATGGAATGTTTCATACGTCGACCCTTAGTCGAGGATCCTTCACTGCAATCTTCTGATTTTTTCTTGTAGTTTATGTAATTACTGTAGCTATTGTTTATTGCTAGCGCGAAATTGTAGAGAGAATCTTCTTTGTAGTTGTAGTTTTTCATTGTTGTACAGTAAAACAGTTGTGGCATGCATGTAGATTTGCACCAAATACTTCGCAGCTGTGCTTGCAATTAATTAGATATTATTTTCAGTGCTCTTTTAATGTGTTATCTTATTTTACTCTTCAAATTGTGCTTTTCTGTGTTATCATGTGAAATATTGTGACAATTATGACGTGTGAAAAACGTAATACTAGGCTCCAAAGTAAAATGAGAAAGGACAGTGAAGACGAGAGTAGTGTGTTAGCGCCACCATGTAATGATTTAATTAAAGTTCAACATAGTAATTTGGTAACTGAACATAGGGAAATGGACCAGGTGGCAAATAATGGTGTAGAAAGTTAGACACAATGGAACAACACCAGAGACAGACACAGCAACAGTTAGACGCAATGGAACAATATCAGAAACAGTCACAGCAACAAATGGAACAAAATCAGAAACACATTAAAGAAACACTTCAACAAACACGTGAAGATTTATCTACTGAGTTACATAACATCGAATCGAAATGCCAAAAAGTCTGTAATGACGTAACAACACAAATTTGTGAGCATTTTCAACCTGTATTTTCGCGGCATGAAAATGCATTACAGAAACACGAGGCAGCCATAAAAGAACTGCAAACTATTGTTCACGAAAATCAAGAAACCTTGCGGGCTAAAATTGACTCAGTTGCATCTACTGATTCCGTTACGTAACTTGCAAAAACTCAGGAAAACTTAAAGGACACAGTAGATACTCTGAAAATTGGTTCAGAAAGACACATGGAGGATATTAGTTCATTATCAGAGAAAGTAGTCGAGCTTTAGGATCAGCAAAATAATTTATCTGCAAAGGCAGATTATAATGTGAAGACCGGTCGTCTTTAATGACACAGAAGTGTACGAACAAATTAGGAAATTCAAACAAAATCAAAATCAAATTAATATGCAACACAAAACAGAAATCCGGGAAGTACAAGATCAGTTGGCACAAGTAATACAAGAATTAAATATTTCAGAGGAGACTCACGCTCCGACACAGGAAGAGGGACTTAGAAATACTGAAGAGCCACAAAATAATAACACAGGGCATTTCGGAAATTATGAAAGAAATTGGCAAGGTGCTGCGAAATTTTGAGATGGAACCGCCGACACGACATAACAATGATCTATATGCGACTCGCCGACACGATGACTATGACTATAAGCTATTCATTACTACACGTAAATTCAAAACATTTAAGAATTCTGGCAATGACATTCATCCACAAGCGAGGCTTATCAATTCTCTCATTGTTTTCCTCCCAACTGGTAACTGGGGCACAGATTAGAGCTGTTGTTGTTGTTGTGGTCTTCAGTCCAGAGACTGGTTTGATGCAGTTCTCCATACTACTCTATCCTGTGCAAGCTTCTTCATCTCCCAGGACCTACTGCAGCCTACATCCCTCTGAATCTGCTTAGTGTATTTATCTCTTGGTCTCCCTCTACGATTTTTACCCTCCACGCTGCCCTCCAATACTAAATTGGTGATCCCTTGACGTCTCAGAACATGTACTACCAACCGATCCCTTCTTCTAGTCAAGTTGAGCCACAAGCTCCTCTTCTCCCCAGTTATATTCAATACCTTCTCATTAGTTATGTGATCTACCCATCTAATCTTCAGCATTCTTCTGTAGCACCACATTTCGAAAGCTTCTATTCTCTTCTTATCTAAACTATTTATCATCCACGTTTCACTTCCACACATGGCTACACTCCATACAAATACTTTCAGAAATGACTTTCTGACATTTAAATTATACTCGATGTTAACAAATTTTTCTTCTCCAGAAGTACTTTCCTTGCCATTGACAGTTTACATTTTATATCCTCTCTACTTCGAGCATCATCAGTTATTTTGCTCCCCAAATAGCAAAACTTCGTTACTACTTTAAGTGTCTCATTTTTTAATCTTATTCCCTCAGAATCACCCGACTTAATTCAACTACATTCCATTATCCTCTTTTTCCTTTTGTTGATGTTCATCTTATACCCTCCTCTCAAGACACTGTCCATTCCGTTCAACTGCTCTTCCAAGTCCTTTGCTGTCTCTGACAGAATTACAATGTCATCGGCGAACCTCAAAGTTTTTATTTCTTTTCCATGGATTTTAATACCTACTCTGAACTTTTCTTTTGTTTCCTTTACTGCATGCTCAATATACAGATCGAATAACATCGGGGATGGGCTACAACACTGTCTCACTGCCTTCCCAACCACTGCTTCTCTTTTATACCCCTCGACTCTTATACCTGCCATGTGGTTTCTGTACAAATTGTAAATAGCCTTTCGCTTCCCTGTATTTTACCCCTGCCACCTTCAGAATTTGAAAGAGAGCATTCCAATCAACATTGTCAAAAGCTTTCCCTAAGTCTACAAATGCTAGAAACGTGGGTTTGCCTTTCCTTGATCTTTCTTCTAAGCTAAGTCGTAGGCTCAGTATTGCCTCACATGTTCCAACATTTCTACGGAATCCAAACTGATCTTCCTTGAGGTCGGCTTCTATCAGTTTTTCCATTCGTCTGTAAAGAATTCGCTTTAGCATTTTGCACCTGTGACTTATTAAACTGATAGTTCGGTAATTTTCACATCTGTCAAAACCTGCTTTCTTTGGGATTGGATATATTTTATTTTTCTTGAAGTCTGAGGCTATTTCGACTGTTTCATACATCTTGCTCACCAGATGTTAGAGTTTTGTCAGGACTGGCTCTCCCAAGGCTGTCAGTAGTTCTAATGGAATGTTGTCTACTCTGGGGGCCTTGTTTCGACTCAGGTCTTTCAGTTCTCTGTCAAACTCTTCACGCACTATCATATCTCCCATTTCATCTTCATCTACATCCACTTCCATTTCCATAATATTATCTTCAAGTACATCGCCCTTGTATAGACCCTCTATATACTCCTTCCACCTTTCTGCTTTCCCTTCTTTGCTTAGAACTGGGTTTTCATCAAAGCTCTTGATATTCATGCAAGTGGTTCTCCTTTCTCCAAAGGTCTCTTTAATTTTCCTGTAGGAAGTAGCTATCTTACCCCTAGTGAGATAAGCCTCTACATCCTTACATTTGTCCTCTAGCCATCGATACTTAGCCATTTTGCACTTCCTGTCTATCTTATTTTTGAGAAATTTGTATTCTTTTTTGCCTGCATCATTTACTGCATTTTTAAATTTTCGCCTTTCATCAATTAAATTCAGTATTTCTTCTGTTACCCATGGGTTTCTACTAGCCCTCGTCTTTTTACCTACGTGATCCTCTGCTGCCTTCACTGCTTCATCCCTCAGAGCTACCCATTCTTCTTCTACTGTATTTCTTTCCCCCATTCCTGTCAATTGTTCCCTTATGCTCTTCCTGAAACTCTGTACAACCTCTGGTTGAATCAGTTTATCCAGGTCCCATATCCTTAAATTCCCACCTTTTTGCAGTTTCTTCAGTTTTAATCTACAGTTCATAACCAATTGATTGTGGTCAGAGTCCACATCTGCCCCTGGAAATGTCTTACAATTTAAAACCTGGTTCCTAAATCTCTGTCTTACCATTATATAATCTATCTGATATCTTCTAGTATCTCCAGTGTTCTTCCATGTATACAACCTTCTTTCATGATTGGCAAGGTGCGCCAAATTTTGAGATGGAACCACCGATACGACGTAACAATGACCGATATGTGACTCGCCGACATGATGACTTTGAATATAAGATATTCATTACTACACGTAAATTCAAAACATTTAAGAATTCTGGCAACGACATTCATCCACAAGCATGGCTTCATCAATTCTCTCATTGTTTTCATCCCAACTAGTCATTGGGGCACAGATTATAGCACAGATTTGAATACCAGCTGTAAGAACGCGATCGGTATTTCATGATTGTCACAGTGAAGGAGAATTTTATCATGCCTTCCTCTCAGCATATTGGTCTCAAGCTATTCAAGATCGCGTGAAACATAGCATCAGAATCATGAAACATTTCGAACAATCTGAATTTTTCAGTCTCGTCAAATATTTTGAAGACATGTTGCACAGGAATCAGTATCTGTCAAACCCATACAGCCCCTCAGAACTTATTCACATTTGCTGAATCAAACTGCCTGAACATTTAAGACATATTATTTTGGCAGGACGTTGCAATAACGACATCGAAGCTTTTCAGGGACTGTTACAAGAATTGGGAATTTACACTGACAATCGTGGGATGCAAAAACAGGAACACAACAATTACAGGTCACATCCATCACAATTCTGCGATGACAGAAATAACAACTGGACACGACAAAGCTATTCTTACAACGCAAATTGTGACCAAAACAGACACCACCCATATGACAACTGTTGGCAGATTAATAATAATTACAGGGAAAGTTCACCTGTCAGCGGTAATGACTATGACAGATACAATCAGAGAAACAGACAATATGGGCACCAACATAATTATTACCAAGGGAGACAGAATAACTTCAGACGTAACGGTCCACCGCGCAGTTACGATTCTGGGAGAAATCCTCCACACATGACCGACAAAAAGAAACTACGGAAACTACCGACATGACGACAGACGATATAATCATAACGACAGCCTGAATGTCATCAGAACTGGCGGGATTCAAACAGGGTAGGGCCCTCTCGACAAGGTGAATTTGTAGAAGTTAGATTCCAAATACCAGTAATGACGCACGACAGCAAAGGTAACAGACAATGACTCGCACCGCAGATAGCCACGTGCGCCGAAATGGCTCAGAAAAAAATAACATAGATGCTATCCTTGAGAAAGATCTGAGCATTCTTTACCGATGTATACCACATGATAATTGCGTTGAAGTTGAAACTCTGCGTACTAGGAAGAGTAAAGGATTGCACCACATTTCACATGTAAAACCGTTTATTGAGAGATAATCTGCTTTTTAACTTAGTCTTTGCCATAAAATTTTTTACTTCACGTTGCTAGTACGCTTTGTCACACTTAGAAATCGCTAATATGAAACAATGTTTTGAAGTTAACTATCCAGTCTAGAACCTAGGGAACATATTTAGACAGTAATTACGAAAGCATTGTTATAGTTAACAGGCGACACAGTGTTATAGTGTGTGTACATTCTTGCTTGTTAGTTGCAAGATTACGTTATGACTATAAGGCCTACATAATTAGAACATATACTAGTACTGCTAATGAGATTTTGATGCAACATTTTGGTTTACTTGAAAAAACATTCTGGATTTAAAGTAGTTTCTGAGAGATTACAGATGACTTAGTATCTGGTTTGTTTGACAGCTACATCATTATATCGTGACACTACTGATAAGTGACAGAATTTATATTATTGCTTTTGCGCTGGATCTGTTTTATATCTACACAGATTTTTTGAATTCTTCTGGAAAGTAAAACATGTTTTAGTAGTAACTTTTATCATATAGCTACAATGATGCAGTCTTTCTGGTAGCACAACAATACGTTATAGTATAGTACTTTCTTGATCATGGTAATGTACATGATAACTACGATATCTATATGCATAGCACTTCACTTTTGTTCATTGTGAGGTAAGTACATTGACTCCTACAGAACTTTGCTTAAGTACGACGATAATTACGGTACTTGGCACATTTTTACCATTAATTAATGACAGAGATTATCTTACAACAAGACACACAGTTTAGTGCTATAGTTCACGTATTTGAGTGATTAATTTTGTACTTAAAACATTTATTTTTAAAGATTTTGGAATTACAAAGATATAAAGGTTTTCCATGATGCATTTCATTCCATTACTGTAATCTGTAACACCTGAGGGTATAATTACATTAATCCTCAGGGGGTAAACGCCTACTTTGTGTACTAAGCGTGTGGCAAGCACTAGGAGCCCTAGCTAATATGGTATTTGCTTATACAACTTTACACATCGGTACCATATTTCTCTAACACAGAATTACACAGCTATCTTATCATTTAACTCATAGAGATTATCATTTTTGTACTACATCAGTGACACATGTTTACGCAATTATACAGTTGGATAACTTCACACTTACGAAATTGTATTTTGCCTGTACTTTGTGAACTCTTCATTTTTTTTTAACCATTGTGATACTATGAGAGTTTTGAATGATGTATTTGGTATGGGATAATGATTTTGGAAGTACTTTTGAGGTAGTTGACTTTATTGAAACGAGCAGAGACCATTTTTTAAAGGTTGTGAGAGTATTGAAGAAAGCTACGACATTTTTGAGATTTGAATGAGATGTTATGATGTTATTATTGCAACAACTATGTGTATTATGCTGTTGAGATATGTTTATGATCAATAAGATGATACTATATGAGAAATGTGATTACATGTTTATATGTATATGAATGATGAGTAGTGGTTAGGGACTCTGATTGGTATAAAAGATGTTGGAAACCAAGAATTCTACTGTCAGACATGCATGAATGTGAGTATCACAACGATGCTATTCATGAGATTTCGTTTCTACACATTTGTAACGAAAATTCTCAACGTGTGAAATTATATATCAGACTGACACTGTAGCAGAGACTGCTGGCGTAAATATTTCGGTAAGGAAGGTAAGTGACCTTGTCGCAATGCACTGTAGGCGCCCAGCTGCTCAACAGTCACCCAGGGAAAAAGCCATTAGGTGGAGAAAAAAGAGGCCATTAACCTCAATATTGACATTCCTTTGTAGAAAGCATCGCAAATACGACACGCTCATACTTGGAAACACATCATTACACTTTGGAGCTCGTAATTTCTGATTTTTACTGAAATGCCTAATAAAATGATGAAAAAAATTTTATGTCTGTTTTCTTGCTAGTTGAGAGATTTTTTACTGCCTTATGAAATGCCAAATGGCTAGTGAATGGCGTTTCATGCCTTACTTTATGTATATATTTGCTCATTTTGTTTAATATCTAGTTTCTAGTTGCACTGCAGCACTGATTAAAATAAAATTTAATAGATGTACTAATATCAATATTAGTACAGACCCATTAAATAATAATTTTATGATCTACTTTCTTAAAAAAAGGAAGGACAAATAGACATTTCCTGTCACAGGAATTGCATACATAATTTTTTTCGATTTGGTAACTTTTTCGCAGAGTAAGTTAAGGTGATGCATCACTGTAGTGTTAAGATCTGACATAGGTATTAGACATTTCCTATCGTTACTGTAATATTCTTTCTGGTTGAGCTTTATCATGTTTAGGTATAAATTTTTGCATTTGTTGCTGCTGTTTGCCAGGCATAGTTCCACTGAATTTTACATTGTATTACCCCATCTTTACTACAGATTTATTTTTGCTTGTTGCTGCACATTGGCCTAAATTAGTTGTAATGTTGCATTTCCTTTGCTAATCTAGATAGACTGCTGCTTGCTTTGCCAATTTGCATTTTTTGTCATTGCTGTTTGTGTTAATTGTTTTGTGCTGCTACATTCCCTCGTCCCTTAGTGTGTGTGTCTATATATATATATATATATATATATATATATATATATATATATATATATATATATATAGCACAGTAGTTAGCTTAAGAGGGGGTAGGCTATATAAGAGAATGAGTTGCGATGAATTGGAAGAAATTCATTGAGAAGTTATATAAAAAAAGGGTTTGGGAGAAAAAATTAGTGCACAATGAAGAATAATTATTTTGAAATAGGATATGAATAGAATACAGAAAGCAGGTGTAGAGAGAACTTTTTGGGAATAATGATGAACTCAGGGAGATCTCCAAGAAGTAAAGAAAGTTTTTTTTGCAAATCATTTATGATAAATACTGCAGTACCAAATGTCATACTGAAAACAAACCCTGTCCTTTCCTTTTGTGTTATCCCGCTATGTGTTTGTGTACCCTTGTGTATTTGTGTTCTTCCTGTCATTATGTGTTTATCTGATAAGAGATACGTTGGAGAATTTTTCTAATTCTATGTTATTTACTTTGTAAAGATGTTCAAACATTATTTAGTCTGTTGTGTTTTAATGGTCATGAGTGAAGTTAGTCATTCGAAAGCTCCTCTCATTTTTTTTATTTATTTACTTATATCATAATTCCTACAACACTGATGTATATGTTTAATTCTATTCTTTTGTAAAGCCGACATTACAACAAATGTTATCTGTATTACTATGTTCTTTAATGATGTATTTTGTACCTTTGTAATTGTATTTTCATGTCGTAAATTTGTAATTGTATAGACACCAGTTCTTCAAATTAAGTTTCATTTCACTGAACACATTTCTGTTGGTCATAGTATATGCACAATATGTGAAAAAAAGGGACTCTTGGTGATTGCACATGTGTTGATAATTCAACAAGGGACTGCTCACCAGCATTGCTGGTTTTAAGAACATTTCAAAAAATTTTTTGTGATTGCACAATTGGTGGTTCATGGACTTGCTATATTGTCCGCAAGACTCTTCAATGGTGATTGTGCACCCACACAGTCGCAACAGATGGCTGCTGGGGGTCTGTACTTTCAATGGCCCACCAATACCATTATCTCTACAAGGACTACATCGGGTCTGCACCTTTAATGGCCCACCAATACCATTACCTCTACAAGGACTGCAGTGGGTCTGCACCTCTGGTGGCCCACCAATACCATATTCTCTACCAGGACTACAGTGGGTCTGCTCTGTGATAATCTACTTACCAATATTCTTCAAAACTTCGACTGATTCTGCTGTGGATTTGCTGTGTTGTGGCCCATTACCTGTCTGCATGTCAAGAGTCAGCACTGTCCTTCCATTGGAAGGACAACACTACTTCTTAAAGACTGCATGAAAATCCACTACTTCCGTGAGCAATTTCTTTTACAGCTCAGAATTTGAGAAAAAACCTGCAATTACTACTGTGATGAATGATCAGGACTGTCTTTATGGACTGTGAGAACGTTTTTGCTTTTGACCAACATTGTATCGATAAGTGTGTGCATTTGATATACTTGTTAGCGTTGATATAAAAATTTTTAGCAAATAAGTATTGGGCACTGCCCAAAACAATTTGTAAAATTTTTGGTGGGGAGCATGGGAGCTGTGTAAGTAGGCAGTTTAGATTTTTATGTTGGTAACACCACATAGCGCTCTGTATGAAACTCACTGGTTGTGCTGTGTGCAGTCTGTGGATGGTTGGCATTGTTGGAATATTCGCTATTGTAGTGATGGGGAGTTGGATGTGAACAGCGTGTAGCATTGTGCAGTTGGAGGTGGGTCGCCAGCATAGTGGATGTGGGGAGAGAGATGGCAGAGTTCTGAGAGCGGATGATTTGGTCGTGTGTCCATCAGAAAAAGGAAATTTGTAAGACTGGATGTCATAATATATATATATATATATATATATATATATATATATATATATATATATATATATATATATATATATGGTTATAATAGAGGGAAACATTCCACGTAGGAAATATATATCTAAAAACAAAGATGATGTGACTTACCAAATGAAAGTGCTGGCAGGTCGACAGACACACAAACAAACACAAACATACACACAAAATTCAAGCTTTCGCAACAAACTGTTGCCTCATCAGGAAAGAGGGAAGGAGAGGGGAAGACGAAAGGAAGTGGGTTTTAGAGGAGAGGGTAAGGAGTCATTCCAATCCCGGGAGCGGAAAGACTTACCTTAGGGGGGAAAAAAGGACAGGTATACACTCGCACACACGCACATATCCATCCACACATACAGACACCCATTTCATTTGGTAAGTCACATCATCTTTGTTTTTAGATATATATATATATATATATATAGACACACACACACATAACGACTTTTGAACACTATTAAGGTAAATACATTGTTTGTTCTGCATCAAAATCTTTCATTTGCTAACAATGCCTATCAGTAGTTAGCGCGTTCAGTAGTTAGAATCTTTTATTTAGCTGGCAGTATTGGTGCACGCTGTATTGCAGTAGTTGGAGTAACGAAGATTTTTGTGAGGTAAGTGATTAATGAAAGGTATAGGTTATTGCTAGTCAGGGCCATTCTTTTGTAGGGATTATTGAAAGTCAGATTGCGTTGCACTAAAAAAGTGTGTCAGTTTACTGTTGATCAGAAGAAGTAAAGAGAGAAATGTCTGAGTATGTTCAGTTTTGCTCAGCTGTTTGAAAATCAGATAACGTAAGAGGTTTACCTGCATTGTTACTCTTAATTTTTCTAAGGGGATGTTTGAAAGTAATCTGGCTTTCAGTCCGCGGAATATATCGCGCGTAGCTACAGGTTCATCGAGAAAGTGGTCCATATTCAAATATTTCTCAAAATACCGCCGAAAATTGCCATGTTTAGCATTGTAGGGCTCTGGTTCCCCAATGTGTTTCTGTAGACGTTCTTGTACCGACTGCGACCAAAATTTGGCCAAGAGAGATATTTCAAATTTTTGATATGTCACGCATCTCTCAGCTACATTATATGCCTAGACAACTGCGTCACCCTGGACGTAACCTACAACGTAAGACATTCACTTTCGGTCACTCCATGCTCTTGGGAACACATTTCTAAATGCTTTCTTAAAATTGCAGGATGTACACTACGTTTTTCTGGGATGGAAGGTTGAAATTACCGATGTTTAATCAGACTTTCTTCTTCTTTCACACTGTAATGTCGATTGCTTTCACTTTAATTATTGTAGTAATCGGCTGGTTAATGGAAAGGAATGTACTGCCGATAAATGTCGCTATCGTAATTAGGTGCCATGTGTACGGGTGTGTACAGTCGTTGCTGTGAGGTGTGTGTTTTGTACGGGGAATAGGTCATACATATGTTTTCAGTACCAAAGCGAGCACTGTGTTTATTAGTATTACTACACTCCGGTCGTATGTCATCGCTTAGTTGTTTCTGTCATGCTGCGTTGGATTGAGCTGCCTCAGCTATGACATCTTTATAATTTTTAACAAATTAGGCTACGGTGTCATTCACAACCGATGGTAATTTTTCCTCTACACATTGGTCAAAATATTTATGTTTCTGATCAACCCAGTCATAAAATTCTTTATTAGTGTTGGCAAAATGATTGTCAGTGTGCAATTGCAGTTTGTCTGTAACTTGTTTATCCATAGTGTTAACTTTGCCTTCAATTACAGTAATGCGTGTTTTTATTGAGTCATGAACTGATGGATAAGATTTCACTTGAGTGGGAACAGTTTCGCATGTAGCGTTTAAATGTTTGACAACAGTTTTAATATCTTTTACCTATTTTCTGGTTTTTTCCTGCTGTAAGTTCAATTCGGAAAATTTTGAGTCAAGTTTGGACACTTGGCCGCTTAGTCTTATGTTAATCTTGTCTACTCTTTCACACAAAGCGTCACCACAAGTTTTTAGTGCTCTTAATTCAGCTTAATCTCGTTATGTCACGTTTTTAAAACTGTCATGTGTTCGTCAATGTCTTTTTTGTTTTGAGTCATTTGATTTTTGTTTTCAGTCATTTGCTTGATAACAGTGTTAGACATGCTGGCCATATTTGTAAACTGAGACTGCTCTGCCCCCGCCACGTCGTTTGGCATGACGTCACGTACAAGAATGGGCTCTGAACTGAATTTAGCTATTTGACTGGTGGTCGGTCTATTTACGAAATTTCCGTCCCTAGGCATGTTACCTGCTGAGTCATTGTCAATGTTTTGTCCAATCTCCGAGTTGGATTCGGTTTGCATCTGTTTTCTGACATTTTCCATTTCTGATAACTGTTCACGCGTTACCACCATGCTACACGTAATGTATATTGCAAGAAAAATCCTTAAACACGTTTGAGAATTAATTCATGAAATCAATTTAGTATGGCAACAATGTTGGCTTAACTGAGCAAGAATTACAATTAATGGTGAACAAATTAACATTCATTGCTGCATGCCATTTTGCATCGCACATGACCCAAGTTGGCCATTTTGTGGAATGGTATGACTGTGTTGTTGTAAGAAACTATGCGACAAAAATAATTTGAAATACGGAGCCTTGCGCAAAAATGACTGCTACGGTTATGGAAAATTTTGTCAAAACTACTAACAAGCTACAATTACTGAAAGCGCTTGGACTAGTGTGCTGATGTAAAAATGTGATGTCTTACCTAGGATCCAAATATGCAGTGTGGATTCCAGATTTCATCAACAATTTCACTGGTTCGTCTTTTTGTTTGGTTTTTACAAATATTCAGTGGCAATGGCTCGTCAGATATAATCCCATTATCCACGCAACAAAGAAAAACAATGTAGCAAATACAGTAAAAGGTCCAGACACGAAGATACCAGTTTGATTTATGGCAGCTTTTCCTATCTGGTTTAAGTATATTGAAGAACAAGCAAATAATAATAATTAATAATAATTGTATGTGGTCAGTTTCTACAATTTTTTCGTGCTTGACAAAGGCTTTTTGCGTAAGGTCCATTCATTGTTAATTGACCATGACTTTTCTGAAAATATCGGAATTCGTAGTTTGAATAATTCCAGAGCTTTGGTTAGTACTGGATCTTAATATAATTTGTAACATGGAACTTCAGCCTTGCCAAGACGCTGTTTAATTGGAACAATAGCTTGCAACA
The DNA here is from genome assembly GCF_023864345.2 of Schistocerca serialis cubense. Classification (NCBI taxonomy): domain Eukaryota; kingdom Metazoa; phylum Arthropoda; class Insecta; order Orthoptera; family Acrididae; genus Schistocerca; species Schistocerca serialis. The sequence goes on along the minus strand of NC_064641.1, from coordinate 132,184,129 downwards.
TGAATGAAACACAAGATTAAATAATATCACTGCATTCACAAAATTTTATACTAAATTAAACCATACAGACGTATCCCCCCTCCGCATGAACCATGGACCTTGCCGTTGGTGGGGAGGCTTGCGTGCCTCAACGACACAGATAGACGTACCGTAGGTGCAACCACAACGGAGGGGTATCTGTTGAGAGACCAGACAAACGTGTGGTTCCTGAAGAGGAGCAGCAGCCTATTCAGTAGTTGCAGGGGCAACAGTCTGGATGATTGACTGATCTGGCCTAGTAACACTAACCAAAACAGCCTTACTGTGCTCCAAGGGGAAACTACAGCAGTAATTTTTCCTGAGGGCATGCAGCTTTACTGTATGGTTAAATGATGATGGTGTCCTCTTGGGTAAAATATTCCGGAGGTAAAATAGTCCCCCATTCGGATCTCCGGCGGGGACTACTCAGGAGGACGTTGCTATCAGAAGAAAGAAAACTGGCATCCTACGGGTGGGAGCGTGGAATGTCAGATCCCTTAATCGGGCATGTAGGTTAGAAAATTTGAAAAGGGAAATGGATTGGTTAAAGTTAGATATAGTGGGAATTAGTGAAGTTCGGTGGCAGGAGGAACAAGACTTCTGGTCAGGTGAATACAAGGTTATAAATAAAAAATGAAATAGGGATAATGCAGGAGTGGGTTTAATAATGAATTTAAAAAATAAGAATGCAGGTAAGCTACTACAAACAGCTTAATGAACGCATTATTGTGGCCAAGAGACACGAAGCCCACGCCTACCAAAGGAACACAAGTTTATACGCCAACTAGCTTCGCAGATGACGAAGAGATTGATGAAATGTGCGATGAGATAAAAGAAATTATTCAGATAGTGAAGGAAGACGAAAATTTAATAGTCATGGGTGGCTGGAATTCGATAGAATGAAAAGGAAGAGAAGGAAACGTACTAGGTGAATATGGAATGGGGGTAAGGAATGAAAGAGGAAGTCGCCTGGTAGAATTTTGCACACAGCAGAACTTAATCATAGCTAACACTTGGTTCAAGAATCATGAAAGAAGGTTGTATACATGGAAGTTCAAGAATCATAAAAGAAGGTTGTATACATGGAAGAAGTCTGGAAATACTGACAGGTTTCAGATAGGTTATATAATGGTAAGACAGAGATTCAGGAACCAAGTTTTAGATTGTAAGACATTTCGAGGGGCAGATGTGGACTCTGGCGCTGAAGAAACTGCAAAAAGGTGGGAATTTAAGGAGATTGGACCTGGACAAACCGACAGAACCAGAGGTTGTACAGAGTTTCAGGGAAAGCATTAGGGAACGATTGACAAGAATGGGGGAAAGAAATACAGTAAAAAAAGAATGGGTAGCTTTGAGAGATGAAATAGTGAAGGCAGCAGAGGATCTAGTAGGTAAAAAGCCGAGGGCTAACAAAAATCCTTGAGTAACAGAAAAGAGACTGAATTTAATTGATGAAAGGAGAAAACACAAAAATGCAGTAAATGATGCAGGCAAAAAGGAATACAAACGTCTCAAAAATGAGATCGACAAGAAGTGCAGAATGGCTAAGCATGGATGGCTAGAGGACAAATGTAAGGATGTAGAGGCGTATATCACTAGGGGGTAAGATAGCTACTTCCTACAGGAAAATTAAAGAGGCCTTTGGAGAAAAGAGAACCATTTGCATGAATATCAAAAGCTCAGATGGAAAACCAGTTCTAAGCAAAGAAGGGTAAGTAGAAAGATGGAAAGAGTATATAGAGAGTCTATACAAATACGATATTTTTGTGGACAATATTATGGAAATAGAAGAGGATGTAGATGAAGATGAAATGGGAGATATGATACTGCGTGAAGAGTTTGACAGAGCACTGGAAGACCTAAGTCGAAACAAGGCCCCAGGAGTAAACAACATGCCATTAGAACTACTGACAGCCTTGGGAGAGTCAGCACTGACAAAACTCTACCATCTGGTGAGCAAGATGTATGACACAGGCAAAATACCCTCAGGCTTCAAGAAGAATACAATAATTCCAATCCCAAAGAAAGCAGGTGTTGACAGATGTGAAAATTACCGAACTATCTGTTTAATAAGCCACAGCTGCAAAATACTAACACGAATTCTTTACAGACGAATGGAAAAACTGGTAGAAGCTGACCTTGGGGAAGATCAGTTTGGATTCCGTAGAAATGTTGGAACATGTGAGGCAATACAACAACTTCTCTTAGAAAATAGATTAAGGAAAGTCAAACCTACGTTTCTAGCATTTGTAGACTTAGAGAAAGCTTTTGACAATGTTGACTGGAATACTCTCTTTCAAATTCTGAAGGTGGTAGGGGTAAAATACAGGGAGCGAAAGGCTATTTACATTTTTTACAGAAACCAGATGGCAGTTATAAGAGTCGAGGGGCATGAAAGGGTATCAGTGATTGGGAAGGGAGTGAGACATGGTTGTAGCCTATCGCGATGTTATTCAATCTGTATACTGAGCAAGCAGTAAAGGAAACAAAATAAAAATTCGAAGTAGAAATTAAAATCCATGGAGAAGAAATAAAAACTTTGAGGTTTGCTGATGTCATCGTAATTCTGTCAGAGACAGCAAAGGACTTTGAAGAGCAGTTGAACGGAGTGGATAGTGTCTTGAAAGGAGGACAAAAGATGAACACCAACAAAAGCAAAACAAGGATAGTGGAATGTAGTCGAATTAAATCGGGTGATGCTGCAGGAATTAGATTAGGAAATGAGACACTTAAAGTAGTAAATGAGTTTTGCTATTTGGGGAGCAAAATTACTGATGATGGTCGAAATAGAGAGGATATAAAATGTAGACTGTCAATGGCAAGGAAAGCGTTTATGAGGAAGAGAAATTTGTTAACATCGAGTATAGATTTAAGTGTCAGGAAGTCTTTTCTGCCCTGCCTGCCGCGGTGGCCGAGCGATTCTAGGCGCCTCAGTCCGAAACCACATGACTGCTACAGTCGCAGGTTCGAATCCTGCCTCGGGCATGGATGTGTGTGATGTCCTTAGGTTAGTTCGATTTAAGTAGTTCTAAGTTCTAGGGGACTGATGACCTCAGATGTTAAGTCCCATAGTGCTCAGAGCCATTTTTTTGAAGTCTTTTGTGAAAGTATTTGTATGGAGTGTAGCCATGTATGGAAGTGAAATGTCGACGATAAATAGTTTAGACAAAAAGAGAATAGAAGCTTTCAAAATGTGGTGCTACAGAAGAATGCTGAAGATTAGATGGGTAGATGACATAACTAACGAGGAGGTATTGACTAAAATTGGGGAGAAGCGAAATTTTTGTCACAACTTGACTAGAAGAAGGGATCGGTTGGTAGGCCACATTCTGAGGCATCAAGGGATCACCAATGTAGTATTGAAGGGCAGCGCGGAGGGTAAAAATCGTAGAGGGAGACCAAGAGATGAATACACTAAACAAATTCAGAAGGATGTAGGTGGCAGTAGGTACTGGGAGATGATGAAGCTAGCACAGGATAGAGTAGCATGGAGAGCTGCATCAAACCAGTCTCTGGACTGAAGACCACAACAACAACAACAACAACAACAACAGTCTCTTACATTAATTCTATTGCTGTGTGCTACTATGAGTACGCCCAGTGAGATTTTGTCTCAATGTATATATACTCTTCCATATATATATATATATATATATATATATATATATATATATATATATATATATATATATATATATAAAAAAATCATCCGTATCATTATACTAACATATTTTCAGAAGACAATGATAAATCACAGAAAATTATTGGATCACATTTTATTTATTGAGGTAAAAACGAAAATAAGTATAAATCAGTTCATGTTGTAGCGTTTGAATAAATTTTGGAAAATTTGTATTTTTAAATTTAGTGTTTTAAATAAATTCATTTTTTTTTTATTAAATGAAAATTTCGTTCGTCGATATAGATAAATTTTTAGATGGAGGAAAAATATAACTAAAATTTTTGTTTTATATTAGAAAGTTTTTAAAAAATGTGTTTTTTTGCATAAGCCTCGTAGATATATTACTAGCATTCCTCATGCACGAGGGTATTACACTCATTTCAGACAACTGAATTATCAGTATAGAACAGGATCTATACAGTCGTCTTTACGTTCGACTCCAGAATACAATTCACAACTCTCTTCCTCTCCCCACCTCCTGTTATTTTGTGACGTCCAACAAAGTGAATAAACTACAGCATTGCTGTCGAATACAGATGAGCAAACTGCAGAGGCTGGAACTCTATAGTTATACATCTGACAGATGTATTAACTTATCTCACATCTTCCATATAAAAAACTTCCACTGTGTTGCTCTGAAAACTATCAATCACTGCAGAATCTACTCTTTATTTCGAAATTTTCATCAGAGTACAGAAAAAGTGAGAACATTAAACACCTAAGAAAAATAGTACTGTCTAATGAAACATCCGTGTTAACCGATTTCTTTCAGGTTGATAGACAAAATTACAGCATGGTTTTAGAGCGCCTCTGACATTCAAGTCAGTATATGTAAATAAATTGTCGTACACGTGGTTATTACAAAAATTTGAGACGCATGAAGTAACGTTACAGAATACAGCCTTTCACGCTATCTGTCCACATGTCGGAAAAGACACTATCATTTTACGTTTGGCAACAACAAGCTATAATTCAAAAGGATTTGTTTTCACACTCTGGCAGATCCTGTTTTACTAATACAGTGGTATATCATGGTGGCGTTTACCACACGCAAAAAACAAGTCGTCTGAGCATGCTTTATAATAGAACTTCCTAACATCTCCTAGCAGAGCCCTACAAGATTTCACCGATACATGGAAAACAAATACCGTCTGTGTTCTGACTTCGGACACATTTGCTCCATAACTCGCCTCTACCGACTTCTGCATAAAGTTTTTGTCATCTGTACTTGAAAAATAAGAACATACCCAGCAGACCATAATTTGCAATAGCAGCAGATTACTACGTTGTAGTTTTGTAAGCAGTTTAGTCATCACAGACTACCAGGATACAGGTTGGCTGGCAGCTTTTCTAGGAGCTCTTTGCGGTGTGGGGGAGTAGCCATGTATGTGAAAAACGGTATCCCATTTGAGTCAATTGATGTTTCAAAGTACTGCACTGAAAAGGTGTTTGAATGTTGTGCTGGGTGTGGTTAAATTTAGTGGAGCTAAACTTCTTACTGTTGTTATTTATAGATCCCCAGACTCCGATTTCACAACATTTTTGCTAAAGCTAGAGGAGGTTCTTGGTTCACTTTATAGGAAATACAAAAAGTTAGTTATATGTGGTGACTTCAATATTAATTGTATAAGTGATTGTGCAAGGAAAAGGATGGTGGTAGACCTCCTTAATTCATATAATCTTATGCAAACCGTATTCTTTCCAACGAGAGTGCAAGGGAACAGTAGAACAACCATAGACAATATTTTTGTTCATTCGTCATTATTAGAAGGGCATTCTGCTAGCAAAAAGGTGAATGGCCTTTCAGATCATGATGCACAAATTTTAAGTCTAAAAGGTTTTTGTGCTGCAACACATGTTAAATATAGTTACCAACTTTTTAGGAAAGCTGATCCAGTTGCTGTACAGACTTTTGTAAACCTTATCAAGGAACAAGAGTGGCAAGATGTTTATAGTGCTGATACAGTAGATGATAAATATAATGCCTTCCTCAAAACTTTTCTCATGCTCTTTGAAAGTTGCTTTCCGTTAGAACGTTCAAAACAGGGTACTAGCACAAACAGGCAGCCTGGGTGGCTGACTAAAGGGATAAGAATATCTTGTAGAACAAAGTGGCAATTATATCAAAACGTTAGAAACAGTCAAAATCTAAATGCAGCAGCCCATTACAAACAGTATTGTAAGGTGCTTAAAAAAGTTATTAGGAAGGCAAGAAGTATGTGGTATGCAGATAGAATAGCTAAGTCTCAGGATAAAATTAAAACCATATGGTCAGTCGTAAAGGAAGTGGCTGGTCTGCAGAGACAGGTCGAGAATATAGAATCAGTGCGTAGTGGGGATGTCCATGTTACTGATAAGTTGTATATATGTACAGTACTTAATAATCACTTTCTGAATATAGCAGGTGAACTAAATAGAAACCTAGTCCCAACAGGGAATCATATAGCGCTCTTAGAAAAAAGTGTTCCGAGACTGTTACCCGAAATGCTCCTCCATGATACTGACAAGAGGGAGATTGAGTTAATAATTAAATCACTAAAGACCAAGAACTCTCATGAATATGACGGGGTATCTAGCAGAATACTGAAGTATTGTTCCACGTATGTTAGCTCAGTACTTAGCCACATCTGTAACTTTTCCTTTAGGAGTGGTCGGTTTCCTGACCGATTAAAGTACTCGGTAGCGAAGCCACTTTATAAAAAGGGAGACAGGGATAATGTTGACAATTATAGACCTATTTCTATGCCATCGGTGTTTGCTAAAGTTATCGAGAGGGTTGTATATACAAGGTTACTGCAGCATTTAAATTCACATAATTTGCTGTCAAATGTACAGTTTGGTTTTAGAAATGGCTTAACAACTGAAAATGCTATAGTCCCTTTTCTCTGTGAGGTTTTGGACGGATTAAATAAAAGGTTGTGAACGTTAGGTGTTTTCTTTGATTTAACGAAGGCTTTTGACTGTGTTGACCACAAAATATTACTGCAGAAGTTGGAACATTATGGAGTAAGGGGAGTAGCTTACAATTGGTTCGCCTCCTACTTTAAGAACAGAAAGCAGAAGGTAATCCTCCGCAATATTGAGAGTGGTAATGATGTTCAGTCCCAATGGGGCACTGTTAAATGGGGCCTTCCCCAAGGGTCAGTGCTGGGGCCACTGCTGTTTCTTATTTATGTAAATGATATGCCTTCTAGTATTACAGGTGATTCAAAAATATTTCTGTTTGCTGATGACACCACCTTGGTAGTGAAGGAACTTGTCTGTAATATTGAAACATTATCAAATAATGTAGTTCATGATATAAGTTTGTGGCTTGTGGAAAATAATTTGATGCTAAATCACAGTAAGACTCAGTTTTTACAGTTTCTAACCCACAATTCAACAAGAACTGACATTTTAATCAGACAGAATGGACATGTTATAAGCAAGACGGAACAGTTCAAGTTCCTAGGCGTACGGATAGATAGTAAGCTGTTGTGGAAAGCCCATGTTCAGGATCTTGTTCAGAAACTAAATGCCGCTTTATTTACCATTAGAACAGTATCTGAAATAAGTGACATTTCAACATGAAAAGTAGTATACTTCGCATATTTTCATACGCTTATGTCATATGGTATTATTTTTTGGGGTAATTCTTCTGATTCAAAAAGGGTATTTTTGGCTCAAAAACGGGCTGTTCGAGCCATGTATGGTGTAAGTTCGAAAACCTCTTGTCGACCCCTATTCAATAGTCTGGGAATTTTGACATTGCCCTCACAGTATGTATTTTCTTTAATGTCGTTTGTTGATAGCAATATTAGCTTATTCCCAAGAGTTAGCAGCTTTCACTCAGTTAATACTAGGCAGAAATCAAATCTGCATGTGGAATGCACTTCCTTGACTCTTGTGCAGAAAGGGGTGCAGTATTCTGCTGCATCCATTTTCAATAAGCTACCACAAGAACTCAAAAATCTTAGCAGTAGCCCAAACACTTTTAAGTCTAAACTGAAGAGTTTCCTCATGGCTCACTCCTTCTATTCTGTCGAGGAGCTCCTGGAAGAGCTACAAAATTAAGCAAATTCCAGTGTTACATTCTTGATTTTCTTTATTTAAACTAAAGACTTGTCGCCTGAATATGTTTCTTATATTTCATTTTATCTGTTTCTACAATCGTGATATAATTTCATGTATTGACTCGTTCCATGACCATGGAGACTTCTCCTAAATGTGGTCCCACGGAACAATAAATAAATAAATAAATAAATAAATAAAAACAGAACAGCCTGTTTTACGCAATCTATTCACATGTCAGAAAAAAACTCTATCATTTTTCGGTTGCACAACAATCTATAATTCAAGAGGACATTGTCTGTACACTATGGCAGATTCCACTTTACCAAAGCAATTGTATATCATGGTGGCGTTTACGAAACGCAAAAAAAACTGGCTGGAAGAACCGGCCACTGGCGTAGCCCGATGCAAGCAGACGTGCCAGCCACACAGCAGCCAAAGTCAAATGGCTCTGAGCACTATGGGACTCAACTGCCGTGGTCATCAGTCCCCTAGAACTTAGAACTACTTAAACCTAACTAACCTAAGGACATCATACACATCCATGCCCAAGGCAGGATTCGAACCTGCGACCGTAGCAGTCGCAAGCAGCCGAAGGCCCTGATCCCTCGCCAGGAGCACGTGGATCATAGAACAAAGCGAGGTACCTGGCGCTCACTCTACAGAACAAAGAAGAGACACACGTGGAGTTTTATTTCCTTTTTTCTAAAACGGGCTCCTGCAAGTCCTGCGTCTCCTGCTACCCACTATAGAAGCCTCCGCTTGGGTTCGTTGTTCTGCGATAGAAAATTCATTGAAGCGGTTGTATTTAATGTCAGCTTCCCTTTATAAGTGACCTATTAAAAAACATAACTGTGTCCCTTACGACCAGACATAGTTCCACCCACGTCCGCCTAGAACTTAGAACTAATTAAACCTAACTAACCTAAGGAAATCACACACATCCATGCCCGAGACAGGATTCGAACCTGCGACCGTAGCGGTCGCTCGGTTCCAGACTGTAGCGCCTAGAACCGCACGGCCACTCCGGCCGGCGGAACACTAACCACAGTAACGTTACACTCCAACAGCATAAGATTTCCAATTACCATTTAACGAGGATAATGGAATGTAGTCGAATTAAATCGGGTGATGCTGAGGGAATTAGATTAGGAAATGAGACACTTAAAGTAGTAAAGGAATTTTGCTATTTGGGGAGCAAAATAACTGAAGATGGTCGAAGTAGAGAGGATATAAAATGTAGCCTGGCAATGGCAAGGAAAGCGTTTCTGAAGAAGAGAAATTTGTTAACATCGAGTATAGATTTAAGTGTCAGGAAGTCGTTTATGAAAGTATTTGTATGGAGTGTAGCCATGTATGGAAGTGAAACATGGACGATAAATAGTTTGGACAAGAAGAGAATAGAAGCTTTTGAAATGTGGTGCTACAGAAGAAAGCTGAAGATTAGATGGGTAGATCACATAACTAATGAGGAAGTATTGAATAGGATTGGGGAGAAGAGAAGTCTGTGGCACAAGTTAACTAGAAGTAGGGATCGATTGGTAGGACATGTGTTGAGGCATCAAGGGATCACCAATTTAGTTTTGGAGGGCAATGTGGAGGGTAAAAATCGTAGAGGGAGACCAAGAGATGAATACACTAAAAAGATTGAGCAGGATGTAGGTTGCAGTAGGTACTTTGAGATGAAGTAGCTTGCACAGTATAGAGTAGCATGGAGAGCTGCATCAAACCAGTCTCAGGACTGAAGACCACAACAACAACAACAACAGGTGTATAGTATCAGAAAAATTATGGTACGTCCATACTCACAACAGCTGACTATCGTTTCACACGGCCCAGTAGCAAAACTCTCCCGCCACATCGATGTTATCACATATTTATCGAGGAATAAAGGGTTTAATTACAATTAAAAACCCCTCATGTCTTTTATTTATGTTACGCACATTTCTGCATGATAATCGGTGTATGCCAGATCGGGAGGAACTAACACGCTTTTTGTCGAAGCAGTATCTTGGAGGGTCTAGCTAAATTCTATGAAAACATCACCTCACCCTCAGATATCTTATATCTTACCATCCCCCCCCCCCCCAACGAGGTTTCTCGACTTCGCCACTTCCATGAAATGATTTAACATATAAGTCTTCCAGTCAATCAGAATCGAGGACAGACTTCTATTTAACAAACCTGTCACACTTAACGACTGGGCGGGGCCGACCGTTTCTTCGTCTCTTTCATACTTCCACAGTGTTCTTTTCCGGATGGCCAATTTTGAACTTGTCAGTTGAATTTGTGTTAGTACATTCAAGCCTTATGCTACACGTTTCCAACGTATATTTACTCGCACAACTTTCGCAGATTATACGAATTTCTCGACTAAGACGTCACTGCTATATGCAAGCGTAGACTGATAGATAAATGACTGTGTAGCACGTCCATTCGGATTAATTGTTGGACATATGCACCAAAGTATACCAGACAGTCTCCTATACCTGTGCAGTTAAGCTATCTATACACTCCACCACATGGATCATACAAGGGTCATTCCGAAAGTAATGCCTCCTATTTTTTGTGATGACTTTAGTTGTTCGCGCCCGATGTCGTTGGTGTAGTGCTAATGGTTGAACCTTCCTCTTTCATTTGCAGGTAGTTCCGTTGTTCTGCGATGGTTGACGCTAGCAGATGAGTGTTCCAAACTGGAGTCTGATATGGACACTCGTGTAAAAGAGCGATGTGTGACTGAACTCCTCACTGCTGAAGAAACTGCTCCGATTGAAATCCATCGACGCTTGCTAAAGGTGGATGGAGACGATACTACAGGTCGAGCAGTGTGAGGCGTTGGATACGGCACTTTCAAGGTAGTAAAAAGAGTGTGTATGACAAGCCACAGCCCCGTCGACCCTGCACCGCTGTCATCCCTCGCAATGAAGAGCGTCTTGATCAACTCACCCTTGCTGATCGGAGGATAACGCCCACAGACTTGTGTGCAAAGCTGAATGTCGGCTGTAATGCCTTGGAAACAATGTTGTAACATCTTGGTTCTCGCAAAGTCTGTGGGAGATGGGTCCTGCAGATGGTTACAGAAGAACAAAAAACTCATCAAATGGAAATTTGTCGGGCCATTCTGGACCAATATGAAGCTGAAAGTGACAATTTTCTGAATGGCACCGTCACCGGAGATGAGACATAGTGTCACCACTACGAGCCGGAATCCAAAAGACAGTCCAAGGAATGGCGACATGCGAATTCTCTGTCAAAGGAGAAACTTAAGACACAGCTGTCCGCAGGCAAAGTGATGTGCACAGTCTTCTGGAATATCCAGGGTATGGTTCTTTTGAATTTCCTGGAAACTGGAGCAACTGTCAATTCAGCACGCTAAAAGACAACACTGACTAAGCTGAAAGCCCGAATTTCCAGGGTAAAACCAGAGAAGAAGGCCAACTTTCACCTGCAACATGATAACGCCAAGCCTCACACCTGTTTTGCGACCATGCAACTCATTGCAAAATTCGACTGGACTCGCTTACCACATCCACTGTACAGTCCTGATTTAGCACATTGAGACTTCCGTCCCTTTGGACTTCTGAAAGATGGACTACCTGAACAACATTTTCAAGGCTCAGATGCTCTTCTCAGAGCCGTAAGGAAATGGTTAGCCTCAGCTGGTTCCAATTTTTACAAATGTGGCATGCAGACGTTGGTTCATTGTTGCCAAAAGTGCATAACGAAAGTTGGTGACTGTGTGCAAAAATGACAGTCTGCAGCTGAAATATTACTCTGTTTAGCTGTGCTGTTGTGATTTATGTATCTCCTGTGGTTTCTGTGAATAAAAATAGGAGGCATTACTTTCAGAACGACCGATACATTCTGCACTACCTAAGATTTCACCAGTGTCTCATATTAGGAATGCAACTTCTTAGAATCACCCACAGCATTTCCTTCTAATAGTGTCCCTGGTTGAAGGAATATATTGATTTAAACACTGATCAGGGGACTCTCATGACATGTTATTTCGAAAAAGGCTTTAGAAATATATAATTCTGCTTTCGGCAAAAGCATAGAGAATGTTAGAAGCTGTCGCGATATTGATTTAGTTTACTGGTGGTATGGGCATTATGGTGCACGAGATTACTTTCCCAGGCCAAATTTTAAGTGGGTTACAATCTTCAGTGAAGGTCTAATCACTGTGGAGATGGCTAAGGTTTCGGTAGAGTTCATGAAGACTGTCTGTACCACTGTGTGTGTTCTTGACCTCTCCAAATGTCACCTGTTCCGATTCTATTACATGTCTGTGAAACCAGATTAGATTAGATTAAGTTAGATTTACTTTCATTCCAATTGATTCACAGTGAGGAGGTCCTCCAGGATGTAGAACATGTCAGAAAAACTACAATACATGACAATATTTACAACTCGAACAAATAAGCTAATGTGCCATTCTACAGGTCCCAAGTGGCATGGTCGTCATTTTTTAATGAATGCAGTATGAAAGAATCATTTTACAAATACTAATGCACTGAATTATAATAAAAATGTTTTTTATTTATTTATAAGGTAATACACTTGTAATACAAATACTAAATACTTATTTACAATGAACATATTACCACACATACGCACACACACACACACACACACACACACAGACACACACACACACACACACACACTTATTTACAATGAATACATTACTGCACTGAAATTGTGTAGAAGTTATATATATATATATATATATATATATATATATATATATATATATATATATATATATATATATATATATATATATATATCAGTTGGTTCTACTGAGAAATTCTTCAATGGAGTAGAAGAAGTTGGCCACCAATAAATCCTTTAGGCTTCTCTTAAACTGAATTTCATTGGTTGTTAAGCTTTTTATGGCTGCTGGCAAGTTATTGAAAATGTGTGTTCCTGAATAATGCACACCTTTTTGTACAAGACTAAGTGACTTTAAATCCTTGTGAAGATTATTCTTATTTCTAGTATTGATTCCATGAATTGAGCTGTTGGTTTGAAAAAGTGATATATTTTTAATGACAAATTTCAGTAAGGAATAAATATATTGGGAAGCAGTAGTTAGTATCCCTAGTTCCCTAAACAGGCTTCTGCAGGATGTTCTTGAATTCACACCACCTATAACTCTTACTGCACGTTTTTGTGCCCAGAAAACTTTAGCCCTGCTTGATGAACTGCCCCAAAAAATAATCCCATATGACATTATGGAATGAAAGTAAGGATAGTATGCTAGCTTTTTCATTTTTATATTCCCGATGTCCGACACAATTCTCATTGCAAATAGAAATTTGTTAAGATGCTTCAACAGTTCTGTGGTGTGCTCCTCCCAGTTTAATTTATTATCAAGCTGTAATCCCAAGAATTTAACACTCCACTTCTTCTATCTGCTTGTCGTCGTATGTTAGGCATACACTCGCAGGACACCCCTTACAAGTTCTGAACTGCATGTAGTGTGGTTTTTCAAAGTTTAGTGACAAAGAATTAACTAGAAACCAGTTATTAATATCGATAAGTATTTTAGTACCTAACCTTTCTAAGACTACACTCGATTTGATATTTATTGCAATGTTTCTACCATCGGCAAACAAAATGACCTTGGCTTCTGGTAATGTTACTGATGAAAGGTCATTGGTATACACAAGAAAAAGTAAGGGCCCTAAAATGGAACCTTGTGGGACCCCACATGTAATTAGATCCCAGTTGGATGATGCTTGATAGCTTGATACATGTCTCTTTCCTAATAACACCCTTTGTTTCCTGCCAGAGATATAAGATTTGAACCATTTTGCAGCATTTCCTATTACACTGTAATATTCTAATTCACTTACAAGGATATTGTGATTTACACACTCAAATGCCTTTGACAGATCACGAAAATACCAGTTGCCTGCAATTTTTTATCTAATGAATTAAGCACATTTTCACTGTAAGTGTAGATAGCCTTCTCAATATCAGAACCCTTTAGAAATCCGAACTGTGACTTTGACAGTATGTTATTTGAGATAAGATGGTTATAAAGCCGATTGTACATTACTTTTTCTAAAATTTTTGAGAATTCTTGCAAAAGTGAAGTTGGACAGAAATTTGATGCTATTTCTTTATCTCCCTTCTTAAAAAGTGGCTGAACTTCAGCGTATTTCCACCATTCAGGAAATATTCCACTGATAAATGAGTGGTTACACAGATAGCTTAATATGTTACTTAACTCAGAATCACGTTCTTTAATTAACTTTGTTGATGTTTCATCATACCCACTAGATTTTTTTTTATTTTAAGGATTTTATGACGGATATAATTTCTGCTGGGGTAGTGAGGGTCAAATTCATATTATGGAAGTTACTTGAAATGTCTGGTCTGAGGTATTCCATAGCAGCATCTACACACCCTGATAACCCCATATTGTCAGTAACAGTTATAATTTTTTTTAAAGTTCTGCAACACTATACATGTCTGTCATCAATGTATCATTTACTCTTAATGCTATTTGTCCCTCTTCATGTCTGGTTCTACCAGTCTCCTCCTTCACTATATCCCATATTGTCTTTATTTTGTTATCTGATATAACTATCTTTTCCTTATAATATATTTGCTTTGATGTCTGTATTACAGTCTTTAATATTTTGCAGTATTTCTTGTAATGTGCTATAGCATCAACATCAGAACTGTTTCGGATTGACAGATACAGTTTTCTTTTTGTTTTAGAAGATACCCCATTTCCTTGGCTTCTTTGTAGTCTTCGCTGGTGTCAACTTACAGACAGTTTGATCTACTGGCTAACAGACTATGGTCCATATGAAGAATTTAGGTGCAATGCTGAGGAGTTCGACACATCTGGATTTGTGACTGATAATCCTTACAGAATAATACCTCAGAAGAAGAGAGTTATCAGAATGCTGAAACGTGAGGCAAATGACTCGCAGAGTGTGGAGTTTGTAGGGCTCAGATCGAGGATGCACTCATACTGTGTAGATGATGATGCCACCCAGAGAAGGGCTGAGGGTGTTCATCGTGCAGCCTCATGGTGGCTAACGATCACTGATAGTAAGTAGTGTTTGTGTCCTGATGATGAACATCCTCATATGCTGCAACAGTTAATCTTTTGGTCAGAGGGCCATGAGTTGCATACTGCATTGCAACAGCAAGTCAGTCTGTTGTGTCATGATAATGTCTGTCATAGCTTTGTGGATGTACGTGTATGTACAGAAGTGAACTGTATATACAGTGACAAAAAAGAAATTGCGACATCAAGAAATAATTAATGTAAGTAATGATATTTCTGGAATACATTTGTCTAGCTAACATATTGAAGTGATTAACATTACAAGATCACAGGTTAATGTAAGTGCGAGATAAGTCATTGAAAATGTGACATGCTAGTACATTAAAACCAGTGTAACCACCAGAAGGTTAAATGCAAGAATTCAAATGTACATGCATTGTGTTGCACAGGTGCCACATGTCAGCTTGTGGGATGGAGTTCCATGCCTGTGGCACTTGTTTGGTCAATACAGGGTCACTTAGTGCCAGTCGTGGATTATGGTGGATTTGTTGTTCAATGATGTCCCATATGTGCTCAATTAGAGACAGATCTAGTGATTTAGTATAACAAGGCAACATGTCAGTACACTGTGGATCATATTGGGTTACAACAACGGTATGTGGACGAGCATTATCCCGTTGTAAAACACAGCTTAGTATGCTATTCATGAATGGCAGCATAACTGGTTGAACCACCAGACTGACGTAAAAATTTGCAGTCAGGATGCATAGGATAACTAATAGAGTGCACCTGTTGCCATGCAAAATCATAGCCCAGACCATAGCTTCAGGTGTAGATTCAGTGTGTCTCGCATGCAGACAGGTTGGTTGCAGGCCCTTAGCTGGCCTCCTTCCAAACAACACAAGGATATCACTGACACTGAGACAGAACCAGGTTTCATCAGAAAACACAACAGACCTTCTCCCTTCTCCAGCACTACTTCAGACATTAGTCGAGTCCATACCACATCATGGTGGGGTGCTTCTGCATGCTCATGGGGGCCCTACACAATATTGGGCAGATGTACCAGTTTCTTTGCCTCTTCACTGTATATTAAGAACAATTGTTCATACCTCCCTAGTTAGAGAATGCTGCTGATTTTTGTAGAGTAACTGTACTGTTAATTTCAACCTTCTAGATTCTTCCAGTTAAATATGAATTTAACCATTTGTGCACTGTCCCACTCATACCACAATACTTGAACTTATCTAGAAGAATCTCATGACACACACAGTGAAAAACCTTTGAGAAACCACAAAAAATCCCATTTGGATTCAGAGCTTTTAATATTCGATCAGTGAAAGCTTATATAGCATTTTCTGTCAAGAGCCTTTGTGAGACTAAACTGACATTATTTGTTAGTACTTCATTTTCACAAATATGTGAAGCTAGTCATGAATACATTATTTTAAAGAATGTTCGATAAAGCTGTGATAAGTGAGATTGGGTGGTAACTGTTAGCATCAGACCTGTCCTTTTTATGCAATGGTTTAACAGTGGCATATTTCAGTCTATCCAGAAAAGTGCCCTGTTTCAGTTAGCTACTGTAGCTGAGAATCCTAATTATCTGTTGGGAACAAGCTTTAGGTACTCTATTAGAAATGCCACTAACTCCGTGTGAGCGTTTACTTTTGAATGAATCTATTACTCTTGTAATTTCACTAGGATAGGTATGTTGAATTTCAGTTTTATCAAATTGTATAGGTATTGCCTCTTCCAATACAGCCTTGCAATTTCTTATGAACAGCTGGATTCTATTTTCTCTACAGCACTTAAAAAAGATAATTAAAATATTTTCTGCTTCTGACATTTATTAACAAATTTTCATTGAGTTTGATCGAAATACAGTCTTCCAATGCTCTTGTTGCCCTGTTCACCTTTTAAGAATATTTCAAACTGTTTTAATTTTACTATCAAACAAGCTAATCTCAGACATAATGCACATACTTCTGGTCTTTTTAATAACTTTTCTTAATACAGTGCAGTAGTTTTTAAAATGTTTGAGTCTTTCTGAATAATTATTCCTTCTAGCTATAAGATAAAGTTCCCTTTCCTGTTTACAATTTTTTTTACCCCTTTAGTAAGCCATGGCTTATCTGAGGGAAACTGTTTTCAAATATACTCACAACCATATCATGAAACAGGTTAAATTTTAAATTAGCATCAGGTTTCTGTAACCTCATCCCAGTCTAACTGTTGCATGCTTTCCCTAAAATTTGCATCTGTTAATCATTAACTGAATGCACTATTTTCAAGAACTGTTTTGCATTACAGTATGGAGCTACATCAGATACTGTAACTAGCTGTGCATCATGATCAGAAAGACTATTCTTAACAGGAAAATATTTTATTTGGTTAAAATTACCTTGTTATATAAAAACATTATCTATCAGTGTGCTGCTTTCCTCTTCTACCCAAGTAGTAAAAACAAAATCAATAACTGATGTCAAATTGAAAGAAGCAATTAATACTTCAAGGTCATTCTATCTACCAGACTCTTTCAGAAAATTTACATTGAAACCCCACAACAATAATTTGTGTGTATATATAAATTTAAATTTTATATTAAAGCATCTCTCTGTACTAAAAAACTGTTAATAAAAGTTATATGCATTGCAAAATGTTGTTGGCAAAGAAAAGTTATTTTTAAGAAACCTGGTAGCCATTCCTTTCACTGTGGTTAGCTGACCAAGAATCACAAGGCTCACACAGCTGATCTACAGAAATAAAAGGGGAGGAGGACTTGATTTCCCACCTTTCTTAAGTATTCCTATTGGTCTAATTAATTGGGGGAGAGTGACCTTGTTTTAGATCATTTTCTGAGCCAGAATTGGTACAGTGAATATGTGATGTTAATTGTCCCACTATTTTTATGTCACAACATTGTCCTACAGGCATGGGTGATGTTTGAAGAACATGTGACAGGTATCAGAATATATCTTGACCTTGAATGTATCATATACAATTGCACTTGAGTGACTTCAGGAAAGACCATTGTTAGGATTTTAACTGGTCCTGCTATCCTACTGATATCACTTTGAAAATCTAAAAATTCATTAAGAAATTGAAAAATGGTAAAGCTACAGATTTTGATGATATGGGGAAGGAACAAAATAAATATTTCAGTATGTAAACAAAATGTATTGCTTCATTAAGTTTTCCACTTTGATTTGATCCTGGATGATGAAATTACTCCTAATACATGTCACTCGCATCCTCTTTGAGACTGACTGTAATGTGTAGAGGTCTCAGTGAAATACAGCCTTAGGCCTCGTTATATGATGCACAGATGGGTAAAGGTGCCAATGGGCTGTTGGTTTTGCAATGTGGGGGGGCTAACCAGCTGCTGCTAACACTGGTCCAAAAATTATCACTTTTTCCTTTTAGAGAAATGAAAGTAGCTGTAATTTATAGATTTAGAAGTGCTAAACAAGAATATCAAGGTTAAAATTGTCTCCTAGGATTATATTAAATAAGATGTTTATGTTTCACAATCACACTTATGGGACATTATGAGAGCTACACGCAAAGGCATTGTGTCCAGGGACACTCTGCCATAAGTGAGTGAGATGAGTGCTTCAGTACCATGTGGCAACACTGCTTTACATCATGACTCATGTGTGCACCATGAAGTTGCATGAGAATTATGAAATATAGGAAACAGATGTGATTGTCATTGTCGCTTGTCTTTTGCTGTTACCGGAACAAGTGCCATGGCAGTTAGCAGTGAATGTATGTGACGTGAAGTGTTGCAATTGAAGAATTGTGTCATTGTGCACATTTATGCTTGCACAAAAATGCCCCACACTTGCAGTAACAAACAAGGTAACTTTTGTTACATAAGTGCAGATGTTATTTGTGGTTCAAGAAGGTGAAAATTGACTGAAGCAGTGAAACAACCATATGCCTTGTGTTTCAGTGTTGAGTTAGAGGTCAAGATAAATTTTAGGCTCCATGCATGTATATACCTCATGTTCATCTGCACTGAATGCTTGGATGCATGGTAAAAACACTTCCATGAAGTTTGGTGTGCCTGCTATTAGGTGTGAACCCACTAACAATGCATTGGATTGCTATTTTTGTATGTATGTCCCTTGAGGAAAAGAGTTAATACCAAGAGGAAAAGGAATTTTCCATTCCCTGATATCATATCTGCTATTTTCCTGTGGCTCATGGGGCAAAGAATTGTTAGTTCCTGTTCCACCAGATGTAACACCCTGAAGTATTGATAGCAATGACACTGAACCAACACATACAACCAATAAAGTGTAGTTGTCCACCAGTGACACTGACACTACATTTACACCAACTTTGTCATCTAGAGAGCCAGACACAATCACACAGTGTGAACTCAGCTATGTGATTAAGAATTTAGTTCTACCAAAGTGTAAAGCTATACTTTTGGCCCCATGGCTGCAGTAGTGGAATCTCCTTGATGACACAATATGTGTGTTTGTGTTTTGGAAGAGCCAAAAAAAAAATTGAGTGTCATTTCAGTATGGAAGGTGCCATTACTTTGATGGTTTGTTGGACGACCTGAACATTACATACAAATCGGACAGGTGAAGTCTCTTTATAGATGGTTCAAAAACAAGCCTGAACATAGTACTGCTGCAATGTAGTAATGAAATGCCATCCATCCCTGTCATATATGCTGCCTTAGTTAAAGAAAATTATACCATGTTGAAATCTATTAAACACTTTGTTAATTACAGTAAGCATGAGTGGCTGGTACATGGAGATTTCAAACTCATTCAATGCAGTTGGATTTGTAAGAGGATGACATTCATTATTGTTGCAACCTGTGTGAGTGGGACAGTCACATAAGAGCAAAATGCTACCCACAGAGAAAATGGCCTCCAAAAACAGCTCTGGGTGTAGAAATAGTGCCAAAGAACCTGTAGTTAAATTGTTCTCCCATCTGTGCACATTAAGTTGGGACTCATTACAGGTTTTGTTAAGGCTATGCACAGAGATGAAACAGCATTTCAGTATTTGTGTCAGACGTTTCCATGACTCAGCACAGAGAAGATCACGTATGGGATATTCATTAGTCCACAGATATGTCAACTGTTGGAGGATATATACTTTGAGCCCACTGTAACTTCTGGTTAGCTGCACGTATGACATTATTTTCGTAATGTGACAACATTGCTCTTCAGAAACAGGAGAGGCAAAAATTACAAGGACCTTGTGGATGAACTCATTCATGCTTATAATGTCACTGGCTGCAACATGACCCTGAAAATGCACTTCCTTGATGTGCGCATTTGGTTCAGATTGTGATGAGCATGGTGAATGGTTCCGCCAGAACATTTCTCTCATGAAACAGCGGTACACAGGATGGTGCATGACTGCTATGTTGGCTCATTTCTGCTGGATGCTACAGAGAAATGCTCCAGACACCACTCACAAGAGGCAGGCAAAGAAATGGTGTGAATAAACTAGGAAAGTTCAATTAATCAATACATCCAATTGATTATGGTAATAATGAAATTGGTTCAAATGGCTCTGAGCACTATGGGACTTAACTTCTGAGGTCATCAGTCCTCTAGAACTTAGAACTAATTAAACCTAACTACCAAACTTGGGACCTTTGTCTTTCATGGGCAAGTGCTCTACCAACTGAGCTACCCAAGCACGACTCACGCCCCGTCCCCACAGCTTTACTTCTGCCAGTACCTCGCAGGAGAGCTTCTGTAAAGTTTGGAAAGTAGGAGGGATGGGGCGTGAGTCATGCTTGGGTAGCTCAGTTGGTAGAGCACTTGCCCACTAAAGGCAAAGGTCCAGAGTTCGAGTCTCGGCCCGGCATACAGTTTTAATCAGCTAGGAAGTTTCATATCAGTGCACACTCCACTGCAGAGTGAAAATCTCATTCCAGTCTCATAGTTATTAGTGATGGTCTTTTGCCACTCAAGAATGTTCAGCTGACGTGTGAAAAGACATTTTCATGTCAAAAGTAGTGAAAATAAGTGACAGAAAATCTACTGTGAACAAATAACTGAGTAGTATATTTACAATGATTATTGATTCCAAGCAAAAATGCAGCTCATATCTATCAGTATGCACCATTGTTAAAAACAATGATAGTTTGGAATCACAAATTACTAGTTTTACATAAAACTATAAATTGATGTAACATGGAAAAACATTTAACTGAGACATTGATTCAGGTGTCACTATGAAGAGCTTTCAGAATACTACAAGCACCCAAAGTGGGACTATAAAAATATTCGCCAAAATATGGGTGAAAATTGGTATTAAACCAAAAATTATAAAAAATGAAAGATGTCATCTCATATGATTTGTAAATATGTTCAGAATTATAGCAAACACACATCAGAGGAAAGCTTGTGCCAAAAAAATCAAAAAAGCCTAACAAGTACACTCACAAGCAAATGCAAGAGCTATGGCAGCACTGAAAAGGAAATGGAAAAACATCGCAAATCGATCATGTAGTCAGTCCATCAGGCATAAGGTGGTCAGCAACAGTCCCCACTTGTGGTTTATCTATTCTGTAACCATTATACTACACTATATAACCATTATATTCAAGGGATTGATAATTAAATTATATATTAATACAAAACACTTGTTATGATTTTATCATGACATTTTTGTGAAAAATTTATCATGCAGACTCAAACTGCACACACAGAATTTTTTTTAAATCCTGGGTCTGGAAGAAAGGAAGCACGTTTTCCACACCCAGTATACGCATTTACCTTAGCTGTTCATTTAATCGTCAGAGAAAATAGAGAACACCCAATCAGAATAGCTGATACAGGATGTTCTTTACATACATACAAATATGCAACCATTTCAGATTATTTATCACAATGATGACACAGGAATTCACCTTAGAGTATGTTACCCTACTATTGAATGAGTAATACACATTACCAGAAAGCCATGAATGTGTTGTCTTAAACAGACTAGAATGGTTTACTGTTATTTCAACTGCTGGCTCCACTGAATTAACTGAATATGGTAGATAATATTTCATGACATTGTGAATCTGGTGCTTAACTTACAAGGTACCAGTATGAAAAGTTCAAAATACAGGTCATTTCTTCCTTTTGGGTCACACTCCCAGAGCTACAGACTGTTTTTCTCTTGTGGCATATATGACTACTCATAAGTACCCTGGCGACCTTGATTCTTTACCTTCTGGAAGTAGGCATAGTTGGATGCTACAGACTTATTTTGCAAAATGTAATTTACTGGCCTATAGGAATGAATAGGTAGAAGAGTAATTTGTCGCAATCAGTTTCTGATTTTAACAATGGAACGATCTGTGGGCCTGAGGATGGTACTGAAGCTGGATGTCTCCATTTGTATACAGCCATTAATGATGGAACCCCACTTTTATCAGCTGTTCTGGACTTGATGTGAAGGTGTCTATGGCATCATGAGAACTTTTCTGATGTATATGGTGAAAGAGTTAGTTGAGTTTAAATCAGAATGCAGTACATTATAGAAACCCACACTGCTAGCCATGCGGTCTAACATAACACACTGCTTCCCAAGTGGGAAGGTGTGCCGGTCCACAGCATGAATCCACCCAGCAGATTAGTGTCGAGGTCCAGTGAGCCGGCCAGCCTGTGGATGGTTTTTAAGGCAGTTTTCTATCTACCTCGGCAAACGCAGGCTAATTCCCCTTATTCCATCTCAGTTACACTATGTCGGCAATTGCTGTGCAACCACTGTCTCCACGTATGCTACACAACAATTACTCTACCACGCAAACATTTGGGGTTACACGCGTCTGGTATGAGACATTCCCAGGGTGGTCCACTGGGGGCCGAACCACACAATAACCCTGGGTTTTGTGTGGGGCAGTGGTGAGGTGGGTGGGTGGACTGCTGTGGCCTATTGTGGGGTTGTGAACCACTGGAGGCTACAGCGGTATGAAGACTCTTCTTCGTTTCTTTGTACTCGGTTCAATACATACATACAACCATTATAGAATAGTCCTTTTGATGGCATAGGAGGCTAGAATATCACAAAGGCCAGTGGGTGCAGCAAGATTCCAGACAAACTGTAGGTTCAGAGCCAAATAATTAAAATGCATAGATCTTAAAATAGTTCAGTGGCCACTGACAACTAGTGAAAATGACGAGTCAGTTGCTTTCTCTTGTCAAAGATAGAAGAAAGGTCCTAGTGGCCACATGGATGCAGGACATGGTAATTAATTCAGGTAGAACCATAAACTGGGCCAACTTTGGCTCATTATTTCCGGTTTTTCAAGATTAAAGTTTATGATGTCCTGCATTTATGTTTACAAAAATGAAAAATAAATCTGTGATAAAAATTATAGTTTTATGAATACATTTTGAAATAGAGTGCAAAATTATAATCATTACTACTTGGAAAAAAGTTTTTTTTCCTAAATCGGCTAATGCTGCTAATAATTATCAGCCAGTATCCTTACTTACAGCATTTTCAAAAATCTTCGAGAAAGTAATGTACTCAAGAGTGGTTAGCCATTTCAACAGTAATGGGATACTTAGTAAATCACAGTTCAGATTTCAAAAATGCTATTCCACTGAGACAGCATATACAATTTCACTGTCCACATAATAGAATCTTTAAATAGTAAATGTCACCAATAGGAATTTTCTGTGATTTGTCCAAAGCATTTGACTGTGTGAACCATGACATTATGTTACAAAAATTACAGTTCTATGGTATAAATGGAATAGCATATGAGTGGAGAACATAAGGGAGCAATTGACAGGAATGGGGTAAATAAATACAGTAGAAGAAGAATGGGTAGCTTTGAAGGATGAAGTAGTGAAGGCAGCAGAGGATCAAGTAGGTAAAAAGACGAGGGCTAGTAGAAATCCTTGGGTAACAGAAGAAATATTGAATTTAATTGATGAAAGGAGAAAATATAAAAATGCAGTAAGTGAAACAAGCAAAAAGGAATACAAACGTCTCAAAAATGAGATCGACAGGAAGTGCAAAATGGCTAAGCAGGGATGGCTAGAGGACAAATGTAAGGATGTAGAGGCCTATCTCACTAGGGGTAAGATAGATACCGCCTACAGGAAAATTAAAGAGACCTTTGGAGATAAGAGAACGACTTGTATGAATATCAAGAGCTCAGATGGAAACCCAGTTCTAAGCAAAGAAGGGAAAGCAGAAAGGTGGAAGGAGTATATAGAGGGTCTATACAAGGGCGATGTACTTGAGGACAATATTATGGAAATGGAAGAGGATGTAGATGAAGATGAAATGGGAGATATGATACTGCGTGAAGAGTTTGACAGAGCACTGAAAGACCTGAGTCGAAACAAGGCCCCCGGAGTAGACAATATTCCATTGGAACTACTGACGGCCGTGGGAGAGCCAGTCCTGACAAAACTCTACCATCTGGTGAGCAAGATGTATGAAACAGGCGAAATACCCTCAGACTTCAAGAAGAATATAATAATTCCAATCCCAAAAAAAGCAGGTGTTGACAGATGTGAAAATTACCGAACTATCAGCTTAATAAGTCACAGCTGCAAAATACTAACATGAATTCTTTACAGACGAATGGAAAAACTAGTAGAAGCCAACCTCGGAAAGATCAGTTTGGATTCCGTAGAAACACTGGAACACGTGAGGCAATACTGACCTTACGACTTATCTTAGAAGAAAGATTAAGGAAAGGCAAACCTACGTTTCTAGCATTTGTAGACTTAGAGAAAGATTTTGACAATGTTGACTGGAATACTCTCTTTCAAATTCTAAAGGTGGCAGGGGTAAAATACAGGGAGCGAAAGGCTATTTACAATTTGTACAGAAACCAGATGGCAGTTATGAGTCGAGGGACATGAAAGGGAAGCAGTGGTTGGGAAGGGAGTAAGACAGGGTTGTAGCCCCTCCCCGATGTTGTTCAATCTGTATATTGAGCAAGCAGTAAAGGAAACAAAAGAAAAATTCGGAGTAGGTATTAAAATTCATGGAGAAGAAATAAAAACTTTGAGGTTTGCCGATGACATTGTAATTCTGTCAGAGACAGCAAAGGACTTGGAAGAGCAGTTGAATGGAATGGACAGTGTCTTGAAAGGAGGATATAATATGAACATCAACAAAAGCAAAACAAGGATAATGGAATGTAGTCTAATTAAGTCAGGTGATGCTGAGGGAATTAGATTAGGAAATGAGGCACTTAAAGTAGTAAAGGAGTTTTGCTATTTGGGGAGTAAAATAACTGATGATGGTCGAAGTAGAGAGGATATAAAATGTAGGCTGGCAATGGCAAGGAAAGCGTTTCTGAAGAAGAGAAATTTGTTAACATCCAGTATAGATTTAAGTGTCAGGAAGTCATGTCTGAAAGTATTCGTATGGAGTGTAGCCATGTATGGAAGTGAAACATGGACGATAAATAGTTTGGACAAGAAGAGAATAGAAGCTTTCGAAATGTGGTGCTACAGAAGAATGCTGAAGATTAGATGGGTAGATCACATAACTAATGAGGAAGTATTGAATAGGATTGGGGAGAAGAGAAGTTTGTGGCACAACTTGACCAGAAGAAGGGATTGGTTGGTAGGACATGTTCTGAGGCATCAAGGGATCACCAATTTAGTATTGGAGGGCAGCGTGGAGGGTAAAAATCGTAGAGGGAGACCAAGAGATGAATACACTAAGCAGATTCAGAAGGATGTAGGTTGCAGTAGGTACTGGGAGATGAAAAAGCTTGCACAGGATAGAGTAGCATGGAGAGCTGCATCAAACCAGTCTCAGGACTGAAGACCACAACAACAACAACATGAGTGGTTTAAGTCATACCTACAGAACAGGAAGCAAAAAGTTTCCTTATGGGTCAAGTGATTTAAAAAAGTTTGCCACTTCATCTAACTGGGGTGAAATTACCTTAGGTGTTCCACAGGGTTCAATCATGGGTCCCCTTCTGTTCTTGATATATGTGAACGAATTCCGTTCCTATCTGAAACAGGAAGCTGAACTGACACTGATTGCTGATGATACAAGCATCATTATTAATCTGGTAAAAGAAACTCCAAAAAAATTAGTAAGCTAGCATACTTTACATACTTTCACTCTCTGATGTCATACGGAATAATATTTTGGGGTAACTCAACATGTAGAGAAAAAGTATTCACTGCTCAAAAGAAAGTGGTTAGAATAATGCGTGGGGTTCATAGTCGCATATCTCGTAGGCATCTTTTTAAAAAATCGGGAATTCTTACAACAGCCTCACACTACATTTACTCACTAATGAAATTTGTTCTGAACAACATGGACCAGTTTAAAAAGAACAGTGACATTCATGATTATAATACCAGAAAAAAGAGAGACTTACGCTATCTTGAAAATTTCTTGGGTATTCAGCCAGGTAGCGTCATCTAAGAGGTGCGATATTTTGGCAAGCCGACTTCTTGCCATCTTCAGGCGTTCAGACACCAGAGCTTTTTAAGACAAAAATTTAAAAATCGAGTTTTTGACAGTTCTTCATGTACAAGTCCCCTTAAGTCTATAAGTATCAAAAGATGTGTTATGTATAGTGCTTTCACTAGAGCCACTGAAGAAGCTAAAAAACATTAACTGCATCAGGTGAATGAGATTTTTAATTTGCAGTACACTTAAGAATGAAAATCAGTAGTAATTGTGACAGCTATTGATTTATGATGCTCAGCTAGCATTCAGTGCATCTGGGTATTATTAGTAACTATGATTACACTTACACCTAGTTACAGGAATGAGAGAGTCATCAGCTTTAATTTTTGGTTTTTTGGCCTGGGTTACCTCAATGGCCATATCTCTGAAACATGAGCTGCGCTCCTCACTTCCCGGCCCATTCAAGAAATCCATCGACAATGGAAATATATCCTTCCTATGACTAATACAGATGGCAATATTATATAATATTTATGTCAACTCTGCAGTCCTAGGATGACACCATAGAATGGCACAAAGTTGTCTTGCTAAATTCACTTGATATGTTCTTCTAAATTCCATTAAATAAACTGAATGACATCCACTTAACTTGAATGACATGTAGTTATCAAATTAATGGTGTTGAGCCCACGAAGGTAGTTCCATGCATAAAGTTCATCTATTCCCGCCCTTTATCTATTAATTACCTAATGTAGCCATCACTATGGCAGTGTCAGAGAAGAGAACAGAGTCATGGCTTACTATCCCAGTGGCCATGTGGCTGCTGTCTGAAACAAAGGCTTAATTAGTTGCTGGTTCCAATCTGGCTGGAGAACTAGTATACTGTGTTTCCATTTTGCTATTTCTTTAAGGGGACTGGTTCATGAAGAGGGAAGACAAGGGGAAATCTTGAAAAATTTGTCAGTTTTCGAAATATGTAGCTCAAAGAATAAGAGTTTAAGCCAGTGCAATGGTTACCAACTTTTAACAGATCTTGTGGCAATAATTTGATGTATGAACCACAGATTTTGGTCTCATAACTTTTTCTGAATTACATGAAATGTATTCGCAGTTGATAATAGGAACAACCATCAGCTGTATAACAGAGTGAGGACAATGAAAATTTGTGCCGGACTGGGACTCAAACATGGGTTCCTGCTTATCACGAATGGTCGCCTTACCATTAGGCTGTGGCGTCGATGACGTTGCACCAATAATCACACGCTTTTAGCAGTAATTTGTGGCGCCGATGAAATCGACACCAACATCGATATGCATCCACCTTTGGACTCTAAGCATTATCTTTGGCTCTTCCGCCATGTTCAGATCAGTTCTTTGTGATCCTTGTATGTCTTAAGGTTAATAAATGAACTACTGCTAAATGGGTGTAGTTTGGTGTACCCAACCTGAATACTCCCATCACTGGTGACCCCCAGTTGTAACGTCTTCCGTTTTCACTGTTTTACTGTGTCCACGACCTCTGCGTCGGATATTTTCGTGTGTATTACATCGACACAGCATTTGAACAATGACTTCAGCCCAGTGCCTAACGCCAAATTTTGTGATCCACTCGCATCGTGTTGCGGGCGATGAACACCTGCCAGGACTGCAACACAATGCCTCTCACTCGTTGATTCCACCGATTTCGCCAGACGTTTTCGAGTCTGCAAACAATAAGTGAGGTTAGGATTGCACATGACTCCAGCTATCAAATGCCTTTGTTCCCGCCACATTTGCCCTCCCTCATCGACTGTGCAGTTACCTCTTATGGATCACCGTGCAGTGCGAGACCAGTGTTGATTTCTGCAAATGCTTTGTCGGGCAACCTACTACCACCAGGACAATGGTTTGCCATGCCGAAATCCGTGCAGTACCACGCGAATACCTGCCACGTGGCCAGAACTGCTTCGTTCACAGGTCAACCTGCTCAGCATCCGACCACACCTGTGCCTGCCTCGGTTCAGTATCAGCACAT
The DNA here is from genome assembly GCF_023864345.2 of Schistocerca serialis cubense. Lineage (NCBI taxonomy): Eukaryota > Metazoa > Arthropoda > Insecta > Orthoptera > Acrididae > Schistocerca > Schistocerca serialis. The sequence goes on along the minus strand of NC_064641.1, from coordinate 132,155,944 downwards.
GCCTTCCTACTTCAATACCTTGGCCTGCAACAGGAACAATAACTTGTTATCTGTGCCTGATCTCCACCTACGTCCCACTACTATGCCTCAGTGTCTTGTGCCATGACATTCAGCTTATCTGCACACTGTTTTGAGTGGAGTGACTATGAACAGTGAACATTCACACATTCCATCCCACATTCGACATCATTTCCCACACTGTGCTTCTGGACAGCCCACACCTCCGCAGCCTCCCTGCAACACAGGTGGCCCCAGCTCTGATCATACGTCGAGCTTCCCATGGACTAACACGCATTCTCAAACTTTGAACTTTTTCTCACCTGTCGCCCCTGCACCGGCTCCAGTCGAGCTTCCGCTACTGCTCTCGGCAAATCTCGGTGCTTCATCAGTGTCAGTCTTCCATGATGCATCAGTCCGAACATGCCCGCAACATGTTGAGCTTCCGCAACCGCAATCGACACATTACGGTGTCTCACCTGCATCAGCCTTGTGCTTCGCGATGGATCGCGCTCAACCACAACGTGTCACCTTCATGCTGCCACCCGAACAGCCACATTGCCACATCCCCTGGAGGCACACTCTCCTGGAACGCTACAGCAACAACAGCTCGATTCAGGCAGTGCCCCGACGAACTCAACTCAACTTGTTCTTCCGAACATTCTACAATGCTTACCAACACTACGCCGTTTAATCCCGACAGAGCATCAACCCGGTTCAAAATTGTGGACAAAGTGTTTGACCATTACAAACTTGACGAGTCAACCAGGTTTCTGTGCCTCATCACCCACCTGCACGACCAGGAGGACTTGATTGCTGACCTGGTCAATGACCCGGACTCATCTACCCGGTACACTCTAGCCAAAAAGACAGTTCTACGTTGGCTTGCACTCTCAACTGAGGCACAATATGGAAAGCGCTCCACGTCAAGCAACTAGGCGATGACAAACCTTCCCAGCTCTGGAGAGGGCTATGTGCCCTGGTCAGCACCGATCTACTCTCTGACACAGCTCTCCTTGCCATCTGGTCAGATATTACTTTATTACTAGATCTGTGTCGTTTACCAGTCATGACTGTACAGACTGCGTCAAGATTAATTACATAAATACATTTTAAAAAATATTCACAAAATTTAGACATTTATACTTAATAGAAACAATATTTGTTTGCCCATTCACTTTGGTCACTATTAAAGAATTCACCAATGGAGTACAATGGGCGTTCATTCAGGTCCTGTGCTACTCTCCTTCTGAATGTTCCTAGTGGCAGGGCACTCCTTGAGTCAGTAAGTTCAACATCTTTAGGGCAACCACTGGAAAGCTGTCTTGCGTTCCCGTCAGTCGATACCTGGGTATTTCGATCCTCCTCTTGTTATGGGTATTGTGATTGTGTATATCTTGCCTCATGCTGAAGACTCCATGGTTTTCTTTAACGCTGATGAGACATAAAAACACATACTGGCTGAAGACTGTCATAATTCCTAATTGCTTGAATATAGGCCTGCAGTGCTCATTTCTTTTTTAGCACATCCTTACAACCTACAGAATGTCCCCATAACAGTAGGCCGTAATTGATGTGGCTATGGAATAGGGCATAATATACTGTTCCAGCTTTTGTGCTAGTGATGTTGCTCCATGACTTGATACCACTTGTCTCCAGTTTTCCAGGTAAGACTGAAAAGTTGCCAGAACAACACCTCTGACACCGTAAAACGTCAATTTATTGTACAGTATCTTTTGGGAAATGCAGTCAAATGCCTTGCTAAGATGACAGAGTGTCAGTGCCACACTTTCTCTGTCTTCGAATCCTTGCCTTATTTTTTCTGGTTAAGTCCAGTGTTGCCACAAACGTTGACTTTCCCTTGCAAAAACCATGCTGTGTGTCCTGGAAGAGTTTATTTACTTCAAAATAAATCTGTAACTGTAAGCATTTGTTGATTGCTATAGATGATGATTGAGCAAGCTCCAGAATAATTTTCTTCAGCATTGTGCAAGACATACAATAGATATCTTCTTTCTCTGAGTTCTTGTATGACTTAACTATTTTTACAATATCCTTAGGGCGCACTTCCTTCCAGTTTTCAAAAGTGCTACTGGTTATGTTTCTCATGTGACTTTTACTAAATGTGTAACTGGAGTGCCATGATCTTGGTTGCAGTTGACTCAAGCATTTCATACTTATTTCCATTACTAATGCACTATGGTCAGCAATCATTGGTTCAACTGCACTGACATTATAGTCCCAGATATTGAGGTTTGTGATAACTGTGTCTCGGCAGGCATCACATCTTGTTGGCAGTCGGTTTGCAACAAACAGCCCACAGCTATTTATCAAAGTCATGAAGACTCTCTCTTCAGTGCTTCCATAAGCCTATTTCTTTTACACTAAGAGTCATGCTTGCATATACAGATACACCACCATGAATTGTAGTAGTTCGATACCATGACTTTACCCTGTCCAAATATTCAATGGCTCTGTAATAGTCACCTTCTGCTTCATCTAACCAGTGTTCACAGATACATAAAACATCTGGAATGAAATTTTCACTCTGTAGTGGGGTGTGCACTGATATGAAACTTCCTGGCAGATTAAAACTGTGTGCCCGACCGAGACTCGAACTCAGGACCTATTGCCTTTCGTGGGCAAGTGCTCTACCATCTGAGCTACCGAAGCACAAATCACACCCGGTACTCACAGCTTTACTTCTGCCAGTATCTCGTCTCCTACCTTCCAAACTTTACGGAAGCTCTCCTGCGGGTTGGAGGTTAGGCAGTTCAGAGAGGTCTAACAGCGAATGGACGGCATCGACTCGTGAATGGAAATCAGCAATTATATTGTCAGCACCCTTTATGTGTCTGACATCGGTGGTGAACTGAGATATGAAGTCCATGTATCTGAAGCGGTGAGGAGGCAGGTCAGCTGGCGGGTTTCTAATGGCCGCAGCCAGGGGTTTGTGTTCCATTAAAACATAGAAAGTGCGTCCCTCAACGTTGGTCTTAAAATGCTTGATGCCCTTGCACGAGAAGAACTGCAGAGGCGAAGTTTGGGCATCGATTGTCTGGCTAAGGACAGCGCCAATGGCAGTATCGCTCGTGTCTGTGGTGATGAAAAGCTGCGCATTGGGATGAGGATGCGTGATGGTGCAGGCCTTGGCAAGAAGATTTTTGAGGGCAGTGAAAGAGTCAGTCATAGCAGGGGTCCATGGAACGAGCCGAGATCCAGAAGTGTTGGTACCTGCCAAGGCGTCCGTCAGTGGAGCCTGAATCTCTGCAGCCCGAGGTAGATGTCGGCAATATTAATTAACCGTCCCCAGAAAGCGCTGGAGTTCACTGAATGACGAAGGTCTGGGTAGGTTTAGTATTGTTTGTACGAGGGCAGTTCAATAAGTAATGCAACACATTTTTTTTCTCGGCCAATTTTTGTTGAAAAAATCGGAAATTTATTGTGGAATTTTTTCAAACATTCCCGCTTCGTCTCGTATAGTTTCATTGACTTCTGACAGGTGGCAGCGCTGTACGGAGCTGTTAAAATGGCGTCTGTAACGGATGTGCATTGCAAACAACGGGCAGTGATCGAGTTTCTTTTGGTGGAAAACCAGGGCATCTCAGATATTCATAGGCGCTTGCAGAATGTCTACGGTGATCTGGCAGTGGACAAAAGCACGGTGAGTCGTTGGGCAAAGCATGTGTCATCATCGCCGCAAGGTCAAGCAAGACTGTCTGATCTCCCGCATGCGAGCCAGCCGTGCACAGCTGTGACTCCTGCAATGGCGGAGCGTGCGAACACACTCGCTCGAGATGATCGACGGATCACCATCAAACAACTCAGTGCTCAACTTGACATCTCTGTTGGTAGTGCTGTCACAATTGTTCACCAGTTGGGATATTCAAAGGTTTGTTCCTGCTGGGTCCCTCGTTGTCTAACCGAACACCATAAAGAGCAAAGGAGAACCATCTGAGCAGAATTGCTTGCTCGTCATGTGGCTGAGGGTGACAATTTCTTGTCAAAGATTGTTACAGGCGATGAAACATGGGTTCATCATTTCGAACTTGAAACAAAACGGCAATCAATGGAGTGGCGCCACACCCACTCCCCTACCAAGAAAAAGTTTAAAGCCATACCCCCAGCCGGTAAAGTCATGGTTACAGTCTTCTGGGACGCTGAAGGGGTTATTCTGTTCGATGTCCTTCCCCATGGTCAAACGATCAACTCTGAAGTGTATTGTGCTACTCTTCAGAAATTGAAGAAACGACTTCAGCGTGTTCGTAGGCACAAAAATCTGAACGAACTTCTCCTTCTTCATGACAACTCAAGACCTCACACAAGTCTTCGCACCTGAGAGGAGCTCACAAAACTTCAGTGAACGGTTCTTCCTCATGCACCCTACAGCCCCGATCTCGCACCGTCGGATATCCATATGTTTGGCCCAATGAAGGACGCAATCCGTGGGAGGCACTACGCAGATGATGAAGAAGTTATTGATGCAGTATGACGTTGGCTCCGACATCGACCAGTGGAATGGTACCGTGCAAGCATACAGGCCCTCATTTCAAGGTGGCGTAAGGCTGTAGCATTGAATGGAGATTACGTTGAAAAATAGTGTTGTGTAGCTAAAAGATTGGGGAATAACCTGGTGTATTTCAATGCTGAATAAAACAACCCCTGTTTCAGAAAAAAAATGTGTTGCATCACTTATTCAACTGCCCTCGTACTTTCTCAGGGGGTGGTGAAGTGCTGTCGGCAGAGACCCAAAAACCAAGAAAAGTGAAGCGGTTTGATGTAGCTGCAATTTGTCCTGGTTGGTCTCGATGCCTGCTGCCGCGAGAGTGTTCATAACAGTTTGCACGTGTCGAACCTTGTCCTCGACGGAGGAGCTGCACACAAGAATGTCATCAAGATAACCAAAGCAGAATTTTAGGTCGAATAGCACTTCGTTAATGAAGTTTTGCCAGGTTTGGGTTGCATTTTCTAGACCAAAGGGCATGAATCGAAACTGAAATAACCTAATCGGGGTGGTGATTGCTGTCTTCTCGATGTCTTCAGGTGCCATGAGAATTTGCTTGTAGGCCTGTTTGCAATCAATGACAGAGAACGCGGTCGCACCTGCAAGGGAACTGGTAATGTCAGCAATGTTGGGTATGGGGTAGGTGTCCATAATTGTTTGTGCGTTTACTTGACGGTAGTCTCCGCACATGCGCCAGATCCTGTCTTTCTTGGGTGTCAAATGTATGGGTGAAGACCAGCTACTGGGAGAGGGTTCAATGACGCCATAGTTTAGTAGTTCAAAATCTGATTTTTAAGTTCGGAGAGGCTCTCAGGACAAAGTCGACGTGGTTTACTGAAGATTGGGGGACCTGGCGTGAGGCGAAACTTGTGAACCGTGCCATTGGTGACGACGGAAATGTTTCCGGCGGCACGGGAAGCAGTTTGTTCACAATGTGTGGCGGGCGGGGCAGGCGAGGCGTGGTCGTGGTGTTTGGAGCCACTCGGCGGATCCGTTGGGAGTCAAGGCTGTGAAGTGTCCCAGGAGTCTACGCGACAAGATGGCCGCCGGCCCGAAGCAGTGGCACTGTGGTCAGGTGAGCTCGGTAGAGCTCGATAGGTGTTAGTGAGTCCATTGTCTGAGGGTGCGGCCTGTGGCAGCACGGTTGTGGGTGAAGCGCTAGGCGCGAATGCACTATTTGTGTTGTCAGTGGCGGTCGCACGGCGGCGCACAGGAGCCGAAGTTGCATAGACTGATGTGTTGTCCGCGAGGGGCGGGGTAGGAGCCGTCAGTGCAGGAACACTTGACGCCCGTCGCACCATGTTAGGAGGGTGTGGCCCTGCCAAACTGTCAGTACAGGCTATGGCAGTCATGATAGCACAGTTGCGAGGGGTAGCAGAAGGTAAACACATGGAGGCTCGATTGCTGGGACTGCAAGCAGATTCGGCGCACTTACTGTCCTTGCTTTGTCCTTGCTGTAGTGTCTGTAATTCCTTTGCTGCAACAGGGAGCTGGAGCTGTGTTTCGTGGAGCCTGAGGGAGCGCTCGTGGTTTTTCTTGCGTAGGCGAGTGACGTGTTCAAGCTTGACAAGGCACATGTGCATGATTTCCTGTAATGTCGTCGACAGAGACGAGCATGTATGGATGAAATGAGCCCGGACCAATGTGTCAGGGGGGGTTTGCTCAACGGAGCACAGGGGAAGTGAGTCTTGGACGGATGATGAAACATGGTGTTTCGCACTAGGTCCGGTGAAAGTTTTCGCAAGATGTCAATGCCTAGTATAGGTTCGTTAATTTCGCACACTAAAAAAGTCCACTTGAGTTTGCAGTTGATGGGGAGTGAGATGGCGCGGGAAGTTGAACCCTAGCATTGTAGGTTAGTTGAATTCACGGCTTGCAGTGAAGTATGATGAAGACGGATGTTTGATGACGCTAAGGACGTAGGCAGCGGTGAAACATCGCCGCCTGTGTCCACTAGGAAAAGGTATCCCAACGAAATGTCTTTAATGTAAAGTGGTCCGCAATTATCCGGTCATTCCTGGTCAGAATGGAGCACTAGGGGGTGCCTGTCATGATGTGCGCAGGAGGGGGCACCCGGACCTACCTGCGATTGACGTTTGGGAAGTAGCAGGGTGGTCTGCAGTTCCATGCCGCCTCACCAAACCATGTGTGGAAGTAACAGCACGGGTAGTGCGGTTGCACTTCCTGTGGAAAGTTCGTTGCCAGTGATGGCGACCGAGGTTCGATGGCCACAGCAGGTTCAGTTGCATGAGGGGGCATGACCGTGGGCGGAGCCAGTGACATCCCAGTTGATTGTTTACTGCTTCCAGAAGCGAGCAGAATGGTCATCACAGTATTGCCCCGGCCGCAGGGTGATGAGCCTCAACCTGAGAGTTGCCAAGCAGGCAGTGACTGGCAAAATAGAGCAGTGATTCATTGTGTAGCTTGTCAGCAATTGTCATTCTTTGCTCAACAGGTTCAGGATACCTTTGAGCCAGTCCAAAGCGGATGTGAGGAGATAGTTTATCTGACCAGATGGCGAGGAGAGCTGTCTCAGAAAATAGGTCGGCGCTGAGCAGGGCATGTAGCCGTCTCCAGAGGTGGGAAGGTTTATCATTGCCTAGTTGCTCGGTGTGGAGCACTTGCTGTATTGCTGCCTCAGTTGAACGTGCAAGCCGACATAGAACTGTCTTTTTGACTAGAGTGTACCGGGTAGATGAGTCCAGGGCATCGACCAGGTCAGCAATCAAGTCCTCCTGGTCATGCTGGTGGGTGATGAGGCACAGAAACCTGGTTGACTCATCGAGTTTGTAATGGTCGAACACTTCGTCCACAATTTTGAACCAGGTTCTTGCTCTGTCGGGATTAAATGGTGGCAGTGTCGGTAAGCATTGTAGAATGTTCGGAAGAACAAGTTGAGATGAGTTCATCGGGGCACTGCCTGAATCGAGCTGTAATATTCCAGGAGAGTGTGCCTCCAGGGGATGTCTCAATGATGGCTGTTTATGCGGCAGCGTGTAGGTGACATGTTAAGGTTGAGTGTAATACGTCGCGATGCAGAAAAGCCGATGGGGGTGAGAGACCGTAATGTGTTGATTGAGGTTGTTCAGCACATTGCGGGTGTGTTCGGATTGACACGTCGTGGAAACTGATGTGGATGAAGCACCAAGATGTGCCGAGAACAGTAGCAGAAGCTCGACTGGAGCCGGCGCAGGGGCAACAGTTGAGAAAAAGTTCAAAGTTTGAGAACACGTGTCAGTCCATGGAAAGCTCGATGTATGATCAGAGCCGGGGCCACCTGTGTTGCAGGGAGGCTGCGGAGGTGTGGGCTGTCCAGAAGCACAGTGTGGGAAATGATGTCGAACATGGGATGGAATGTGTGAATGTTCACTGCTCATAGTCACTCTACTCAAAACGGTGTGCGGATAAGGTGAATGTCGTGGCAAAAAAGACTGAGGCATAGCAGTGGGACAGAGGTGGGGGTCAGGCACAGAGAACAAGTAATTGTTCCTGTTGCAGGCCAAGGTATCGAAGTAGGAATGCATGTGGTGATGCTGAACCAAGGCAGGCGAGGGCATGGTCGAATGCTGAGGAGGTTGACCTGTGGACGAAGCAGTTCTGGCCACGTGGCAGGTATCCACGTGGTACTGCATAGATTCATGGATTTTGGCATCGCAAATAGTTGTCCTGGCGGTAGTAGGTTGTCCGACGAAGCATTTGCAGAAATCGGCATTGGTCCCGCACTGCACGGAGATCCGTAAGAGGTAACTGCACAGTCGATGAGGGAGGGCACATGTGGCGGGAACAAAGGCGTTTCATAGCGAGAGTCGTGCACACTCCTAACCTCACTTATTGTTGCAGGCTCGAAAACGTCCGGCGGAATCGTCGAGTGAGAGGCATCGTGTTGCAGTCCTGTTTGGGTGTACATCGCCCGCCGCACAATGCATGTCGATCACAAAATTTGGTGTTAGGCGCTGGGCCAAAGTCATTGTTCAAATGCTGCGTCGATGTAATACATGCGAAAATAACTGACGTGGAGGCCGCGGACACAGTAAAACGATGAAAATGGAAGACACTACAACTCGAGGTCACCAGTGAGGGGATAAGTTCGGGTTGGTTACAGCAGACAACACCCATTTAGCAGTAGTTCATTTACTCCCCTAAACAAATACAAGGCTCACAAAGAACTGAACATGGCGGAACCGCCCAAAGACAATGCTCAGAGTCCAAAGACGATGCTCAGAGTCCAAAGACGAACGCATATCGATGTTGGTGTCGACCTCATCGGCGCCACACAAGTATATTATTATTGCTGGAAGATTAAAAAAATAAGCCTTAAATTCCAGATGAGTTTTTAACAAAGAAATTGAAAAAAGAGTACTCAATCATGTTTTGATTTCAGGAAGATGTCACATTACTTTCATACATACCGAAACAAAACAGATCAGTACTGCTTTTTTCGTCTGTGCATCATGATGATGAAACCGACAGCGACAGCGGCGTAAAGAAAGGAGCAAGTATAATAAAGTACTACAATGGAATTAAGGGTGGGTAGATGTCATGGATGCTATGTGTGGTGAATATACTGTTATTTATTTACATTTTTTTAGTGTACGCCATCAAGAAAATACATTGGCTTAGTAGATTCTATAGATACCACTTAGGTCCAGTAGTGGTACATACATTTGTCTTAATATTCTAATTACATTATATGTTAACAGAGAGGGCAAGTACATTAGAATTCACTGACTGAATATAAACATTTATTTGCTAAGAACGTGAAGGAGATAACAAGGTGGTAAGGTAATGAACACGATTCTCTCTTCTAATCATCAATACTTTTATTACATGACAAACGCACAGGTTGAAGACTAGGCTGGAACTGAGGTCCTGGAAGTATACAAAACAAAGATCAACTCGAAGACATAATACACATATGATGTTCCGGCCTATCGATCTGTGGATGAACGACACATAGCCCCCCCCCCCCCCCCGTGCAGTATGGAGTATGTACCCAAGCCGAAGGTGGGGGGGGGGGGGGGTTGGCCAGAGTTTAAGTGGGTTACAGTGAGCTCCTCCGCATCTGACGGCACGGGCCATGTGGGAGGAGAGCGTGGAGCAAATCCTGCAATGCTGATGCTGCAGTCTTGAAACGATGGCGGCGGTCATAGTCGTCAGCCGGTGCAGGAGCGCTGGTGTGGAAGGGTGTCATCAGTACGGAACCTAACGATCACCTTTCCACTTGGCCTAACATAAGCATGCAGGTTGCCACATGTAGCACTTTGGAGATTTTGATACGCTTCACTACACGTTGTGACACACCACCTAATGAGTCACACGAATTGTCACACGCAAGCAGCACTAATGCAGTATCACCACTAATGACGACAGATAAACCACAAATTTCATTAGGATGAACATGGGTAGAGAGCTCGTAAGTGTCGCCTGCTAACGGAGAGATATTCTGAGCCGGTGGAGTGGGGAAACCATAGCACGGGAGGGCGGTGTGCTGTGAGTAGAGGGGTGAGTGTTAGACAGTGAGGTCTGGGTGGGTGTGGCAGGAACCTGCGGGCTGCACCGGTTAGAGGAGCGGCACGGTGTGCTGTTGCACAAAGATAGAACTGTTATATTAGAGCCCTGGGAGCTGGGGCCTCTGCTATCGGAGCCGGGAGGTGGAAACCCCGGAATGAGTGCAGGCTAGTTGACAGGGCCGGTGTAGGCGTGAGTTTACTCGAATCATGAGCAGAGGAAGAATGCCGAGGGTGGCCAGAGAGCGTGATCGCTTCAACGGTGGGTGAGGTATGGGAAAACTCGATGCAAGAAGGTTTAACCCTGTTGAGGGAGACAGTAGTTACTGAGCCCTTAATTATGATGTCCATTGTGTTTCTGGTTCGTTTGACAATTCTGTACAGGCCTGTGTAAGGGAGTTGTAATGGGGCTTTTACAGTGTTGTCATGAAGGAACACAAATTCGCAAGTGTTGAGCACTTTGCTAACATATGTGTGCGGTGGAGTGTGGCTGGAAGGGGGCGGGGGTTGAAGCTTGTTACAGTGTAACCCCACCCATTCTACCAAGGACGGCACTTTGGACGGTTTGGCAAATGGAGTAGGAGCAACACGTTCGCCTGGCAGTGTAAGGGACTGGCCGTAGATGAACTCGGCCACTGAGCCTTTAAGGTCTTCCTTGAAAGCAGTCTGCAAACCGAGTAAGATGAATGGCAGGGCTTCCGTCCAAAGGAGGCCATGGCAACGAAGGGCCATCTTAAGCATCCTATGCCAACGTTCCACGAGGCCATTGCTCTGGGGGTGGTATGCCGTTGAATGAATTTTCTTGATGCCGCACAGCATACATAGTTCAAAAAACAAGGCAGACTCAAATTGATGGCCTTGGTCGGTCGTCAAGTAAACAGGGCGGCCAAAGCGTGAAATCCAAGTTTCTATGAAGGATCATACCACTGATTTGGATGTAATAGTGGGTAGCGGGGCAGCTTCCACCTGACGACAAGTTCTGTCTATAATAGATAGCACGTATCTGTAACCCTCGGAGGGGGTGAGGGGACCCACCATGTCGATGTGAACGTGCTGGAAGCGGCTGGGAAGAGCGGTGAAGCTGCCTAGTGGGGGCGATGTGTGCTGCAATAAGTCTGGTAGAGGCTCTCACACCTGGATGAGATAGGTTGTGTAATTTGTCGAACACTTGTCTCTGTAGAGGTTTGGGTATGAAGGGACGCATCGTACCAGTTAATTCGTCACACTAAACCTCGCCTGTGACACCGAGAAAGGTGGATCACACAGGTTTGAGTGACGAGCTGTGATCAGAAATAAGGTCCATAGTGTCCGTGTCGGCAGACTGCAGCTGAGGCAAGGTGGAGAGGTCTATCAGAGTTGTGAGAGCGCCGACATGAGACACAAAATCTGCGACCACATTATCTGCACCCTTGATGTATCGTACATCAGAGGTAAATTGCAATATAAAGTCCAAATGACGGAAGCTTCTAGGTGGAGGGTCAGTCAGCGGTTTCTTTACAGCAGCAACCAAACGTTTATGGTCGGTTAAAATGTAGAAGTCCCTAGCCTCAAACTCAGCGTGAAAGTATTTCACAGCCTCGTAAACTGCCAAGAGCTCCCTATCAAAGGCTGAGAACTTTTTTTTGAGCGCCGTTGAGCTTCTTAGAAAAGAACTGCAAAGGAGAGGTAGTATCTCCGACGGTTTGACTGAGGATAGCACCTAATGCAGTACCAATGGCATCCACTGTAATAAAAAATGTAGCATCCAGATGCGGGTGTGGGCAACAGTCACTGTGTTTGCTAGTAGGTGCTTCAGTTTGTCAAAAGCTTGTTCCATGGCAGGAGTCCAGGGGACCGGGCGGATAGTGGTCGTATTTTTGCCAGCAAGGGCATCTGTTAGGGGAGCCTGAACCTCGGCTGCAGCAGGCAAGTGCTTCCTATAATAATTAACTGTTCCATGAACCTGCGCAGCTCCTTAAATGAGTGAGGGCGTGGCAAATCCAAAACAGGTTTGATTATATCCTCGGGAGGCGTGAGGCCCTTAGCTGACACAATGTAGCCTAAGAATCTTACCAAAGTCTGGTGCAACTGGAGCTTCTTATTATTCAGTTCAACACCGGCAGCGTTAAGAGTGTCTTCTTTTGCAAAGTAGGACTGAAAATAAGAATTTCGTCCAACTAAACGAAACAAGAATCCAGGTAAACAACACATTGTTTATGAATCTCTGCCAAGTTTGTGCAGCGTTGCGGAGGCCAAAGGGCATGAACCGGTACTGGAAAAGGCTGAAAATTATTGTAACAGCTGTCTTTTCAATATCCTCTGGTGCCATCAGAATTTGATAACAGGCCCTCCTACAGTCCACTATCGAGAAATATTTAGCGCCTGCAAGAGCATGGTTAAAATCCGCAACGTTAGGAACCAGGTACTCTTCTATGATAGTACGAGAGTTCAGTTTAGTATAGTCGCCAACCACACGCCAGGTGCCGTCACTTTTTGTGACGAAGAGGATAGGCGAGGCCCAGAATCCGGCAGATGGTTCTATGGCGCCGGATGTTTAGAGATCGTCTATTTGTTCGCAAGCCACTTTCATTAGTTCTGGCTTGAGACGGCGTGGTCGGCAAGAGACAGGCGGTCCGTCTTGCAAGCGAAGTTTGTGGGCAGTGCCGTCTGTAACCACGGAAACGCCCGACACGGTACATGAGGTGAATGTGGTATATTGAGCGCGGCGGCTAGGCTGGGTTGTGGCGCGGACGGCGAAAGTTTGCATAAGTGCCAACTGTTGGGCGGCTGGGAGTGACAAACAAGTGAGCTACACGAAACAAGGTTGGTACACTGTTTATTAGTAACCGAAGGCGCCGCAGTTGAGCTTTTTGGTGGCAGCGGGCATGAATGAACAGCTGATGGCGCTAAATCAAAAACATTAACCTGCGCCTGGGAAGCTAGCTGCCCAAGCGAGGAGGGGGATGAATGTGCGCTCGAATTAACACAGTTAGAGCTGGCGGGAGCGCGGACACTGTACAATTTATGTGGCACACGGTCACAAATGCACTCGGGCGCGAGAACACTGTAGTGGCACCGACGTCTGCTGCAAGCTGCTGCCGTGCCAAAGATAACTCGTTACTTAAGCCATTGAGGCGACGGCGTCGCTCAAGTTGTTCCAAGCGCAGGCGTGTAGACTCGACTTGCATCTAGGGGACGCCAGGGAATTGGGTCTGCTGATTGGTTGAGGCTCATGACGTCATCAGGGAGACAGAACATATGTAGCAGTGCCGCCTGGTGACAAGAAGTATAATGAGCGCTATTGACATTAGCGACGTCGCTCACCTGTTGTTTAAAAATTACATGTAGATTGCCCACAGCTGTCATTTTGGAACGTCAAAGAAGTCCAGATTATTCAATGGAGCTTAACTTATGGGAATTAAATGTAAAAACCTGGTTCGAATGCGAATAATCGATAATGCGGTGACAGACTAACCCGGTTGCAGCTGTGGCAAATGCGGAAAAGCGGACCAAATATATGTAAAAGTTGCATACATATTCCTTGCATTTTCTGCAGTTTATGTATGATATTGTTCATGATATGTATCAAAATATTCTTTGAATGCTCATTCATTAACTATATTTTCCGATTTTACCTTGTACTTTTAGGTTTTATTGCGAGAAGTGCTATAAATATGGTACCTTGAAATATAACGCAAACGTAAATATTACGCAATGCCATATGTCCGTTTGTCACCATAACAATTATCCCACACCCAATCTTTACGAGTTCCACAACTAACGAAATTATCACCCTTCAACTAACCTAGGCCTCGGACAACATTGGAGAGAAGTCCACAGAATAGATTTCCAGGGGGGTGTCCCAATATTGTGCTCCTCGCAAAGTATGTGTTATGCTTCAATTTTGGTCGTTGCTATGTAAACAAGGAACTATATGTCATTGTTACGCTCGAACTGCGTCTTCCTACACCGTGTCTAGTTTTTCAGAATCCGGGTTATGTTCATATGGCATTGTGATAAACAATGCTGAATGAGGAGTTAGATTAATTTTCTTTCTGACGTGCATGCTTCCATGCATTGCTTAATTATACTAATTAATTTGAAATTGTGTGAAAATATTGTGTTATATTCATATATGCTGCCTCATGTGCAACATGTGGTCTGTTCTTGTATTAAAAAATAGCAAATAAATAAACTGATAATTACATAGCCTATGTGTATATTGTTGTGATAATACAGTCTAATTTCAGCTGCTTCCGTAATTACATAGACCCAACAGCTAGAAATATGGTCCAGATCCTCATCTGCTTAAAGGCTTTCTTGCATTTACTCACTAAACAGTTCTCGGAAACTGCTGATTTTCATTTTTTCATGCTTGAGATGATGATCAACACAGCAATTAGCAGTAGTTTGTACAGTTAATAGCTTAATAGGTCTAGACAATACTCACATCTTCAAATCGTGAGACTGTTATAGATATAGGTCAGTGGTAATCACAGTTTATCATTTACAGTGAAATGTGTAACAAAACATTTGAAATAAATCACAAAGTTTCAGAGTGATACCATATGTTTTAATGTATTAGACATTCACTCATAGTTCTTTTCTGTATTCTCTAATACAAACATAGGGCCTAGTCTGCTAGCTACAATACGGTATGTGGTGATGGGTACCTTGTATGACATTTCTCTAAATTTTCTCAATAGTGTTCCATGTAAAGAACATGTTTGTCCAAGGTTTTTTCATTTGAGTTCATGAAGCATCTCCATAATACTTGCATGTTGATTGAGCCTACCAGTAAGAAATCTGGAAGCCCACTGCTGAACTTCTTGGTTTCTTCCTTAAACTGACCTGGTGGGGATCCCAAAAATTCAAGTGGTACTCCAGAATGAATTGCATCAGTGTTCAATACAGGTGGGTTTCTCTCAACTTGTGGTCTGAGCGACACTCCCCTCATTCCCAGTCTTCCCAAATGTATTCATCTTCCCAGAGGAAGGAACTATGAGTACAGAAAGCTAGAAATAGTTTCTTTACTCAACTGTTGTTTCCTCTGATAGTTCATACAAACCATTTTATAATTTTTAGAGAGCACCATCAGCTGTTCATATAACTGAAAAGTTAAATATCTGTTTAATATGAACATTACTGTTATCCAGTACATGCATCCTTGAGTCCAAACATTATGATTAATTATAGAAGGGGAGGCTAATGAGATACTCTTTTACTTTATATTTATTTTGGATAATTTACTTTAAATCATTCTCGATCACAATTTGATTTTTCGTTTTTTTTTTTTTTTTTTTTTTTTTTTTTTTTTTTTTTTTTTTTTTTTTTTTTTTCAGCCACTTATGTGGTCATCTTCAGACCCATCGGCAGTGGCTGTTTGTGGAGCAGAACTCCATATGGCAGTAAATCACTGTTTCAGAAGTAATTACATTTATTTAATATCTGGGGTTTCCAGTTTTCTGTCTGATGCCTGCCAGCAACCTGTTAGATTACAGGGTGTTAAATAAAGGAACAGTCGTGGATATCAGCACCATACATCACGGATAAAATTCTGATTTTGCGCCAGAATGTAAATTTCTATTCCGAATCCCAGGCAGAGAAACAGACTATGCAAGTATTATGGCATTTATTTAGATTAAAGTTCAATCTTGATCATGTTATGTCTGTTTTAATGAGTAACCGGTTTCGGTTTTTTCTATAAAACCATCATCAGACCCATTGGCTCCCTTGGGTTGGTAGGTGGAGCTCTCCTTGCTGCTGTGATCAACTGATCAGTTGACTGCACAGCAGCAAGGAGAGCTCCACCTACCAACCCAAGGGAGCCAATGGGTCTGATGATGGTTTTATAGAAAAAACCGAAACCGGTTACTCATTAAAACAGACATAACATGATCAAGATTGAACTTTAATCTAAATAAATGCCATAATACTTGCATAGTCTGTTTCTCTGCCTGGGATTCGGAATAGAAATTTACATTCTGGCGCAATCTAAATATAACAATTGATCACTGTATTCCAAAAATGTTTACCAAAATTATGGCATTTAATTTCACAAATAATCCTAAATTCACACTTCTTATGAACACCAAGTAAAATTAGGGGGTTAATATATTGACATGAGAGTGTAAAACTCAAGGACAATGAGGAGGCTTCTGTAAGATGTCAAACTATCACTTTTACACAATAATCTTACTCAAGTGGATAAAAAGTTATCTCATAAGATTCCACATTAAATCTGAATAGAATCCCATGCTTTTGATTACTGCCTCCATCACTACTGTCAGGGGCCAAGTCTGACTGTCATAAAATTAATGAGGTTCACACTTATGCCCAGTGGACACAATGCAGTTGGCTAAATTACATCATGGAGAAAGCATATGCTAAAGCAACACCCTCTGCATTCATAGATCACATTTTTGAAAGCTGTCCAGCATAGCTTGCAGTGCCGTCACTTGTAGAGGTGGTGAAATATGTGAAGTTTTTCTCTGTAATTTTTCTTTCCGACGTGCATGCTTACATGCATTGCTTAATTATACTAATTAATTTGAAATTGTGTGAAACAATTGTGTTATATTCATATTTACTGCCTCATGTGGTCTGTTCTTGTATTAGAAGATACCAAATAAATAAACTGATAATTACATAGCCAGTGTGTATATTGTTGTGATAATACAGTCTAATTTCAGCTACTTGCGTAATTACAGAGACCCAACAGCTAGAAATATGGGCCAGATCCTCATCTGCTTAAAGGCTTTCCTGCATTTACTCACTAAACAGTTTTCGGAAACTGAAGATTTTCATTTTTTCATGCTTGAGATGATGATCAACACAGCAATTAGCAGTAGTTTGTATAGGCTGTCCCACATAACTGATACCATACTCACAAGGAATATTATAAATCCCTGGTACACTGAGCCTGAGAGTATGTTTGTCAGGTCACAACCTTTCTTTAATTTTCCTTGGTGACAGAAAGACTCATCTGATTCCTTGCCTGTTTACACTCTAACTTACCCATTGCACCACAGATTGGAAGCCATGTTGTGTCTTTGTCCTCATGACTTGGCTGATGATTTCTTCAACATATATAGAATGTTTGTTTGGAGGGGGGGGGGGGGGGGGGGGGGGGGAGAGAGAGATTGTGAAAGAGCAGTGGGAAGATAGGAGATTTGGTCAAGGGTATAAGTAAAATAAATAGTGACTAAATGGTGGTGGCAGGGGGGTGGTTTTGAGTCGTAATAAATACAAATCCAAGAAAGATTATGTCGCAGCATTATGACAAGACTACGGACTACATGTCATAGGCACAATCCCAATTTATACAGTAGTGTTCTATCTGAATTAATAGCAAACTTACTTCCAACTGGGAATTTGCATAGATAGCCAATACATATATTACACGCCTAATACTGCAAAGAATTCAAACATTATAAACAATATCATGCTTTGCTGAATATGCAAACACACACAACAACTCAATAATATTCATGAGGATAAAAAACATTGTTTGTATATGTATACATCAAAACAAGTGTAGAAGGAAAAATGTCTTCAACTGATTCCAAAATCACGGAACAGACTAGTGTCACAAAGACCATCATACTACACCTAATAACTGCCAATATCAATCATTATAAGATGATATCCAAATTTACCTATTAGTGTTGACATTGATAGCCATCAAAACATAGAGGGTATTTTCTGGAGTGAAGTTCCACAATCAAACGATATTCCTCTCTTCTGCTCTTATTTTGTACACCTCCATGCCCAAACCCTCCTTCCACTGACCCTTTAATCCGTGTTCTGCTTACATCTTTCCTTGATCATGAATGCTCACTTTACCATGTGCAGTCCACTCCCCCCGTCCCAATGACCTGTCTCAATGTTGACCCTTTGCCTCAAGTGATGCAAATGTATTACTGACTGCCACTCACCCTATGGTCAGGGCAGACCCACCACATCAGATTCATTGGAAGGTGCCGCAACAGCAGAGCCTATGGTGAAACAAATGATACCTGAGCTGTTCCAAGCAATGCACCAGTTTCTCCGCCACCATTACACCTGAATGCAGCAGCCTGAAGACAGCTGACCATAGTTAAAAGCACCTTCAGCCAATCATGACCTGCAGCCAGCTCCTATTGTGTCCAACACACACCCTATCCATCCTACCATTTCTAACTTAAGATTTAAACTATGAAAACAAACAAAAAAAAGCTAAATATGTGACTTACTACTGTTTGACAGAGGCAGATGGCTTCTCCCCAATCGAATAACATTATATTGAATATATTGTGTGTTCTTATCTAAGTGCTGGAATAATTTAATAACCTGTTTATGCACTATAAAGAAATTTCACCTTCAACTTATTATGTGTATGCGCAATACCTAATAGACTTACAATAAGCCTCTATTCCCTATTTTAAGTTTATTAATACCAGAGATTGCTGGTTCACATTTACATAAGCTGAGATTAATTTGGAAGCCTCCCTTCCCTCCGTCTCTTGTCCATACCACCTGCATTAATACTGTACTTTTGTTCCAATGTGATCTTTGCACTCTCAATTGTGATTATTAGTTTTCCTAAAGGAATAAAAAATCATTTAGCATGATGTACTGTTTTTATGGTTTTTCAGTTGATTTTTGTTAATTATCTATCAAAATATGACAAATGAACTCAGCTCTTCTACAACCAAGTCAATTAGTCGTATGTTATAACAGCTAATTATGTGATGGCAGAATGCTGTGAGTTGAGAGCTTTGAAGTTATGATAGATAACACTTGGCACAATACTCTGAAGTAAAGTTTTTTTCTGTGGTATGTTAACTTATTTGCCTATGAATCTAAGCACACTTAATGTGTCATACATATTTTGTGATGTTTCTGGACAGATATTCAGATGATGGGCACTGTATGAAATGCATTACTAATTAGTCATCAAAAGTGGCTAAAACATATACTGTTGTTTGCTTAACATTTTCTGGTTATTTACCCATAATTATTTAATCCTTGCACACTATTTCCTTTTGCATTTATTTTAAAAATAAAAGTAACTTCCTATACAGATATAATGGTACATTGTACATGGAAATTCAATCTTTATTTTTTGTTTCATGGTCCTGCTAGTGTTTCAGCTTGTATTTATTTTTAATTGAATTATTAGAATTTTTTTCTGTTTTCAGTGTGTTCACTTAAATTATGAATAATTTAAAAGTACATAAAACATTAAACCATATAACCTGCTGAAATACTAAGAAGGACTTCCAGAATTTCTGTAGAATGGGTTAACACCATTGTTCCGATCACTTTACAGAAAACTATCAAAACAGTCATTTTAACTCTTTCACTTTTACAATTTATTAGGCCTACTGTATTTGGTGGGATGAATTTGTATAAGATACATACTTCTTGAAAAGCTGCTGGCAACCAAAACTTTTTTTATTGAAAATGTATGTACAATATTATGCAAGTGTTTATTCAGGCAAATAGTAATATTTAAATAAACTGAAAGTTAGTTGTTTCTGTATGCTGTAAGATTTTGAAATATTTTCCAATTAATTCACAAAATTTAATTCCTTTATGAAATTTTCAAGTGCATCTTTACTTCAATGATACTTACTCTTTACTTTCACTTGCCTCTTTTTTTTTCCATCACCTCAGTTAACTACCTTCATTTCTTTCTTTTACAAATGTCTGCCAAGTAATCTGGCGTAGCCTATCTAACCGATAACCAGTGTGGTGGGTTAATACAGATGCCAGGGAATTTTGTTTATGTTTAGATTGAATGCTTGTAAAATTGTAGTGCTTTAGGCGTGCATACTTTGCACTCAGAACTGTAAAACCAAGGGGTTGTGTTCAGAGCAGGTAAGTTTGGGACCAGACTGACCCCACCATACTGCTTGTGGGATTTCTCTAGCGAACTGTTTCCTGTTCTTATAGATTCAAACGATGTTATATTCTCGTAAAGAAATGAAAATAAGTGATCAACTTGATGAATGGCTACAGTCTATCCTTGACTAAGTACAGGTACACACACTGATTAACCAGAACCTTTTGACCATCTACCTAATAGCCGGTATGTCTATCTTCGGCACGGATAACAGTGACAATGCGTTTTTGCACAGAATCAGCGAAGCCTTGATAGGTCGCTGGAGGGAGTTGGCACCACATCTGTGCACACAAGTCCCCTAATTCTTGTAAATTCTGGGGAGTGAGCTCTGATGCCACATTCGAGTTCAATCACATGCCAGTCTGTGTGATGGGCAAAATCAAGTGTGTCTGTATGATCACCCTGTGTGAACAAGTTCTTAAATGCAAAATTTAGGACTTCTGTCTTCCTTTTGCCCTCTTCTACAGAAAGTAACCAGCTACAACGCTGAGTTGGGCCTTTATCTGGATTATATAGCAGCCATGACAGTAATTCAGAGTTAGGTGAAGAAGAAGAAAATGGAAACAAGGTAGAAAATGAAGAGGTGTTGGGAGAGGTCATATTTTGATCTAGCACTTACCAGGCATTGGTCCTGCATAGGTCTCCAAAATTCTTGTTCTGAATGCAGCATCTGGTCATTCCATGTAATGGGTAATATTTTTGGAGAAATTCTTAGGGCAATGAATGATTTTTTTCTTCTTTTTGTGAATCCATCTGAGGTAGGATATAGGACTGCAGCTGGCTTCAAATTCTTGTGAAAAACCTTGTACCAAACAGCTGTTTTACTTTTTATAAATTCTTTACTATATGCAACTAGTTTTGGCATCCCATTAATCTTAAGGCTATACATAAACCACCAGATAAATATATCACATAGTTGGTCTGCATTATGCAGGTGCCACCAGGTTTTTTACTAGATTCCACAGACTTCTTCAGACTGACGTGGACACCTCAGTCATAAGACAACTAGTTATATTTCTGCAATTATATGCATGGTATCCATTCTTTCAGACAGCCGAAAGAACAGTCACCATGCATACAATTTTATCTATACATAGCCTAGCTTGGCATTGGGTAACTTTCTTCAGTTCAGATGCAGTCATATACTCAGAGCCATTTGCAGGAATATCTCATGGAAACGGCGAGTGAGATGGACTGCTGTAGTGAGGGTACTATAGTAGTGACATTTGGAATTTTGGGTCAGATGGGAGACTTGCTGAGGTAATCCGCATAGTCGTGATGGGCACTGTGTCTGGGTAGTGAAGTAGTCAGTGCAACTGCCTTGACAGCAGGAGTGAGGGGTTCAAATCCCGATCCAGTAAAAATATTCTTGTGTCACCATTGATATACGTCAACACAGCAAGAAAGCATTTAATAAAATTATCAAAATACTTTTATGTCAGAGGCATCCACATGGAACTGAAGGAGACATTCACAGAATCTAATAAAAAACTGCTGGGACCTGCACAATGCAGACCAACTATGTAGACATGTTTATCTGGTGGTTTGCATACAACATTAAGATGGCTGCCATTGGGTCGCCAAAACTACATGCATGTAATAATGGATTGATTGTAGAAAAAAAGCTGTTTGATACAATGTTTTTCACAAGAACAAATGAAAAAATTCTGAAAAACCAGACTATTTCTCCAACAGAAAATACCTGATTGGTGATATGTGTCATGCAATTTAAGGCATCTTGAGATTATTATTATCCGATTCAGCTTTCTTGAAGTAAAAATGTATTTACAATGATGCCTACACAATTTTATCTTGTTGTCCATCTTTCCTATAACCTTTGCAAGCTTTGTAATAAAATTTGTATGAAAAGTTTACTGTACATGTTTAATTATCTTGTAACTACAGCTAATTGATGCATAACATAGTGCTATTGTGATGGGTTTACTCATATGTTGATTCAACCAATGGGTTTGATTCTTAAGGTTTCAAGAAAATATAACATTTACATATATTATGCACATGTCAGAACCATTTCAATGTAAACATTTAAATTATGGTGAGGAGTATGTGATTTTCAACATGCTTCACAAGTTTGATTTTAATTGCTTTAACCAAAGAAAACTAGTTTGAACTCCTTGCACAGCCCACTTTTGTATATTATCCCTTAAATGTCACAAAGTTGCCAGCAGCCATGGCAGACAGCTCTGCTGTGGCTGGTGTTGGCCTCATAGCGCTTACCACGTTAAGTAATTACTAGACAGTAACTGAATTATTGGGCAAAAACATTCCATTAAAGGAAAATTCCTCAATCAGATATTAGAATTTTGGCTTCACTTTTCAAGCAAGACTTCTAGATGCATATACTTCATGCTCAATGTCCCAAAAAGCTGTTAACACATCGACTGCAGTATTGTCACTAAAAGCCACACACCTGATGCCATATGCCTGG
This sequence comes from Schistocerca serialis cubense, assembly GCF_023864345.2. Taxonomy (NCBI): domain Eukaryota; kingdom Metazoa; phylum Arthropoda; class Insecta; order Orthoptera; family Acrididae; genus Schistocerca; species Schistocerca serialis. The sequence goes on along the minus strand of NC_064641.1, from coordinate 132,133,619 downwards.
TGACAAAACATCCATCGCCAAGCATGTCATAACTGACATGTTAAATATAGAAAATTGGACCAAGAAAGTCAGCAAAATAGATTCTCGGGAACTGTTTTAATATAAAAAATAATAACTGGAACTGAATAAACGTATTTTCAACTTGTCCAAGCAAATTTTGCTTTTTGACTTCATTCAGTTGTCAACTGGAAAACATTCATGCTTTACCTGTGAAAAATAGCAAAACCATTTGAAATGACTACATACATAGTCCAATTAATGTTACAGTTTAGTAGATATTTCAGTTACATTTTGTTAACTATATGCAATAGGATAAATGAGTCAAAAGAAACACACAAACAGTGACATTTTCTTTATTAAGTACACTTGGATTTCCACATCACCCTGAGGTACTGAGTATGATGCGTTACTCATTTTTTTACATGGCGAGTTTCCCCATTAGGCCTACAAACCATGATACCCAAACATGCACACACAACTGTAGGACAGATAAATTTAATTCTTAGAGTATGTGTGATCAATGCCAACATGTACACTCAACACTCCACTGTCAGGTTGCACCAAAGCACTAGCAACATTTGGCGTTTCAGCCAGGATTGGTTTACCAAAGACACTTTTTGGACTGAAGTTCTGTTTGTTAGATGTTTGTTGAACTGATTGCTGGCACAGTGTTGACCTCCTTTCTTGGAGCGAGAGTTAACAAGTGACAGCAATTTCTTCCCACAGCTTCAGAATTTGCTCACTATCTCCAAGTATGTCTAAATTGTTCCTTTTGCTAAGAGAAATCTGTTACACATGAAACTGCATTCCAATCTGGGTTCCATGCGTTGAGCGATACGAAAAAAAAACAGTTTCTTCAAAATTTATGGACAGTAAAAATAAGGTTTGTTAATTACCCATTGTGGATTACAATGACTGTGACTTAAATGTCTTCTAAGACTAGTCCATTAATACAAATAAACCTTTTATGTGAGCTGAAAGAAACTTTGCAGTATGACATTGCACCAGATTACTGAATGCACAAAGAATGAAATTCTATAGTTTTACCAGAAACGATCCTACTATTTAATAGTAAAAACTTATTATTATGCAGTGTTTCTTACGGTCCATTGACTGGAATACAATCTTTTCATCCGCAGTTCGAACCATGTGCTTTTTCCTCCACATGTGCTCTCAAACTAGCCAATGTATTGAAGGAATAGCTGCAGTCGTCTTGTGGGCACTTATTCTTACCTTCTGTATTTGGCTCTACATCATACATTTTCCTGATGTGCGGGTATAAAGTTATTCGAAGCTGAAATGCTTTACCGCACACAAAACATGTGTTGGAATCTGCCATTATAAACATAGGCCTAGAACACACAACAGTGAAGTACTATAACGAGTTAGCCACACAATGTATCGACAGACGAATGGCCTCGTTTAAAAAACAGCGCGTTTCAGAAAGTAGCAACGATCTGGATTGGCTGGTGTGGGAGACGACGTCATGGCACGACGTGGCCAATCAGCAAAGCCAATTCTTTGGCATCCCATAGACGCAAGTGTAGACTCGACACGATCCGTTGTAAACATCCTTGAGGTTTCAATGGCTTTCTCTGCAAGGAGTTCTCATTTTCTCAGTGACTATAATTCTGCTGTTATCAGCAAAGGGAATTTTTCCCCATGACTTACACTTGTGGGAAAGTCATTGATGTATATCGGGAACAGTATTGGTCCTAAAATGCTACTCTGAGGAAATCCTAAGTGTATTTTGGCTCTGCTAAGTGTTCTATTAAAACTTTAGACTTATTTGAGATATGTGTTACCTCTCCCCTTTGCGCCCTATCTGCTAGGTGTGATTGGAAGCAGTTATTAGCTGCCCCTCTTATTCCTAATTCTTCTAGCTTATATAGTAGAATCTTATTGTCAGCATATCACAAACCTTGGAAAGATCTAAAAATATGCCTGTGACACATTCAGCTTTGTCAAGAGCATCAGGTACCACTTTTGCAAATTCTGTTATGGTTGATTCCGTACTGTCCACCACTTCAGAAATTAAACTGAGTAACTTAAAGGGTTATATTTATTCAAGAAACTCACTAACCTGTCTTTCATAATTGATTCTATTAATTTGAGAATGGTGACATCAGGGTAACGGGCGAGTAATTTTCTATTTTCTGTATTACCTATCTTTAGCAGAGGTACAACCCTTGACTATTTTCAGTACTCTAGAAATTACCCTGATGTGAAGGATCATTTATTATGTTTGTTAAGACAGTTTGTATACTCCCTATGCATTGTTTTAGTTGATAAATTGGGACCTAATATAGTTTTTAATTTTTATTTTTCATACTGGTTTACTGACTTCATGCTCTTTGGTTGGTAGCAACATTATTGTACTTAGTGCGTGATTATTTACAAGTGTTACATTTGTTTTGGGAAATTTTTGCTGTTACTTCTCTCTGATACTCGAAAAATGCTCATTCACATAGTTTGTAAGGTCATGTGGATCATTTAATACTTCAGCCCCCTCCCTTATCAGTATGTTGGTTTGCCTTCCTCACTACCTGTTTCCTTTTTTATGAGATCCCAGGCTGCTTTGCTTTTATTCTTTGTGTTTATATCATTTTGTCATTAAATGACTTTCATGCAGCACCTGCCTATAAATACTTTTGTATCTATGACAGTAATTCAAGAACTCTGGCTCATTATTACTCTTTTTCATGGAACTGAGGCACTCAGGCGTGTATTTTTGTGAGATGTTGATACTGATGTGGGTACTTTTGGAAATGTCTTTTTAAAGTTAAATTTAAATAATGTACAGAATTCATCCCCAGCTTTCATTTCTTAGTTGTTTTTTTTTTAAAAAAATAATCTTGTGTTTTGGTTTCTGATAAATGTCTTTTGTAAGCTTACAGTTTAGGGAATTTTTCCATGCCCAGTTTTCCTGTTATCATTTTGTGGAAATGGTTTGGTAGTCCAAGACCTTTTACAGCCACATTACACTATTCCCTGTACATATGAGGGCTATACCAAAAGTTTTTAGCAGAATGTGTGGAAAAAAATTTATTTGCAAAAAAATGTTTACAACTTTTCAAAATACTCTCCATTAGCATGTATACATTTTTCCATTCTCTGAAACCACTTAGAAAATGTGTCAGTACAAGCTTCTTTTGGGAAGTCACTTAGTGCACTCTCGTACACTACAATGGCCTCTTCATCTGATGAAAAGCGCTGCCCTCGAATTTTTTCCTTAGGGAAGAAAAGAAGTCAAAGGGAGACAGGTCAGGTGAATAGGGGGGATGGGGTAACACTCGCACTTTTTCCTTCTCCAGAAAGTCCATCGTTCTGGCAGCCCTGTGTGCAGATGCACTGTTGTGATGCAGCAGAAGGTGCCCACTCTTGGACTTTGAATGCTGTGACTTCCATGTGGGGATGACTTTTGGAAGACAATCATCCACGTACCATTCAGGATGGACTGTAAATGTGTGTCCAAGGTCACTGAGTCAGATGCCCGATCTTTGTGAAAAAAGTTGCCACCATCTTTTTTCCAGAGTTCTGACTTCGTCGAACTTTTGTGGGTGGTTCCTCCCCTGGAAAGCAGCACACAGAAGATTGTCTCTTCGTTTCAGGGTCATAATGGTAGACCCACATTTCATCACCTGTGACAATATTGTAGGTGTCTTGGGACTTCCCTCCATTGAATTTTTCGAGCATGAAATGACACCAGTCTATTCTCGCCTCCTTTTGGCTTTCTGTAAGGGAATGTGGCACCCAATGGTCACATCTCTTAGTAAGGCCTAAGTGACTATGAACGATGGTCTGTGCTGCTGTTGATCCAATATTAGGGTCCCTTCAGTGTCACAAAATGTAAGATGTGGATCTTCTTTAATCATTTTCCACACAGCATCAATGTTTTCAGGAGTCACAGCTGTCGCTGGCCGACCAGGATGAGGTTCATCTTCAATCGACTGCCGACCCCTCGAAAACTCGCAAAACCAATTTCCAACTGTGGCCCAAGAAGGGGAAGCTTCACTAAAAACATGCAGCAAAGAAGAATGGCATTCTTCAGCACTTAAGCCCTTTTTATAATTGTACAAAATCATGGCACGAAAGTCGCGGTGCGACAGCTCCATCCTGCACCGTCTCTGACTCAGCACTGCCTGTGCTTTCTTACCGCACTGTGGGGAGATCGCCACTAGCCAGGGGCTGCTCGAGCACATCCCAAGGTTGAAAAACATTGCTCTTTCGAATGAAAACAACCCCATTGTCCTCGCCTTACGGTTTACGGGCTGCTAAAAACTTTCGGCATAGCCCTCGTATTTGTAGCAACACCATCAATTACTGATGCAGTCACTGTACTAACCCCTATTACACTACTGACCAACAGGGACATGCCAAAACCCTGAAGGATATTTATGAGCTTGCTACTAGTTTCATTCATGATATTTGTGTTAATATTTATGTCTTGATACTAAATTATGTTGACTTTTTTACTTGAGATTTTGTCTAGAACTTCTGTCAATTTATTGAAACAAGTGTCCACATATCCACTGAGAAATCAATAGACTCAAAATGATAAATTACTTGGTGTTATCAAACCCTGCTATTCACAGTGATGTCACACTGAGCCTTGATGTAATTCCTAGCAGTATGATACATCTCAAAAGATTGAGCAATGTTTACGCTTCAGCCAAAGATGGATTCTCACACCATAGTGCACATTGATGCACCTCCTTTTCAGGAGCCATCCGAAGGATGGCATCACAGATCATAGAACCAGGAATCCTGGTGAGCATTGGTGACAAACTGACATTTGTGACTAGGGCCATGGAGTTCAGTCACCCAACTCTGGTAGGACTGGTGGGAATAGTAATAACAGCAACACAACTCTACATGTGCTGCAATGACAAGCTTGCATTTACAGTGATAACTGGACAACTTACCCATATTGCCAAACAAAAGTGAGGCAGCTTCCTGACGCAGGGCTAACTGCCACACCTGGTAGATCTGAGGAGAAGTCCAAGAAAAGAAAACAGCCTCACACCTGTTTGTATCAGTGACACCAAAAGCAAGGAAATGTTGCCATAGCTGCTTCTCGTAAGTCTCCCAGTCTTTGGCCGCATCATTGTAAGAGGGGAAGAGTGGTGTGTATGCCAATGTTGTGGAAGCCTGCATAGTCAATGTGGCTGACAAGTTCATGGTAGCAACCATAAGTGCCTGCTGCTGCTTGAGGAGTGATTGGAGCACTGCCTCCATAGACAGAAGAACTGAGGGAACAACCAAATAGACTGAGCACGTGAAAGTAAACACCACACCTGTCTCCAGTTGTATGATGCTGTTAAACACAACCAACAGTATGGCCACAATGAATCAAAGTATAAGTATGGACACAATATATGGGCTAGTGACTGCTGCCCTGGACTTATAAAGAATAGGGCTCTGCTAGATGGTGCAACAGATGCCATACTGTGTGCACAAATCATGTGACCCACTGCAGGCAGCCTCTGGTGGCCGGCTTGCGCAGTTACCAGTGGTGGAATATTCTAAGTGTAGGCTGCCAGTGGACTGTTGCCACAGCACATACACAAGTATTATGTACAGGGTTATAGAAATAATAAAAACGAAAATGGAAAGAAAATTAACACGAAGTAGCGAGAAAGAAGCAAATATAATAACACTGATATAAAAAAATGAGAAACAGCACAATTTGTAGTGGGAAGGTAGTGAAATGCAGCAGTGTCACTAGATGGCACAGGCTACTCACAGTTTCATCTTAGATTATCTTGGTTGCAGTTCTTCAGGTGTTATTCAAGGCAGCAGACATTCCTGTATGGAGTAGTATGCTGCCCCATGTGCTGTGTGACCATAAAGGTCTGTAGATGAAGGCGATACTGTTGACCTCTGCAAGCTTTCAATGGTGCATGGTGACACTCCACACTAGGAACTCTAACAAGTGTTTTAAAGATTTTGAAATAAAATTTTTGGTTTAAATCAGTTTGCATGTTAAGAACATGCTCAGGGTGTTGTTTGTTACTGTCAAAAATTTCAAGTTCTTCCAAAATACTGAGGTATCTTCTACTGGGAGCAGTGGGCAAAATTTTTGGATAGTTAAATAGAAAAAAATGCTTACTTAAACATAAGTGAGAATGCTTTAACAAATTGTGATTTTAAATTAACCTTCTTTCAATTACTTTGCATAATTATCTGTATGTTATGCATGCACCAATGACCTATAGGATAGTTTTGCATTCTATATACAGTGCAACTCACCTAAAACTTGCACCACAGACACTGAGTAAATGGAACGCGCTATTGATGTGTAATTTTTGCAGAATGGATTGGTACTCAGGGGTTCATATTGTTAGCCAGTAAACAGATTTTAATAATACTTAGAAAGTGTATTTTTTCTGCAAACATATTATTTTTTAAATGGAACAATGCCTGTTGACATTAAGAAACTAAAAGTAATGTAAATTAAAATGTCATTGGTGTTTGCTGCAGGATTCTAGTCCGAGTCATTTATTAGATATCATATTTTGAAAAGTTCCCACACCGACATTTGTACAATACCTGTGGTAGCACACACTAAAGCATAACACAAGTGCATACACTAGTTATGTGGATTCTGTCCAGTAACAAGACAAGTGGCCATAACAGGTTGTGTTCAACTTGACCACCAACAGTGCCAACACAAGCTTCCATTCTGGTATGGAACGACTGCAGCACATGTGCTAGCATTTCAGCAGAGATGTCTGAGCAGGCTGCAGTACTACATTATTGTATATCTTTTGGTGTAGTTGGTATGTCCCTGTAGACAGCACCTTTCACCTTTCCCCACAGAAAAAATTCTACAGGCATCAAATTCAGGGAATGGGCTGGCCAAGGTACAGGTTCTCTGCATCCAGTCCAACGATTTGGAAACAATTAATGAAGACATGCTGTAATACTTCAAGCCCTATGAGCTGGACAACCATCATGTTGGTACCACAGGTTCCTTCTAATCTACATAGGAACATCTTCTAGCATCCACGAAAAATGGTCTGTTAGGAGGCTATGGTACTTGTAAACATTCAGTGTTCTGTCTGGGAAAAGTGAGCCTATGAGCCGATGGTTCACTACTCACCACCACATGTTTACACTCCACGGATGCTGATGCTCCACCTGACGAAGCCAACGGGGATTGTCAACAGACCAATAGTGCATGTTTCGTCAGTTTACCTGGCCATTATTGGTAACTGTGGCTTCATCACTAAACAAGATACATGACACATCTGGAGTAAACTGTCTTAATGCCCACATACAACAGTTAACACAATTCTCGTAATCATTTCCACGTTGCTCTTGATGGAGAGAGATGTGATAGGGATGGAATCTAAGTCAATGGAGAATGTGTAGGACACTTGCCTGACTTATGTCACTTCCTCATAGGAGTGTGTGGGAACTAACTTGCTGATCAGCTGCAACAGCAGCAAGGACATTAATTTCTGCTTCTTCTGTCATCACTTGTCTCCTACTGTTATGTTGTCTAGGTGATACACTACCACTTTCAGGTAACTGGTTGAAAAGGTTGATAAATAATTGCTGAGATGGTTGGTGTCTATTGGGATATCTTGCCACATACAATGTACAGGAATGAACTGCATTTTTCCTAAATTCTCCGTACACCATGAGCATGTTGGTTTTTTTCTGCATCGGTAAATCACATTGTCCACTCACAACCTACTGCTTAGACTAGGAAGTTCCAATGCATTCAAGGAACCCACAAGCGCACCATAAGCAAACATAACAACATCATAGCTAGCAACTACACAGGTTGTATGAGAGAAACAAGTGTCGGTGTGGAAATTCTTCAAAATATGATATATTGTAAATGGGCCACACAAGATTTCTACAGCAGACACCACTGAAATTTGAATTTACCTTACATTTAGTTTGTTCATGTCAACAGACATTGTTCCATTTAAAAAAGTATATGTTTGCACAAAAAATACACTTTCCAAGTGATATAACCATCTGTTTACTGGTTAACAATATGAGCCCCGGACTAACACTTCATTCTGTGAAAACCGTATATCAATAATACTTTCCATTTCCACAATATCTGCAATGCAAGTTTTAGGTAATGCATGCAAGGCAGTTTTGACTCATATTATATTTACATTAGTTGTGACTTGTTGCAGTGTAGCAGAATGAGAGGTAAATTGCATTTGTATCATAGATTAGATTAGATTTACTTTCATTCCAATTGACCCGTAGTGAGGAGGTCCTCCAGGATGTAGAGCATGTCAGAAAAACAACAATACATGACAAATATTTACAACTCAAACAAATAACCTAATGTACCATTCCATAGGTCCCAAGTGACATGGTCATCATTTTTTAATGAACGCTATGTGAAAGAATCATTTCACAAATACTAATGCACTGAATTTAAAATAAAAAAGTTTTTGTTTATTTATAAGGTAATAAACATGTAATACAACTACTAAAAATTTATTTACAATGAACACATTACTGCACTGAACTGTTGCAGAAGTTAGATTATACTTACACACACACACACACACACACTTATTTACAATGAACACATTACTGCACTGAAATTGTGCAGAAGTTATAAAAAATCTGTTGGTTCTACTGAGAAATTCTTCAATGGAGTAGAAGAAGTTGGCCACCAATAAATCCTTTAGGCTTCTCTTAAACTGAATTTCATTGGTTGCTAAGCTTTTTATGGCTGCTAGCAAGTTATTGAAAATGTGTGTTCCTGAATAATGCACACCTTTTTGTACAAGACTAAGTGACTTTAAATCCTTGTGAAGATTATTCTTATTTCTAGTATTGATTCCATGAATTGAGCTGTTGGTTTGAAAAAGTGATATATTTTTAATGACAAATTTCATTAAGGAATAAATATACTGGGAAGCAGTAGTTAGTATCCCTAGTTCCCTAAACAGGCTTCTGCAGGATGTTCTTGAGTTCACACCACATATAACTCTTACTGCACGTTTTTGTGCCCAGAAAACTTTAGCCCTGCTTGATGAATTGCCCCAAAAAATAATCCCATGTGACATTATGGAATGAAAGTAAGCATAGTATGCCAGCTTTTTCATTTTTATATCCCCTATGTCTGACACAATTTGCATTGCAAATAGAGTTGTTAAGACGCTTCAGCAGTTCTGTGGTGTGCTCCTCCCAGTTGAATTTATTATCAAGCTGTAATCCCCAGAATTTAACACTGTCCATTTCTTCTATCTGCTTCTCATCATATGTTAGGCATATACTCGTGGGACACCCCTTACAGAGAACTGCATGTAGTGTGTGTGTGTGTTTTTTTTTTTTTTTTTTTTTTTTTTCAAAGTTTAGTGACAAAGAATTGGCTAGAAACCAGTGATTAATGTCCAAAAATATTTTATTAGCTGACCTTTCTAAGGCTACACTTGATTTTATATTTATTGCAATGTTTGTATCATCGGCAAACTAAATGAACTTGGCTTCTGGTAATGTTACTGATGAAAGTTCATTGATATACACAAGAAAGAGTAAGGGCCTTAAAATGGAACCTTGTGGGACCCCACATGTAATTAGTTCCCAGTTGGATGATGCTTGATAGCTTGATACATGTCTCTTTCCTCATAACACCCTTTGTTTCCTGCCAGAGATATAAGATTTGAACCATTTTGCAGCATTTCCTGTTACACTGTAATATTCTAATTTACTTAAAAGGATATTGTGATTTACACAGTCAAATGCCTTTGACAGATCACAAAATATACCAGTTGCCTGCAATTTTTTGTCTAATGAATTAAGCACATTTTCACTGTAAATGTAGATAGCTTCCTCAATCTCAGAACCCTTTAGAAATCCGAAATGTGACTTTGACAGTATGTTATTTGAGATAAGATGGTTATAAAGCCAATTGTACATTACTTTTTCTAAAATTTTTGAGAATGCCGGCAAAAGTGAAACTGGTAGGAATTTGATGCTATTTCTTTATCTCCCATCTTAAACAGTGGCTTAACTTCAGCATATTTCAACCATTCAGGAAATATTCCACTTATAAATGAGTGGTTACACAGATAGCTTAATATGTTACTTAACTCAGAATCACATTCTTTAATTAGCTTTGTTGATATTTCATCATACCCATTAGATGTTTTTGATTTTAAAGATTTTATGATGGATATTATTCCTGCTGGGGTAGTGACAGTCAAATTCATATTGAAATGTCTGGTCTGAGGTACTCCATAGCAGCATCTACAGAACCTGACAACCCCATCTTGTCAGTAACACTTGTAAAATGTTTGTTAAAAAGTTCTGCAACACTATACACGTCTGTCACAAATGTATCATTTACTCTTAATGCTATTTGTTCCTTTTCATGTCTGGTTCTACCAGTCTCCTCCTTCACTAGATCCCATATAGTCTTTATTTTGTTATCCGACATGACTATCTTTTCCTTGTAATATATTTGCTTTTATGCCCATATTACAGCCTTTAATATTTTGCAGTATTTCTTGTAATGTGCTATAGCATCAACATCGGAACTGTTTCGGATTGACAGATCCAGTTTTCTTTTTGTTTTACAAGATACCCCTATTCCTTCAGTAATCCATGGCTTCTTTGTAGACTTTTCTCCAATCTTGGTAAGTTTTGGGGGAAAACAGTGTTTGAATAAGGTAAGCACTTTATTGGCAAAAGTGTTATATTTTTCATTCATGCCATGAGCACTGTAAACATCAGTCCAGTGAATGTCTCTGAGGAGTGTCCTAAAATAATCAATTTTTGGCTTATTGATTACCGTCTTGAGCTCAGATTTCACAGATTTTATATCCTGTTCAGTATTAACATTTAACAGAAGGAACTGCATGTCATTGTCTGAGAGGCCATTGACTATTGGTTTTGTAATGTAATTTTGTTCATTGGACTTTTCTATAAAGGTATTATCAGTAGCTGTTTGTGAGCTATTGACTACCCTAGTGGGGAACTTTACAGTGGGAATTAAGTTGAATGATAGTGTTACTAACTCAAACAAGTTCTTATTGGGAGAGTCTTTAAGGAAATCTACATTGAAATCACCAGCAACCACTATTTCTTTGTTTTTGGTTGTTAAATGGGCCAGTACAGCTTCAAGGTGGTTTACGAACAGATTAAAGTTACCTGCAGGTGCTCGATATACACTTAATATTATGAAGGATTTTTTGTGAAATTCTACTTCTGTTGCACATGCTTCCATATGGTGTTCTAGGCAAAATTTATGAATGCCTATGTTCTTAAATTTATGACAGTTCCTGATGAATGTGGCAACTCCTCCTTTCTCCATTTCTGATCTACAAAAGTGAGATGCTAACCTAAATACTATAACACTTAAAAGTTCTATACCAGTGGTCACATGATGTTCAGAGAGGCAGATTATGTCAGCTGGGTTTGAAGACTCTATTTCATCTGTGCAGATAATTAATTCATTAATTTTATTTCTCAGTCCTTGAATATTTTGATGCAATAAAGATAGCTGACATTTCGCATTGACTGAGTTAAAATTGGGTAGAGTTAAAATATCTGCTGACTGTTGAAAATGATTAACCAATAGCTGTTTATGCTGATGTAATAAGCTAGAATTATGTTTTTTGGTTTCTTTCTCAAACTGAAGGTTTGTGTCAGTCCTAACTTCTCTTAAAATTGGGTTTCTTTCTGTCCTCACTACCCTAAAAAAGGGTCTTTTCTGACCCCTATAACCACTGGTATTTTATCACTCATGACAGTGCCTCCCCCCTTTAACTTTCCTGCTATTTTCCCAGCCTGTTTACCCTTCCCCTTCCTGTTGAGGTGAAGGCCATGCTTAGTATAATCCCACCTATTGAGAGAATCAACAGGAACCGCACCAATGTGTGACCCTGAACCCAACATAAGCAGCCATTCCAACTCCAAATTAACTCTCTTCACAGAAGACTTCAAATGAGGTCGATCATGGCACCCAAGAACAGATACAAACTCAACACTAGTATGCTTCGATACTGATGCAATCTTTGCCAGGTCACACTCTATACTGTACCCAGAATCTCTGTCAGTACTATTCCCTGCCCCAACCACTATAACTATGGTGTCTTCCTTAGTGAAATCTTTGCAAAGTGATCCTAAATCCTCTGTCAGCTGCTCCAGACCAGCACTAGGATTTAAAAAATTGATGACCTGGTATTCTGACCCTAGTTCATCCTGCAAAAGTTGGTCAACACCTCTTCCATGGGAACTACCTAACAACAACACCTTCTTTTTCTTTCTCTTTACTGATTTCCCTACATTCTTAGTTTTCAATTTGCTGCTGAAAGTTTGTTGTGCCCTGTCTACACCTGCAACTGCTTGAGGCTCACCAGCTTCTAACTGAAGCAACAGGTCAAATCTATTTTCCACATTCACCACGAAGCTGTCTGACAAAGTTCTTGGCCTGTTCCTCCTGTTGCCTGTTGCCACTTCCCACCTCTCTTTACCCTTCTCCCTCCTTAACCTGTCAAGATCTCCCCTGGCCTTGTCTAACTCAGCCTGAAGGGTGGCAATTTTCCCCTCCTGTTCTAGTATCTTCCTATCTCTGCTACAAATCCTTCAAAACCACTGATGAGTCTCATTTACTTCCCCTATTCCCATGCCACTACAGTCGCCCACATGGAAAAAATTACAGCACCCATCAAACCAAAGCCCCGACCTAACAATTCTATGGCAAGTCAAGCAATTTTCACTCATGATAAACGTAATAGTTTATTAAGAATAAGTCAGTTAAATTACAGATAAACACGAAAATATGGTTCCACAAATTTGGCCTATACGCAACTGTGTGTAAACAAAAACAAGAGTGCAAAGTTTCTGAAATAACAACGTAAACTTTACGCTACTTTCTGGAAACGCTAGGTAAATAATGAAGAGGTACGCTACAGTTAAACTGCTGGAGGGAGCAAAGAACAACTAAATGAAATTCTATAGATTTGCTGCGGCAAAATGTGAACGTGAAAAGAAAATTTCCTATCCTTAGTTTTTAATCTCTAATTGTAGTAGACAGTTATGTTTCTTTCTTTTATCTCTTTATGCTTGCCATTCGTACACTGATGCCTACGGATGAAGTAAATATATTTCTGTCAAAAGGAGCAGTAGTGGTGACAGTCTGAAGGAATACAAGTTTGAAATTCTTGCCAGTTTAAACATCCCATACACCTGTGTGGCTCTGGCAGAATGGGCCAAGACACTAACATGCTCTTTTGAGACTGGATACAAATCCTGCCCATGACAAGGACACTTTTGTCTTGTGTTAGGTTCCATCCATGCATTTTTTGTTGTCCCTGAATAAAATGTTGTCAACTATCTCTGAAGAAATTTGCTTTTATTTGAACAAATAGTTGATTACCACACTGTAAAGTTTCTGAATGCTAGTAGTTAGCAAAGGGATAGATGTGTATAGTAGGCATGTATCCATGGTTGGTTTCTTTAAAATATGTATGTCATTCACCAATTCAGATTTGGTCCAAGGCATGGTGATTTTCATATAGTATTTCTGTTGTTGTTTTGTGAACTTTGTGACTAATAATGATACGCCAAAACAATGCCTGTTTCACATAATTGTAAAATGCCAATTTCAAGAATATGAAACATTTTAACATGTTATATCTAATGCCTAATTGGTAAACAAAAGGGAAAAAGAGTCATGTACTGGATATAGCTAAAGCAGATATAAATGTATTGTACATCAGGCTATTATTAGTTTACCCTGAATTTATTGTTGTGGTCTTCAGTCTGAACACTGGTTTGATGCAGCTCTCCATGCTACTATGTCCTGTGCGAGCCTCTTCATCCCTGAATAATTACTGCATCCCGCATCCATTTGAACTGCCTTACTGCACTCATCTCTTGGTCAACCTGTGCAATTTTTACCCAACTCACTTCCCTACAATACTAAATTGATGATACCTTAATGTTTCCAGAATGAGAATTTCCACTCGGCAGCAGAGTGTGCACTGATATGAAACTTCCTGGCAGATTAAAATTGTGTGTTGGGCCGAGACTCGAACTCGGGACGTTTGCCTTTTGCGGGCAAGTGCTCTCCATCTGAGCTACCCAAGCACGACTCACACCCCGTCCTTACAGCTTTACTTCTGCCAGTACCTCGTCTCCTACCTTCCAAACTTTACAGAAGTTCTCCTGCGACCTTGAGGTCCTGACAGAAGTAAAGCTGTGAGGATGCGGCATGAGTTGTGCTTGGGTAGCTCAGATGGAGAGCACTTGCCCGTGAAAGGCAAAGGTCCCCAGTTCAAGTCTCGGCCCAGCAAACAGTTTTAATCTGCCAGGAAGTTTCATATCAGCGCACACTCCACTGCAGAGTCAAAATCTCATTCTGGAAACATCCCCCAGGCTGTGGCTAAGCCAGGTCTCCGCAATATCCTTTCTTTCAGGAGTGCTAGTTCTGCAAGGTTCGCAGGAGAGCTTCTGTAAAGTTTGGAAGGTAGGAGACAAGGTACTGGTAGAAGTAAAGCTGTGAGGATGGGGTGTGAGTTGTGCTTGGGTAGCTCAGATGGAGAGCACTAAAGGCAAAGGTCCCGAGTTCGAGTCTTAGCCCGGCACACAGTTTTAATCTGCCAGGAAGTTTCATTCCTTAATGAGTCATAATGTATCGTATCAATTAATCCCTCTTTTAGTCAAATTATGCTACAGTTTTCTTTTCTTTGCAATTCTACTCAATACGTCCTCATAAATTACATAATCTACCCACCTATGAGGGGCATTCAGTAAGTAATGCAACACTTTTTTCTTTTTATTCAGCAGTCCAATACACCATATTAGCCCCACTGTTCTCGCTACAAAATCCTATTTTTCAACATAATGTCCATTCAATACAAAGGCCTTATGCCACCTTACTGGGAGGGACTATCTGTCTGCATGGTACCACTCTACCATCGACATCAGAGCCAACATCGTGCTCCATCAACAACCTCCCCATCATCCACATACTGCTTCCCATGGATTACATCCTCCATTGGGCCAAACAGATAGAAGTCAGAAAGTGCAAAATTCAGGCTGTAGGGCAGATGAGGAAGAACAGACCAACAAAGTCTTGTGAGATTCCATCAGGTGTGTGGACTTGTGTGAGACCTTGTGTTGTCATGGAGAAAGAGAAGTTCATTAGAATTTTGGTGGCAATGAACCACTAAAGTCATTTCTTCAATTTCCTGGGGGTAGCACAATACACTTCAGAGTTGATTGTTGCACCATGAGGGAGGACATCAAACAGAATAACCCCTCCAGAGTCCCAGAATACTGACGCAATGCTTTACAAGCTGAGGGTGTGGTTTTGAATTTTCTCTTCGCAGGAGAGGTGGTGTGGCACTACTCCATGGATTGCCATTTTGTTTCTGGTTCAAAGTGATGAAACCACATTTCAGTGCCTGTGATGATGCCTGATAAAAAATTGTCATGATCGGCCTTGTAACATGCAAGAAATTCCACACGGATGGTTCATTCTTCCTCTTTGTGCTCTTCTGTTTGGCAGCGGGGAATCCAGCAGGCACACACCTTTGAGTGCCCCAAACTGATGTACGAGCCTGTCAGGACTACCAACAGAGGCACCCAGTTGAGCAGCAAGGTGTTTGATTGTGATCCATTGATCACCTTGAATGAGAGTGTCCGCACATCCCAGCATTGCAGAAATCACAGCTGTGTGCGGTTGACCATCATGTGGAAGATCAGACAGGTTTGCCTGACGTCGTTGCAGTGATGGCAGATGCCTCACCCACTGACTCACCATGCTTTTGTTCATTGCCAGGTCTCTGTCATCAATCTAAAAGCACCTATGAATATTTGCAATTCACTGGTTTTCTACCAAAAGAAACTCAATGAGAACTCTCTACTTGAAATGCGCCTATGTTACAGATGCCATTTTGAAGGCTGCATATAGTGCCACCACCTACTGGAACTTCATGAAACTATAGGGTCTGAAGCAGGAATATCCCACAATGTCCCACAACAGATTCTGAAATTGGCCGAGAAAGAAAAGTGTTGCACTACTTATTGAATGGCCTTGGTAATCTTCAGCATTCATCTGTAGTATTATATTTCAAAAGCTGCACTCAGCCCTGTGAAGCCAACTGAGGAGCTACTCAGTCGTTTAGTAGTGGTTCCCAGGTCAAGAAATGTGACAATGACTGGGAGAGCAGTCTGCTGACAACACGCTCCTCCATATTGCACCCGATGATGCTATTGGTAGAAGATGCCATGGCAGTCAGCCAGGTCTGATTGGCCAGAACACAGAAGTTTATCTTCACCCAACATCCTCCTTTCGAGACAGTGTCCATTGTGTTCAAGTACTCTGCCAAGTCGTTTGCTGTCTGTGACAGAATTGCAATGTCATTGACAAATCTCAAAGTTTTTTCTTCTTCTCCACAAAATTTAATTCCTTCTCCAAATTTTTCTTTGTCTTGCTTTACTGCTCACCCACTGCATGGACTGAATGACATCATGGATACATTACAGGCCTATTTCATTCCCTTCTCAACCACTGCTGTCTTTCATGCCCCTAGACTCATGTAGCTGTCATCTGGTTTCTGTACAGATTATAAATAGCCTTTTGCTCCTTGTATTTTACCCCTGCTACCTTCTGAATTTCAAAGAGTGTATTCCAGTCAAAATTATTGAAAACTTTCACTAAGTTTAAAAATGTTATAAACTTCAGTTTGCTTTTCTTCAATCTATCTTATAAGATAAGTTGTAGAGTCAGTACAGTCTCACCTCTTCCAACATTTCTTCAGAACCCAAATAGATGTTCCCCCGAGGTTGGCTCCTATCAGTTTTTCCATTCTTTTGTAAATAATTTGTTTCAGTATTTTGCAACATATTAAACTGATAGTTTGGTAATATTCACAATTACTACGCATCTGTTTTCTGACTACTGTGTATTTATTCAGTCCAGAGCTCAAGTGTAGGAGTAGACCCTTGACATTCCGAGGTCCAACCATTGCACGCAATGATATTTAATCCACAGTTCCCAATACAGAGCAACTTCTGTTCCCATAGTCATCCTTGGAGTGAATTTGTATAGCCTTTGACAATAAATTTTACTGCTGTTTATTGCTGCTGTGTGGCTAAAGGATACCTAAAAACTCATTAATGTGCCAGAGATGCGAGACATGTGGATGGCAAGTCACTTTATCTGCATACTGCAAGTGTTTGCCGAATCCCATTAAGCTGCAGGCCCACACTGGAGGACAGGCCATGCAGTTGAAGAAAATTCCTTTGAAAATCTTCATCATCATCAGCATGACAAAAAAGATAAATCAACACCAAATATAATATTCTACATCTGACATACTTTTTGACGACACCTCAGTTACTGTCATTCATCCACAATCTGCACCATGAGCATATTTAGATCAGGCATAACCAGAGGTCAATGGTTTGAATTGAATCCAAGTCATGGGTAGACATTCAGTGGTGTATTCATTTGTTTGTCTATGTTTATTTTTTAATTTTGTAACTAGCAATTAGTGACTGCTATTGTTTCTGACTGTGCTATTGTTGCCATTATGTTCACCATATGATTACAGCTCACCTCACCATCTTCTTACTCATCTTCCCCTTCTTGCTTTTCCTTTTAGAGGCAGTTAGTCTGGTGTTAATCTGTTTGTAAATAATTGCAGGTGCATCCTTGTGGTATACTGTTTCACAGAATTCACATCCAAGACATAAACATTGTATTATGAGAATCTGAATAATATTACAAACCCCATGAAGAAACTGTCATAGGAATGGAAATGAAAGAATAGTTTGATGTATGTAACATATCCCCCCATGGTGTCCTTACCTTGTCGTGATGATCCAGACTAAATGGGACACCCTCATCCTCCAGGTTGGGGGTTGGACATGGGGCCAACACCCCCACACTGTAAAAAAGATGATTATTATGAAACACCAAGAAATAGCCTTGCATTTAGTATGGAACAATGGAAACAACCCCAGAAAGTCGAAGGTTAATGCCAGGAGATCACAGGACAAACATAGAGTGAAGTATGGCACTTGGAATGTAAAAACACTATTCTCACCTGGAAAGGTGAAGGTCCTGGATGAAGAACTGAATAGGTACAGGCTAGTCATAGTGGCACTGCAAGAAATGAGATGGCCTGGAGAAGGAATACGTAAGGAAAAGTGGTATAGCTACTTCTACAGAGGAAATAAAGAAGGTAAACATCAGTTTGGAGTAGGCTTTGCAGTAGCCAACAGAGTAAGGGGAAATATCATGGACTTCAAGGCTGTTAATGAAAGAATATGCTGTATAAGAATAAAAGGAAAATTCTACAACGTAACTCTGGTTTCATTCCATGCACCTGCAGAATATAAAGACGACAGTGAAAAAGACTGTTTCTATGAAGACCTAGAATCAGTGTATGAAGATGCACCATCATACAATGTGAAGGTTTTCCTTGGTGATACCACTGCTATAGAAGGAAGAGAAGATATTTTGAGACCTTATGCTGGCCTTCACAGTCCATGATTCCTCTAACAACAATTGAATGAAATTAGTCAATCTGGCAGCTTCAAAAAAATTAATAATTATGAGTACCTACTTTCCTCACAAAGACATCCATAAGATAACATGGAAGTCATCTGACCAAGAAACTCAGAACCAAATAGACCACATACTTATGGATGCCAGACACAGAAATGCTATCCAGAACGTAAAATCTTAAAGAGGTGCAGAAATAGGATCAGACCATTATCTTGTGGTGACAACCATACAGGAGAGGATAGAAAGCCATAAGAGCAGGAGAAGAGAAGCAGACCAGAAAATAAATGCAGACCTACTGAAAGAGGACCACATTAAGGGAAGATATGCACTTGGAATTGGAAACAGGTTTGCTTCCATAGAAGAAGAAGATGAAGATGATATTGAAAAGTTTTGATTGCAAATCAAGACAGGTTTAAAAGATGCTACAAGTGAGGTGCCAATGGAGAAATGGAGGAAGAGCAGAGGATGGTTTAATGATAGGCATAGAGATGCAGTCACCAAGAGAAAAGCAGCAAAACTGTTATGGCTGACAAATGAACAGGATGAAAGAACAAGGTTGGGATATATGGAAACAGCTAGAGAGGCAAGACAAGTCCTTCAAACAGAAAAGTGAGAGTTCATAAACAGTAAAATAAAACTGGCAGAAGAAGACTGGACAGTAGGAAATACAAGAGACTTTTACAGAACAGTCAGTTTCTTCAAGAAAGGATACAATCTAAGGATTGATATGATCAGATGTCAAGGACAGATAATCACAGATGAAATGAAAGCTATGGAGGAATGAACAAACTACTTTGAAAACCTCCTGAATGTGGATATAAACATGGGGAGTATAAACTACCAACCTTGGAAGAGGTAAGAGTGACCATAAAACTGCTGAAGAGGTGGAAGGCACCAGTAATAGATGGCATACCTGCAAAGATACTCATGGAGGGAAGAGCTACTCTACAAGTGAGACTATACCACTTAATCTGCTTAATTTGGAAGAAGGAAAGGATCCCAGAAGAATGGAAGGAGTCTGGCATCTCCCCTATATTAAATAAAGGAGACCTAATGAGATGTAGCAACTATTGAGGAATCACATTACTATGTACAGCTTCTAAGATCTTGAGCATGTTGCTACTGAAGCAACTAACACCACGTGTTGAGAAAGTACTGGGATTCCAACAAGCAGGTTTCAGAAATGGAAAGGCAACTGTAGACCATTTGCATACAATATGGCAAGTACTAGCAAAGAGCTGGGAATTCTGCAAAAATGTTCACTGTCTTTTTGTGGACTTCCAAAAAGCATATGATAGTGTGAATAGACAAGCAATATGGCAAGAATTCGAAAGGGTCAAGTTCCCAGAAATCTCATAAAACTGACATCGATATGCACCCAGGAGACAACACGTATGGTGAAAGTAAATGGAAACAATCAAAGAAGTTCAAGGTGAGGATTGGAGTGCGACATGGAGACTGCCTCTCCCCTCTTCTGTTTAACCTGATACTGGAGAGAGCCCTGAGAAAGGTAGCAAGCCTAGAGACAGGAATACAGATGGAAAGAAGGATCAACACCCTGGCCTATGCAAATGATGTAGTTTTAATAGCAGAGAAAGAGCAAGATCTGGTTCAGATGACAAGAACATTAATAGAAGAGGCAATGTGAGCAGGCCTGAAGTTGAATATGGATAAGAAAAAATACCTCATAGTTAGCAGAGAAAATGATGACAGACCCCTGAAGGTGGAGGACAAAGTCTTTGAAAGGGCAAAAAGACTTTAAATACATTGGGGCTATACTCAATGAAAGGAATGAGACAGACCAGGAAATTACTGCACGAATACAAGCAGGAAACATGTAAAGGTTTGTTCCGGGAAAGCTGTTAAAGTCCCAGTTTCTATCAAGATCCTCAGAGACCAAGATCTACAAGACAATAATACAATCTGCAGCATTATAAGAAGCAGAGACCTAGACCATTACCCAAAAGATGGAAAGAAAACTCCTGACATTTGAGAATGCCATCTTCAGACAGATTTTTGGGCCAGTGAAGGATGGAGATGAATGGAGGATAAGAAAGAACTGTGAATTGCAGCAGCTATACAAGTGGGTGGTTATCGTGGCTGTGATCAAAGAAAGAAGACTGAAGTGGTATGCGTTGAGAAGACCAGATCATCAGGCAGGCAGTGGAGCAAAATACGAGGGTCATCCAAAAAGTAAGTTCCATTCTATTTCTATTCGCAGAAGTGCTACGATCACAGTTCTGAGCATGTGCAGCAATTACTTTGACTCAAGGAGAAGACATGTACGTCATTTTCATATCGCTGCTGCTGATGTGTACTTTGTAGTGCTTCTTTATAATGTCAGCCGTAATTGAAAATGCTGCTGTGTGTGAAATCAAATCTGTGATTCATTTTCTAAATGCAAAGAAAGTTAAACCAAAGGAAATTCACCGGCAAATCTGCAAGGTTTATGGACAAAATGCTATGAATGGTTCAATGGTTAGAAGATGGGTCAGACTGTTCAATGAAGCACGTGATCAAGTGCATGATGAAGAACGAAGTGGACCCCTCATCTGTAGTTACTGATGAACTGGTTTACACAATTGAAGAGAAGATTAAGCACAACTGTAAGTTTACAGTTAGTGCCCTTGCTAATTCTTGAAATTGTTAATGAAAAACTGAAATTTCGAAAACTTTGTGCACATTGGGTACCCACTGTGAATGTGACCAAACAACTCCTACGGGAATTTCACTGGGACATGTTCCTCCGTACAGCCCGAACCTCACTCCTAGCGACTTTCATCTCTTCTTACAGCTAAAATCTGTCCTTGGTGGTCAACACTTCAACAATGATGATGAGCTGAAATAACATGTTACCACATGGCTGAATACACAGGTGGCAACCTTCTATGAAGAAGGCATACAAAAACTTGTGTCACACTATGACAAGTGCCTACAAAATTTCGGAAGCTATGTAGAAAAGTAGTTTAACAGTTGTAGATTTTTGTACAATAAATATTTTTTCTGTAGCTGTACATGTTTGTTTTATATAACCAAACAGAACTTACTTTGTGGACATACCCCGTATTAGAGGCAAAAGACCACAGGGAAGACTACGACTCTGATGGATTGATCAGGTTAGAGAGGATATGAGTATGCTGGGGCTGTCTGAATAAGAATACACGGACCAAGGACACTGGAGGAGGCTGATTGGGGAGGCCAAAGACCAACTACAGTTTGTGTGGCCGACACAGTAAGTAAGTAAGTCTGTAACATGTAACAAGCAATATTTGAAGGTATACAATTGTGCATTGTGATATAACATTTTGCAAAACTAGAATTGCAACAGGAAGATAAAACGAATCACAATTTCTTCTGATTCCATCATTTTACTATGGTGTTAGGTTTGTATCTGATGAACTCTACTGAACCAAAAACCAATTACTTTCGCTTGCCTAATTACTTGAAATGCAAATGTCTGAGTTCTAACTCCTCTGAAAAGCTTTGAATTGTGAGAATAATTTATTTCTAGAAGACTGTAAGCAATTTCATATATTGCAGTTAATATTTCCTAACAAGTAGGTGATCCATTAACGTTATGTTAATAATTAGATAATACCACACATTCATGATAGCTTTGCTGGCTGTTTGTAGATGCAGGGCGGTTCAGAAAGTAACCTCCGATTGGTCACAGTGCGGGTTGTGGGGGGAGTAGCGACGCCATCTGTGCGTTCACGCACTCAACAGGTCAGTCGGCATCAAGCCGTGGTCGAGTGAACGTCGTACCTGTGCTAGTTTAGTTTTTGTGGCAGTTTGAAATGTGTGCTGCAATAGAAAACCCCGCCAAATGTGAAGTGCGTGCTGTCATAAGGTTTTTTACAGCCAAAGGATATTCTGCAGCAGCTATTCATCGTGAGCTTTGTGCCGTGTACGGACGAAGAGTTATGAGTGAAGGAGTTGTCCATGAATGGGTACGTTTATTTAAAAGTGGACGAGAAAACGTTCATGATGAAGAGAGGAGTGGTAGACCATCATTGGTGACTGATGAACTCGTTCAGACAGTTGATGCAAAAGTTCGTGAAAATCGACGTCTCTCAATGTCGGAGTTGTCTACTGGTTTTCCACAGATTTCTAAGACTCTCTTGTACGAGATAGTGACAGCAAGATTGGGTTACCATAAGTTCTGTGCATGATGGGTGCCCAAAATTCTTACCGACCACCACAAAACTCAAAGAATGGCCTCTGCATTAGACTTTTTGTCACATTATGAGGACGAAGGAGAACCATTGTTAAAAAGAATCATGACCGGTGACGAAACCTGGATTAAGTACGTGAACCCTGAGACAAAAGAACAATCAAAGATGTGGGCACATTCAAATTCGCCTACCAAACCAAGAAAAGCCTCGCAAGATTTTTCTGCCAGAAAACTGATGGCAACGGTGTTTTGGGATGCCAAAGGGGTGTTGTTGGTTGAATTCATGGAATGTGGTATGACCATTAATCAAGATGTGTACTGTGAAACAATAAAAAAGTTACAACGAGCTATACAGAACAAACGCCGTGGTATGCTGACTTCCGGTATCGTTTTTTTGCACGATAACGCCCATCCTCACTCAGCTCGCAGAACAACGGCCCTTCTTGAGTCCTTCAAGTGGGACGTTATCAACCATTCACCTTACAGCCCAGACCTGACGCCAAGTGATTATCACCTCTTCATGCATTTGAAGAAATGGCTCGGGTCACAGCAGTTTGATGACGACGAAGAGCTCAAAGATGCGGTCACAGGCTGGCTCCAGGCACAAGCGGGTGATTTTTATGCAGAAGGAATTTCAAAGCTTGTGAAGAGATACGATAAGTGCCTCAATCGCTATGGAGATGATGTAGAAAAATAGTGCAAAGATGTAGTTGTAAGATGTATATATTAAAATATTTTTATTTAACTTGGTGTATTTTTTTAAATCAACCGGAGGTTACTTTCTGAACGGCCCTCGTACACATTACATCCTCACTCATTTGCTGTTCGTTAAAAACTTTTGTTGTTAATTTATTAAGAAAATGTAATAACAGCACCTAAACACTTGGGAATAACTATTAGCTGTGGCCATACTAATTTACATGTCTTATGTTCAGTTCTATCTTTTAAGAGCTATTTTAGATACTTCAAGAAACATATTTAAATTGCAGTGATGCTGATATGAAGTAAGACTAGCAATTCCATTACTTTCACACTCAGTTTCATAATTTGGTAAACACTGCATGAAATTTCACCGCCTTTTTCTTTCTAATGAATTTGTTCATTGACAAAAAACAATGTAGCTACGAACATTGCATTTTCATATTACCACTCCACACTAAAAACCATTATGCCACTAAAAAAGAAGCAAGAGTAGTCTCCTTAAACATGTGAGTTCATATTCTCATGGAAGGCAGTTTTTCTGAAAACATAAACTGATAATTTCAAGCTGCAAAAGACAAACATAAGGAATTTTAGAAGAAAAGAACTTTTAGGTATAATTGGTCTTTCACCCTTATGTATCTCCCATTAGTGAAGCCTGAATGGTAAATAGTAGGCCGTTAGAAATGCATTCTTGACAGTTTCATAGCCTCCACACCTAGTATTTGTTGGTATCCAGTTGCTGTTGTTGTGATTCTAACATGCAGTCTGGTCCATAATCTGCTTCACAGCCACTAGATCTTGAGCACCCTGCCAACCAGTGAAGCAAGCAATTCTTAGCACATGGGTCATAGATGGTTACAGAGTGAGTGCCAGATACCCTGTATTTCTTGCATCAAGCCCCACTTCCTCTGCCTGATATCTTACCATGGACTGGTTTTCTGCTGCTATTGCCAAAAGCTCCAAATTTCCTGCAGTTGTGTGTACAGTGCCCAAATTTGTTTTACTGTTGAGAGTAACTATGGAAAACATTTCTGATATTTAAATTTGTATTTTATGTTAAAAAAATTCTCTTACTCAAAATTGTCTTTCTTGCAATGGCCAGTCTGCATTTTATATCTTCTCTACTTCAGTCATCATTTGTTATTTTACTGTCTAAATAGCAAAACTCGTCTAGTACTTTTAGTGCCTCATTCTTAATGTAATTCCTTCAGTATTGTCTAATTTAATTCAACTTCATTCCATTGCCTTTTTACTTTTGTTGGTGTTTATTTCATAGCCTCTTTTCAGGACACTATCATTCAACTGCTCTTCCAAGTCCTTCCACTTCACAGAGAATTACAATGTCATCTGCAAACCTCAAAGTGTTTATTTCTTCTCCCTGAACTTCAATACCCTCTTCAAAATTTTTCATTACTTCCCTTTGTTCCTTTAATGCTTGCTTTGCACAAAGATTAGTTACCATCAGATAAAGGCTAAAATCCAGTCTTACTCCCTTCTCAACTACTGCTTCTGTTTCATGTCCTTTGTCTATTATATGAAAAGACTTCAAGAATAAGTTAAACTTTATTACAGTAGGCCTAGCATCTTTTATTGAATGCTGGACTACACTTCAAAGTGATTTCATACATGACACTATTTTTCAACATATCAAAAAGTCTCTGTAAACAACATTTGGAACATTCTACCAATCGTTCAATTCCTTAATGACAGAAATCAACTCCTTGGTCATGGAACCATTCGAGTACCACTGTGTGAACATCCTCAGCATTGGAAAATCTCTTTTCCTCAATTGCTCCTTCTTGTACATTTGGTAATTGTCACCTATGTTCAATGTCAATGGTGCTCCTTCCCAATCAGCATCACCTACATGTGTGTGACATTGGTCAAATTGTTGGCACCATATCAATATGGCTGCATACAATATTGCATTTGGTGCATATACCACCAGAATTTCTTGCTGAATGTGTGAAAATTAGATATTTTACCCAGAAGAATCATACTGTCCCATATATTTCAACTTTGGAGTGAGTTTCCAGCTGCTGTGCCGTTTCACTCACACATGGTGATGCATGTGTTTATCTGTACCACATCAGAATTGTGTCTGCAGGAAAGCCAGATCATGTACTCTCTTCTGACAATGCATCATTCTTATTGCAGTTCTAAAGGTGGTAGGAATAAAGTATAGAGAGCAAATAGTTGCCTTCAACTTGTATAGAAACCACACTGCAGTTAAATAGGAACATCAAAAAGTAAAGTTACATGTGTCATCCCATGCTAAGACCACTACACAACAAGAATGGTGCATTGTCAGAAGAGTACATGTTCTGGCTTTCCTGCAGATACAATTCTGATGTGGTACAGATAATGCATGGATCACAATGTATGAGTGAAATAACACAGCAGCTGGAAACTCATTCCAAAGTCACACTGAGTGCCCATAAACTCCTTCCTTCCAACTCCAAAGAGTGTAATCAATTTAATAAGGTCATAAGGTTTCTCTAAATCTATAAATGCTATAAAAATAAGCTTACCTTCTCGAACCCACCCTCTAACACAAGTCATAAGATCAGCCTTGGCTGGCATCTTTCTGCATTTCTCCAGAACCAAAACTGATGTTCCCTGAGGTGAGTCTCTATCAGTTTTTCCATTCTTCTGTAAATAATTTATCTCAGTATTTTGCAACCATGACTCATCAAACTAATAGTTGTTAGTTCCTGCCCTTTTTGAAACTGGTATTATTACTTCCTTGTTGAAGTCTGTGGGTGTTTCCCCCATCTCGTGTATCTTGTACACTAGGTGGAATAGCATGGCTCACTCCCAAAAGAATCTTCAATTTTTTTATTTACATGGATCTTTCACTGCTGTATCATATTCTTCTTGCAGTATCATATCTCATCTCCATTTAATTCCTCTTCTATTTCTACAATATTATCTTCAAGTTAGCTTCCCTTGTATTGTTATTCCAGATATTCCTTCCACCTTCGTGTGTTCCCTTCTTTGCTTCGTAATGGCTTCCCATCTGAGCTCTTATTTGTAGAGGTACTTCTCTTTTCTTCAAAGGTGTCTCTAATTTTTCATCATTACAGTAAAATAAACTTTACTATCTTTTTGGCACTATTTTAGACCACATAAGCAACTCTAAATATTTGATTTCCTGTTGTGTCACACCTAAAACAATTAAAGGCTATTCATCCAACAGAGAGAAGTCCACTTGATATAAATCAACACCAGCACGAACAAGTTCTAGCAACAAGATAGTATGAAATAAAGGACAAACAAGGTCAGTTCCTTCTTACAAAAAGGATTAAAACTTTTTTTTGAAGAACTGATACATCGTCAAATTAAAGCATGTGACCTTATAAATGTTCACACAATAATTTATTATGTCAAGAGTGCCTATTACTTCGTACACGGTTTTCAAAAAAAAGTGTTGAATACTCTGAGAGGTGATAGTACTCATCAAAACAAGAAAAATAAGTCCAATAAACATGGGTCTGGAAACACATACTTTCTGAGATAAACACACATTTTTAGGAAGTGCTGCATGATGCTCGGTTGTGGACATTAGCACATTCGTTGCATTGGTGCTACATTAAATGTATTGACAGGGTACCTACCATTAGGTGGTGTGCAATCAGTTCTGCAGCTCTAGTTGTGTTGTAGGCTACATTAGTTTTCATCATTTTTGAGTGTGTTATTGTACAGTACTGTCAACCCTAGATACGTATCATGTTGTTTCATTTTCTTCTAAAAGTGAATTTATTTATGTGTTTACTGTTACTGTGCAGTTTGTATAAACAAATGGTGTAGTACATTTACATTTTATCTCTTCCACCACTTGTTAGTAATGGAAGCCTATTACTCCACAGGTGAAAAGAATGGACACGATATTCTGCTATCATTCAGCAAATGGACATAGCCTGCAATCTCTATACTGAAAGCTGAAAAACATCCACAGGGCAGAGTGCCCTCTGATAAGGTTTTCGTCAGACTTTTCCAACGTCTGAGGGTCTCAGGTACCCTTGCACCTTGGAAGACTGACAGTTGAAGGACCAGCACAGTCCGCACACCTGACATAGAGGACTGTGTGCTATGTTGGTGGAAGAAAACCCTAGGACCAGTGTGAGATGATTAAGAGCACCAGAAGTCATTTGGAGGATACTTCATGAACAATTGCTGTACCCGTATCATCTACACCACATTAGGCCCTAAGGCTACAAGATCATCATGGCAAACGGCGGTTCTGTCAACAGCTGTTGCAGAAGTGTGCAGCAGGTCCACTGTTCACATCCAATATTTTATTCACCGATGAGGCAGGGTTCACAAGAGGTGGTGTTGTGAATGTTCATAACCAGCATGTATGGACAATGTAAATCCCCAAGCAATTGAGGAAAGAGGGCATCAATACTGATTCTCAATCAACACACGGCAGGCACACATGGCAATAGATTAATAGGGGCATATGTGCTACCACAAAGGTTAACTGAGATGCATTGTATGGACTTTCTTATTAATGTATATTAACGTTTTGCCTACCTTTCTTGAGGCTGTGCCACTGCAGTAACGAATACAAACATGGTCCCTGCATGATGGTGCATCAGCAAACTTTTGTCACAATGTGCGCAAATATCTGACGCAGACATCTCCAGACCACTGGATTGGTCAAATGGGGAGGGGGGGGGGGGGGGGGGGGCAGCACACCATGGCCTGCTCATTCCCCAGACCTCAATCCCGTAGACTTTTGGTTATGGGGCCACTTGAAGGAATTGGTCTATGCCATGCTAATCAACGCAGTGCAGACACTACAGGGTCACGTCTTTAATGTGTGCCAGCAGGTACAAGAGCAACAAGGTATACTTCAAAGGATACATCATTCCTTACACCGGAGGGCAGAGGGGTGCATTGTCATGAATGGATGCCACATGGAACAGCTCCTGTACACACGTGTTTATCGAAGAAAGTATGCACTTCTGGATCCATGCTTATTGGACTAATTTTTCTTGGTTTGACGAGTACTACCACCTCTCAATGTATTTGACACTTTTTTTTACCACCCCGTATATTCACGTTACTGGTTCCAGCAAATTACTGCTACTTCAGATGTGATAATTAATGACATACAGTTAAGGTGACTAACTCTCCTACATTTCCCAGGATCTCCCATATTTGAACATATTTTTTCATATTTTTCGTATTTTCAGGCTCGCTGTGTGTTTTTCTCCAGTTTTAACTTTTGAATATGTACAAATATTTTTCAAGCATTTAAATTTTATGCACACTGTCAGAATTCATTGAAACAGTGGTCAGCAGACACAACTGATTCTATATTGACATTATGTATAGCGATTATCTTAGAAATGGTCAGCCGATACTTGATGGTTAAAAGTGACTGTTTCAGTGCCAGTGATTACTGTGAATCGTCGTTCAAGATTTTACGATGGGCAGCGAAGACGAATCTACAATTCCACCAAAACAGAAAAACAAAGTATAAGTGTACATATCTTACAAAGTGAGAAGCTTTATATTCCTCAATTGGACCAGCAAAATCGAATACTTATAAAGCAAATTGCTCAATCTGCAAACATGAGTTTAGTTTAGCACATGCTGGCAAGAATGACTGTGTATACTACATGAATACTTCAGGTAATAAGTTATTACAATGCATTCTAAAAAAATATATATCTTACTGTTTAGCATGTAGTAATTAGTAACTGCCAATTTTCAGAGTTAACTTCTTGTATTTGCTTATAGGTCACAAAATACAGAAAATTATGTCACTACTTCATCCAAGATAACTACTCTCTTCACCTCTCTTCACTTGAGCAAAGGCAATGTGAAAACTATTGCTCGTGAACTTTCATTAGTCTACAACACAATCTAAGCTATAGGAGCTTGGACTGTGCGATCAAACTTTCAAGAAAGGTGTTTACGAAATTCAGTGCAACTCAAAACAAATTGTTGGATTTCATAGAACAGGCAGACGAAACTGCAGTAGATATCCATAGGTTGTTAAAAAACTCAACGAGGTCAAATAATTTGAAGATCAGTAACATATCATCATACAGTGCTGATAGTGCTAATATAAATTATGGAAACCACCATTCAGTCATGAAACTATTGAGTAATGAGAATGAAAAAGTCATCAAAGCCAGCTGTTTTAACCAAGTGCTTCATAATGCCATGAAACGTGCATGCAATTGTTTACAATATGTATATGTTGAAGTGTTAGTATTGAAAATATATAGTCACTTTTTCTGTTCTGTCAAATGAAGGGAAATGTTAAAATCATTTTTTGGATTTGTTGATTCTGAATGGGCTGAAATCCTGCAACTAGATGGTTCTCTCTCACACCTGCTGTAGAAAGGCTTTTAAAAAATTTGGAGCCAGTAAAAAGCTATTTTAAAAGCGTAGATGATTCAGACTATCAAAGTTTTGAAAAAGTATTTCTGCAATGAAAATATAGAACTCATCAGGCTTATATTAGTTTCTTTGTGAATATTGGAAACATTTTAATAGAAAAGCAAAGTAATTGGAGGATTCCGAGCTTAGTATTATGGAATCGCATTAAGCTGTCCAGCTTAGTAAAGTTAGACAGAGAAAGGAAGATAGGTTTTTCAGTGTAATATGCATAAATTGTTAACCACTGTTCTTGATTCAAATCTGAAATTTAGTAGTGAGAACAACTTCATTGAATTCTACAATTTTTTTAAATTCTTACTTAGTTAACAAATCTGATGATAGTTTAAAGTGTTTAATCACACTATGTCTAAAAAGAGAATTAATATGCAATGGCATGCATGAAGTTGTGGAATGTGTCAAGCTGGATTGTATGAATGAAGATGAATTATATTAGAAATTTTGTAGTTCTAATGATTCAATTAAATGCGCTGTCTCTTTAGAGCATGTGCGGGCAGGAATCCTGCACGTGTGCGATGCACTTGCAAGTGTGCAGTTAACAGGTGTTCTGTGTGCACACAGGGGCAAGCTGGCCACCTGCTTCTCTCCACTCCCCACCATACCGTCTCTCCGCTTCTTCCTCTGTAATGTGTTTTGTTTCCTGGCCTGTTTTATTGAATGAAGGAATAAGGTTAGTAGGAGTGCTTGAAAGAAATCGTGGTTTGAAAGAGTACCTATTACCTACAATATGTTTTATTTAATTATCACAGGTGGAGTTTACAATACATTTAATGTCTGGAACAAAATTTCTACTTACAGACAAACGCAAACAGTTACGTAAATTTTCATTACTGATGTTTGCTCTTAACCGAGACTTATTAATTTTCATAACAGAAAAAAGTCTCTCACAAACATAAGTAGAGCCAAACATTGACATTATCTTCGGGCTTCACGATGAAGATGAGGAAACTCTTGCTGTGGAAAGTAGTGATAAAAATCTACTACACATCTTGCCCAAAGGAACTTGTCTCTCAGACGAGAATTATGCTGTAGAATCTACAGTGCAGATCTATTAATTCCATTTGCAAACTGGGATGAATATCATCTACAGAAACAGAAAATTGTCTTGAGAACTATTCAAAACCTTGGGATAAGTGTGATATATACCAAATTGCTTGAGAAATTCTTCTGTTATTGCACTAAGTACGGGAACATAATGAAATTTATTATAATGGCGTTCAATATTAAACTTCCGCTGACCAGCGAGAATACTATCACATATTATACATTTCGAATTTTCACGTTTTTGCACAAAGAAAAAATGATTCTCCCATTCCTTTTTAAAAGATAGCAAATCTCCACTTCTCTGTTTCCTTGATTCACTCTGAATTTTCTGGTTCTTGAAATACAACGTTCACTACATAGTGGTCGCTTCACTTCAACGTCCGCAGCTTAGCCTGGTACTACACTGCCGCAACCTGCCGGCTGTCGCCACTGTCCCGTTTTGCACGCGAGTAGCACAGGTACAGCGCTGTGTGCTCATGAGCCGCGTGCAACGTTTGGCCGCCCCTGCTTTAGAGGGTAGCGATGTTTTAACAACTTTGAAATCAAATAATGTGAATTTTGAAACTTGGGTACGCTGCTAGGTTATATTATGAGAATACCAGGAAATAATGCTCACTTCAAGAGAGTATTTTCTCTTATGAATAATAAGTGGACAGTCTTAAGGAACAGAATTAGTACAATCTTAATTAAATCTGAACTGCAAGTTGCCATGAATTTTCTTTATTAATGCAGTGAATTCTTTGAATTTTCTAAAAATAATGTAAAACCATTGAGTGGGGCAAAATCTGTTGCAAAATATGTGTAAGTATTTCCGATGTGTAAATAAGTAGTTATCTTTTACACATACTGCTTTGATTTTTGGTGAAGTTACTTTCTGTCATTGATATAAGTATTTCCCTTACTTTCTTTTAAAAAAGCTGGTTACCCTATATACAGTTTTGTCAAGATGTATAGACTGTAGTTGTATGCATACTGAACATCATGAAAATAGTAAAGTATGCACAAATACACCAAATGGTAGAGTCTCTTTTGACATGAGGGCATGATGAATTTTTTACTGACACATTTTACACCATTTTCACTGTCTATAGTATGCATATAACTGGTGTTTATACATCATGAAAAAACTGTTTGTGGGCTAATTTTCAAATCTGAAGATGTCAATGATTTGTCAAAAATGATAATTTAATAACTAAGTGATCTTCTCATAATAAATAATTATATGATAAATAAATCTCTTTAACTTTTCTCACTATTTTATTCATGTTCACATATTGTGACTTATTATACTCTTTTTCTGTCAAAATGAGTTTGATTTTAAATTCAGTAAACTTTACTTTCTCGTTATTCTTGCAGCACAGATCCTGCTCTAATAATAGAATAAGGTATTGGTATATTTCATAACCTGTCACTTGTTTCCCTGTATATATTTAGCTCTTGGCTGTGATGGCACTGGTTTTGTATTGATACATCTTATTGTGGCTCTGCTATGAAGAAAATTGAACCAAAAACATAGAATTTACTTTAGTTTTAGGTTTCTGTTGCCATCATATGTATTTCCATGTGACACACAACAAATTCAAGATTCATATTAGTCCTGTTCTGCAAGTTACCAAACAGTTTAAAGGCAGTATCAGCTTACTATGAAATCAGCTTTTGAGATAGTCCACTTATGGTATGGGAATCTGGAATTATATTTCTGACAGAAGACTTTACAACTCCTTTTACCCACGTATGTAAGCAGTTATGGGCAGCACCATAAACTGACAGAAATAATTTTAGGCACTGTACACTGGAGTCAGGAACTGGGCTGAAGGAGTTGTGAAGGAAGTCCCTCTCTATTAAGGTACAAATGAGCAATACAAATTTTATTTGATGATTGTTTTGTTTTTTGATTGTTACAGTGAGAAACTTTTACAACTAAGTGTTACAACAGTTTCAGTGGAATACATTTCTTTAATAAAAAAAAATTAATAAATAAACACTTGAAGAATCAAGGGAAAAGTATATTTCGCCTTCCCCATACGACCTGCAGATTTCTCATTCTTTCAGTGCTCATTGGCAACTGAGTAAATTGAATTACACCAAAAAGTAACAAAGGGTATTTCAGTCAGTTTTCCCTAGATTTCAGTTACATAATACAAATCTCAGACTGTGATTTACATCACATTTCATTTCTAAACGGACTTCATGTATAAATAAAAAAATACAACATACAAACTCTTAAATAATTTATTTCAAACAGTTGTGCAATCTCAAATTGTCCGTTACATAACTGTTAACAGTCTTTCAGACAAATACAACCTGGCCGAGTCCAGAAATCATTCTCAACTAAACACTGTAATTTATCTTTCCAGGTGACTTATCTGACATTTATTTACATTACATACATATCTAGATACATTCCATTCTCAGAAAACATTACTTCGGTTACATCTTATGGGAATCGCAAGGGTTTGGGAAATGACACAAAAATTTCACATTTAAAACTTTGGAGTACAATAATTGTGAAATTATTACACTTTTTGTGGGAGTTTGGTACACACAGAAGATAATTGTCACATATTTCACTACAACATACAACAAATATAGACCAAACCAAGGAATTCACGGCAGTCAGCTCTCGCAGAACCTGCGTTTCACTCAGTTTCTGAAACTGACTACCAGTGGTCTCCTTTAGTTCAATTCATATGCATTTAATGTGGATACATATCTTATATAATATAACATCCAGTTTACAACTCTGCTCTGAACATATAAATTTTATATAATGTAACATTGGCTGAGAATCAGTAGTTTTACACTAATTTGCGTAATTTGACATCCATGTTAACTTATGCAGTTACACAAAGAGAACACACAGCACGATAAAACCAGGGGAACATATACGATTCTACAACTAAGGAGGGGTAGCATCAGATAAGCCATCATTTTCTATTTGTCAGCTAGGGGGAAGGGAGTGGCATCAGGTAACGGAAGAAATGCGTGATCAGTGAGTAGGAGAGGCTGCCATCAACATCGACACCGACATAAAGGAATGTGTGTCCATCTGCGTTGTTTGATCACAGATGTCTCTTATATTACATCTTTAGTCACCATTCTCATTGTGGATCTCTCCTAAAGGATTTCACATTTAAAACTTTGGAGTACACTAATTGTGAAATTATTACACTTCATTTTTAGGTGACCAACACCAAATCACACCGAAAGTACCCAAAACTTCTACAGTTCACTGAGCAGGAAGAGCAAGGGATGGACATACAATGAAAGATAATGCATATTATTACACGTTTTCAGACAATATCAAGCACAACCTGCTTATTTCTAGTTTCAGCATACAGTGGCAGGGATTCAACCAATTATTTCTCATCACAAGATCGAGACTCATTCCACAGAAAGTAGTTGCCTAACATTCGCAGTAGGCTGTGACTGCCGGAGACCCATAAGGATACCGGTGTTCACGATTTTTGCGGTGCCCACGGTGGTGATGCCGCCGGCTATGGTGGTGGTGGTGGTGATGGTGAGACTGTTGCTGTGGCTGAGTTTGTGGCTGTGGCTGAGACTGTGGCTGAGACTGTGCATGTCCAAGTCCATGTCCATGTCCATGTCCATGTCCATGTCCATGTCCATGCCCATGCCCATGTCCATGTCCATGTGAATGTCCATGTGAAAGTCCATGTGAATGTGGCTGTGGCTGTGGTTGTGGTGGCTGTGGCTGTGAATCTGACTGTGAATCTGATTGTGAGTGTGGATGTGACTGACTGTGTCTGGGTCTGGGACTGTGTCTGGGTCTGGCAAACGACTGTCTCACCGTCAAGTACAGCAACTGTGCGAGCATTGCTTGCACGTGGTGTAGTCGTATCACGATCGCCACCCGAGATTAGTGGCCTGTGGTCCAGGCCACCAACGCTGCCACCCCTCAGTGTCCCAGCAGTTGTACCCGCACCTCCACCATGCCACCGTGAACTACTTCCTGCACCTCCGTGCACGGGCACGACACCTGCTCGTCGCCCGACATCCTCGTAGACGGGATCGGCATCACGGATTTCAGTGTAAGTGTGGTTCCAGGGACTAGGAGAACGTGGTGCTCCACCGACATTCCCAGCAGTACGGGCTTCCCTGTCCCACACAGTCGGTCGCAGATGTAACGTACTCGGGTTAGCACTTGTCCCAGAGTTCTCTTGCTCGGAGCCACCGTGTCCAGAATCACGGCTGTACGATTTAAACGAAATGATCTGCAAATGGAAAAGAACGTGTAAGTACGTTGCTGAAACAAGTATATTCGTACTGTAACAAATATTTATTGCCGAGACCTCATCTGTATGTTACACATGAATTCGTGTTTTCAAAAACTAGCTATTCTTTTAATAATTATCATGTGCCTGCAAGTCTGTCTAATATGTAAAGGATACAACTTAACCAATGATTAACAAAAGAAAATTTCCTGAAATGGCAGCATTGTAAGAAGAATACCCAAAGCAAACACTTTTTACTAGAAAATATTTATGAAAAGCTTGTGTTATTTTACTGAGCAGAGGAATTAAAGTGTGTAACAGTTTTGTACGTACTTAAATCCTATTTTCAGGAAATACTGACAAAATTTCCAACTGACTGTATATCCTCATCCCTTTTCTTATACACGACATAATTAATCAAAGAAATGGCAGTTATAAGTCACAACATTCATTACTCTGCCCTTCCCTGTGGTGGTTTAGTCTACAGTTGGTACAAAAATAAATGCTCCTGTTCATTAAATTAACATACAACTAATTTTTTAACAATTCCTTGTCATTTCTTCCTGTGTATCAGTGGATAAATATCGGATTTCAATTCCTGGAGCTGTAGAAGGAAAAGCAAATTATTTTCCTGCACTAGTTTCCTACGCATTTTCTTAGCTCTTTCTCTTTGGTGCTTGTCACACAGAACTTCAGCTTCTCCCAGACACATATTTTAGTACTAGTGTAGCTGCTACAGTGCAATAGAAGTTTCTGTTCTTGAAGTACACACACAATGATTTATAAAATTAATATAAAATTTAACACACTATAATTATATGAAAAAGAAATATAGTTACTGCATAAGTAAGAAGTGTGTGTAAATTAAAAGACTAATGCTATTGCACATCATATCAAACTATAAATTTCTTGAACTGATTTTCTCCATCCCACTGCAGCACATAAATTTGCTAAGACTGGCACATGCAGTAGAAATTAGTGATACGACTGTCACCATATCCAGCAGCAGTGACTGCAAACCAAGCCCCCAAAGCGCTGCCTTGCTGTTGCACACCTTAGGCAGTTCAGTCTAAGAGAAACATGCAAATAACCGTGGCCCATGTTTAGTGTGCCAGCATCAAGATAGGCTTTAATTTAATAAGCAAAACTGAAGCACTTGAAAACTGTTTTAGTAGTTAATGTAGCCATGAATGTGTGCAGTATCAAGTGAAAAACTTTTTAAATCTGTCTACATGAACCACCACCACTGATTTAAGTTTAGAGCATGCATAAATATAGTTATCTGAGAAAACAGTGATATAGCTCTCTTCAAAAGTGCCTACTGTAACTGATAATCAGACAGTCTGATGGTTATATGTTGGTTGGACAGTCTCTTGACAAAATAATAGAATTTTTATATAACTATCTAAATCTGCCTTTTTCAGTGATGTCAGTAATTTACTGCTCGTAAGCCATTAATTATTTTTTTCAGTCAAGTACAGTAAAATGCAGTCACAAATATCAGTCTTCACATTTCTCATTTCTGTGTGTGTTACTGCTCAAAGATAGTTCAAAAATCTTATTAAAATTGCATCTGAAATAATTAGTTTAATAAGGGACAAATTCCAAATACTGTTGCAAGTCATAGTTTTAGAATTTCTGAATTAAATTTTCTGTGTTCATCATTATCACAGCACTATTCTTTAAAAAAGTACACTGCTTGAAACAAAACAAACACATAACAGTTCAACGAAAGCATGAATAAGTCCTCTGAAATGCAACATTTCATCATTTGTTCTTAAAAGAACAGAAATCTTTTAATGGAAAATGTGAGTACCCTTGTGTAAGTGGAGGGTACTGATATGTTGCACCTAATTAATTTCCTTTTGGCATGTAAACCATTTCCTGATGAAGAACCTTGGTTTGTTTCCTTCTGATCAAGTACAAATGAAGAGACTGCTTACGTTAATTGTGTGTGCCTATAACCAAAAATTCTATTTCTATCAGAACATATAAAGTAAAAACTAAGTTTAACTAAAAAGGATTTGTTGTCTTTACCTAAACAATTTGTAGCACTGCTTATAACACTGAGGTTTGTGAATAGTCATGTTAAGCAAATGCTGAATTGCTCCTTCATTTGTTAGCTACTTACCACCTCCCCCCCCCCCCCCCCCCACTCTCTCTCTCTCTCTCTCTCTCTCTCTCGTGTGTGTGTGTGTGTGTGTGTGTGTGTGTGTGTGTGTGTGTGTGTGTGTGTGTCCTCCAAAGAGCATCTCACCCATTATGGTTGATAAAATCAACCATCGACTTTCAACTCCACGCGTGTCAAAGAAAATCATTCATTCAATGATACTAACATAGTACATTGCAGAGAATGTACTACCATAAATCTTCAAAGAAAAGAAGTTCTGCTGAACTAATTTAGAGAAGACCTTTGATACACAAAGTCTAATCAACTCTAATGTTTTGTTAGAAAATAGCTACATAAAATGAAAATGTCTACTAGACAAAATTAGGCACAGAATTATCATACTGCATTTCCCTTCTACTCTCTTCACTGTTGCCACCACTGTATGTACAGTCACTCATTATATGAATGTAGACTTACTTACAGCTAGCACTTATTTTACTTGGTAGCATACCTCCCATGAATGACAGTGATTTGATTTTGTGTTCCAGTCAGGCACAAAGTTTTAACTTGTGACAAATTACCATTCCAGTGCATTGTCCACAAATATCTCATCATTTTTCAGTTATGCAATTATCAGCTATTTAACACTTAGGCTACTCTACAACGAGAGTTATCTTCTGAAATACCATTATTTCTATTTCACTGTGGATTTTCTATTGTTGTATCATAATTTTGATGGAA
The DNA here is from genome assembly GCF_023864345.2 of Schistocerca serialis cubense. Taxonomy (NCBI): domain Eukaryota; kingdom Metazoa; phylum Arthropoda; class Insecta; order Orthoptera; family Acrididae; genus Schistocerca; species Schistocerca serialis. The sequence goes on along the minus strand of NC_064641.1, from coordinate 132,095,682 downwards.
AGGTAGTCAGTGTACCAACAAGAAAGTGACTAAAAATATGGATTACTAATTTTTACTATTACTAAACCGTTCCACAACATTTAAATGTAAAATTGTTCTATTTAAAAGGACTCTGTTGTTAGAATGCTATGACAAGAAGGAAAAACCACTCTAGATTACTAGATCTTTACAGCAAAGATCTCTTTCGGTGACAAGGTACAAGAGATCTGCAGCTACTCTACTCATCTTAAGAAACTCCCAGTTTTAAAAATCAATCTATTATTTATTAGTTTATGTACACTTAAATTTAGCAAAAGGCTTCAGGTGACAGCTACTACTCCCAACACCCATTCTTCCTGAAGTACAAGAACAAAGTTACTACACCACCTGTTTTGAAATAATTGTTTCAGGAAATGTGGAGGACTTCATTATAACTATAATCTGTATTTTTACATTTTTAACATTTCATAACAAATTAAAATTTCATTGCCTTTATATCTGTACAGTCATCAACAAATATGAATCATTTGAATAATACTTAACTAGTGACATAAATGACAAATACAAGTATGATAAACAACAATAAGGATGAACCAAATACAACGTTTTAACTTAAATGCATGAACACTTAGCAAAAATGAATGAATCTAAGCTTGCATGTCTTCCCATATAATAATTCTGGTTTTGTAGGGTGTGATGATGGTCATCGTGAGGTGTGCTGGCAGGCAAATAATAAAACCATAAAATGAATGAATTTCACACCAAAAGCTGTATAACAGAATGTATGCCAATAAAAATATATGCAAAATTCTACAACAGAACTTTTTCTCCCAATCTACTCCTAGGTACTACAGTTAAAAACAAAAAGTAATTAAGAACATCCAGAACTTAAAGAGCTCTAACAAGCAGTATTTTCACCATAGAAATGAACTGAAAGAACTGTTGTTATGGAAAGACAAGCTCTGTGTACTTGCTCCACATAGTGACACACGCAATTAAAGAACATTACCTAGAAAAGAAATAAAGAAAATATGAGAAACGGTTCAAACACTGAAGTTTAACTTGTGAATTGGCTTGTTTCTGTTGATGAGAAGGAAAAAAGTGTAATACAATTAACACTTTGAAAAATTTAACTATCATTTCTCAGTTTCCATTCAGTTACTGGCTGTACACGAGAAAGGAAAATTGTAAAGTTCTTAGTAAGAACTAACCTAAGGACATCACACACATCCATGCCCGAGGCAGGATTCGAACCTGCGACCGTAGCAGTCGCACGGTTCCGGACTGCGCGCCTAGAATCGCGAGACCACCGCGGCCGGCCATATTAAAAATAAACGTACTTGCACAAATTTATTTTTGTTTCAAAACATTGGCGTGTTCGTTAAATACTAGGGAAGGATGACATTACATGACCCAATTTTACTGTGTAAGTTTTATTGACGTTGGAAGGACGCTTGAAACATTACAACGCAAATTTGAAATCTCTTCATAATAACGTTTGACGACTTGTGGATTCTCGTCTGTTAAATCTGAATATTTCCTCAATTCTGCAAGGTCGCAGAATTGTAATAATTCTACCTCGCGCGTATGAAAACTGTCGATAGGAATGCTATTCTGACTCCGCACACTTCGTTTATGTTTGTCAGTCACGCCAGCAGGTCAGTGCACTGCCCATGAAGCCACGCCCCTTGCTATAGTGTCATCACTATAACATCATAAGCCACGGCCCGTTTCAGTGAAGTGACGTTCGTATGAAATTTAAAGAAACCAAAATGGCGGATGGCGGAAAATTTTAAAAAAATGCAAGATGGTGGTTAAACTTAAAAGAGTTCACGATGGTTGTTGCGGATAATTTAAAATCTGCACTATGGCAGTGGCGGGGAAAACAAAATAGTGTAAAATGGCGCTGGCGGGTAAATGAATAATTTTTTTAAGGATATATTAAAATGAAACATCCAGTCACAATGCAGTATTTTTTAGTTAAAGCAAAACAGTATCTATAGCCTGCCAACATAGGCAGTTCAGGTAAAGAAAATTACGTAATTTTTTTAATGTGGAAGTAGTGTAGTATAATTAGACACCTTTGAAAACGACGCAAAAAAAATCAGTTTTTTAAACATTGTCATTTATACACAATGACTGGCCTATTTCATTTTAGGTAAAAAGAAATTACTTGTCTGTAACTGTTTCATTTTTAATAGATGTCCGCCTCGGTAGCTGAATGGTCGCCGGGACGATAGTTCAGCGTGTTCGGTCAGACGGTTAGCTGCCCATGAACTTTAACAAGAGTCATCATGGGACGTCCGCCCCGAACATATTGAACGAACAATTACGAACAAACTGAGATCAGAAAAAAGTGGTCAGTGCGACGGAATGCCATGCTCAGGGGCCCGGCTTCCATTCCCGACTGGGTGGGAGATTTTCTCTGCTCAGGGACGGGGTACTGTGTTGCCTCAATCACCATATCATCCCCATCGACACGCAAGTCGCCGCAGTGGTGTCACCTAAAAAGACTTGCACCAGGCGACCAGTCGACCAGTCAACCCGACGGGGGGCCCTATCCACACGACATTTCATTTCATTTCATTTTAATGGATGTAATTTTTTTTAATGTACCGCCAATACCACCTATGTTTCGTTTTAATATCTGGTAAAAATACTGTGCTGTGACTGATCGTTTCATTTCAACGGACACTAAAAATTTTTCGCCAGCGTCATCTTGCATTTTTTAATTGCCGCCACCGCTATCTCGCATTTTTATAATTTAACTATCACCTTGCGTTTTTTATGTGTTTCCCGCAATCCGCCAGCTCGGACTTCAAGATCTCCCGCCGACATCACGTTACTGAAAGGGTGCTGGCTTGTGATGTTTTGATGGCCACCTCATAGATACGGGAGCATAGCTTGTGACATCGTGGCTAGGTCACTGACAAATGTACACAAAGTGAGCCAAAGTCGCACTGTCGATGCCGGGCTGGCCTGACGTGAGGAAAGATTCATTCGCATGTTTCTCGAAAATGAGCCACCGTGAAAGGTTATCGGAAGAGCTGCACGTATAACAACTCTCGTCCGAGGCGACGCTTTATACCGCAAGCGACACGGTTTGTCCACACGACGGTTGAGCTTCGCAATTCGTGTTTGCCGCTACAGCGGCAGATAGCGTTGCCGGGGTCCTCAAGTTTCTCCGCTCTCAACCTGTCGACAGTTCATATTCCAATATGCGAGCGATGACTGGAGAATTGACAAAACGAAAGCAATGCGCCCCAGCGGGGTCGCACTCGAGCGAACCGGTTTCGATGGCAAGGCGGGACCGAAGGAAAGCGTCCCGTCCCGATAACGTATCATTTCTGGGACGCGGGTCGCGCAGTAATCACTGTCATTAAACAATCGAGGCGTTGGCCCCTTTAATTTCGTTTAGTTAATGAATCTCGAGATTGTAATTGCGCTAATTATTTGGCGCGCAAGAAGGCGGCCAAATCCTTGCTGGGCGCCTCGGCACGCTTTATTAGGATAATTTCCGCTAATTAATGGTGCCGCTAATTGCGCGGCCGAGGGCCCTTCTTTCTCTCCTGTGGTGGCTCGCCGCTCGAGTCCCCGCAGGCGTAATCGCCCTTGAGGCTGCGGGGTCAACAGTCGCGACACAGGCAAACACTCGCCGTGCTACCAATTTGTTTAAGATACTGTGCACAACCGGTGACAGGTCTGATATCGGAAACACTCACCATTTACAACGCATTGTTAGTATTTCTATAGCTACACTTAAAAATGCGAGTAATGACATCTGTTATTTGTTTCTGTAATACTTTAAATTTGATTCTTCTGTAGTCGGGGATAAAGACCTCCGAAACTCGTAAACGGTAATAAAAAGCAAAAAAGTAAATTTGATATCATAAATAGTGACTGTTCGCTGCAGTCCGCAGTAACTTCCTTTTCTGCTCCACACGCAAATTACTACCTGTATGCCTATGTATGAATCCTAATTTCACTTCTTTTGTCTTTACGGTCCTTAGGCAGTATTTACTTTGGAGGCAATATAATCGTTCTGTAGTCTGTTACAAATGCTCCTACTCTTAGTTATACAACAGCTTTTCGCAAAAAGGCTACTTTCTTCCCTCCAAAAATTTCCATCTAAGCTCACTGAACATACCCATGCGCCTAGTGAAGTGAAGCGATAAAACAGTGTGTGGGTGTCAGCGCGTATAATGCGATGCGACCTGATACCCAAGTCTTAAGCACGTCGAACTCTAATAACCAAAGGCGGAATTCTTGTTCAGTGAAATAAATCCTCAGAGCCAAAAGGACTTAACTGTTGTCGTCTATAAGCTGCCAAAAATCAGTACAACGACTTCCCTTCAGTCGGAATTACATTGTCTACAGTGTCAATACGAGCACGTCATCGTAATGGGAGACATGAACATAGACTCCCTGATAGACTCATTGCACAATATACCCAAGAAGACTATCAGTTGCATCAACATGAGCAGTCTCCCACACACTGTATGGCTCACTGTCACACTCTGATAGGTGTAGGCCTGACCACACAGAAAAAGAATGACGAAGTACAGAATAGAGGTCAAACTCTGGCTTCTGCCCTCTCAACACAATATGAATATGCCTGGTGTATGCCGCAGAGCTCTAATCTGGTCACATAACGTGTAGGAACTACAAGTAGACAGACATAGATCAGAAATGCAATGACATCAAATACTTGGAGAGCCCACAATTGATGGCCAAATCCATGGACTTAATAATACGTTCACTGCGCTCTGCGACAAACACGCTCCTATACGTACAATCCGTGTAAGAACAATTTCTGTTCCTTGTCAGTCAGTTACATCAAGTGGTGAACAACTGAGGATACTGCTCATAGACTTCTCAAGGGAAATCTGAAACCGAAACGCTAAGAAACATACAGGAAGTTCGAAACAGGATAAAGCAATGCTTTCGCAATGCCAAAATCGGGTATGATCCCTCCTTTGTATGCACCGATACGGTACCCGCCATTCTGTGGAAGAATCTCCGTAGCTTGCTTGAATGTTGGAGAGACGAAATCAGAAATAGTTTCTCAGGCGCCGGTCGAAGTGGCCGGGAGGTTCTAGGCGCTACAGTCTGGAACCGCGCGACCGCTACGGTCGCAGGTTCGAATCCCGCCTCGGGCATGGACGTGTGTGATGTCCTTAGGTTAGTTAGGTTTAAGTAGTTCTAAGTTCTAGGGGACTGATGACCTCAGCAGTTAAGTCCCATAGTGCTCAGAGCCATTTGAACCATCCGAGTTTCTCAGGCCTCATCTGTCTGACCGGACGTATTTTTCTCAGCACCAGTCAATCCTTACGCTGCAAAGAACTATCGCTCGCAAGAATCCCCAGGCTACAGTAACTAATGGCGATACTTCCCACCTAAAACTTGACAATAAACACAATACGTAAGACAATAATAAAAAATATCTTGTGAAGCGATAAGCAGCGGCGGTCTTAGTATAATCATTATCAAGCATTTCGGAAATAACTCAGTACCTGTCTTAAAAGACATATTCCTCTGGCGTGAATGGAACATATTTTCATCTGCTGAAAACAAGCATAGCCCCCCGTCCCCACCGAGCGAGGTGGCGCAGTGGTTAGACACTGGACTCGCATTCGGGAGGACGACGGTTCAATCCCGCGTTCGGCCAGCCTGATTTAGGTTTTCCGTGATTTCCCTAAATCATTACAGGTAAATGCCGGGATGGTTCCTCTGAAAGGGCACGGCCGACTTCCTTCCCTAATCCGATGAGACCGATGACCACGCTGTCTGGTCTCCTTCCCCAAAAAAACAACCAACCCCTGTCCCCAAGAACCTTGTGATAACGGACGAATCAGCATCTTACACTCTGTATGCAAAGGCCTGGAATATATTGTTCGCGACCTCAAAATACTGAAGACTTTCGTAGATTCAACTTATTTGACAATCATCAGTCCTACTTTCGTAAACGTCACAGCACACACTCGCCATTAATCAAAAGGTAACTGACGATCTGGAATATGCCATGGAGAATCGTGATACCACAATATTGACACTACTGGACTTTAGTGAAGCTTCTGAGCCGGCCGGGTGACCGAGCGATTCTAGGCGCTACAGTCTGGATCCGCGCGCCCGCTACGGTCGCATGTTCGAATCCTGCCTCAGGCATGGACGTGTGTGATGTCCTTAGGTTAGTTAGGTTTAAGTAGTTCTAAGTTCCAGGGGACTGATGACCTCAGAAGTTAAGTCCCATAGTGCTCACAGCCATTTGAACAATTTTGATACTGTGAACCATGACATATTGCTCGGAAAAATTGCGACGGCGAAAATTTACAGATAGTGTGTTGAAGTGGTTTGAAAGCTCCTTCAAAAACACAGCAACAGGTCGTCTGTTGGAATTGTCGCAGGAGCGCCACAGGGCTCAGTCCTAGGTCCACTCTTCTTTCCTTTGAATGTCAAGGATAGCTCGTCGGTTCTGTCCTATTGTAAATAGGATTCTATATCGATGACTTCCAGCTTCAACTAAGTGCAATCAAGGTCTGAAGATGCCAACTCTGCGATCGTCCAGATGAATGATGGTCTCTCTCCAAACGTAAAATGAGACTTGCAAAGACGTCCCAAGTAATATTAATGTCCCATCAGAAATTAACAATTTCAGAATTTCACCAACATTTTCCTCCTGTTCATCTGGACGGTATTCGAATACCATATCAGAAAGCAGTACAGACTTTGGTGTAACCGAAGAGCATCTCAGCTGGGCAGAAAATAGTGTCACCACAAGCAGGAAGACTTCTGTCTACGCTCCATACGCCATGTTAGGTTGGTTGGAGTACGTGACCACCAAACGCTGTGTCTGCTTCACCCGCTCTTCAGTGCATAAGGGCTCCAGTACCTCGAATCAGGGGATAAATACCTGTCATCTCATCATAATCGAAGCAGAAGGTCTCACTTACCTATTCTCCTAGCCGAGCCCATTCATAAAACAAAAACATTAGCAAACTCCTCAGTCGTCGCTGCCGCCTGTGGGATAAGCTGCCCTGCACTCCCTACACAGTTCAATGCCCTCTTGCACGACAGAGGAGTCTGAACCACTTTTTTCCATCACGCTCATTACTTTTCCACAAAAATTAACGTATGTGGCCAATTTCCCTCCTGTCAAACAGTAAAGCCAATGCTGCTACTTTCTTCCAGCTACGCTTCCTTCTCTGCGAGTCACGCCCCCTTTCTTTTCGCTTACCTCCATTACTTACGTGTTATTACTTTCCTCTTTCTCTCGTGTTCACTGCTATGGTGCTCACAGATTAAAACTATACTCCCGTGACTCGTACTTATTGTTGTACTTATCACGAAAGAATCCACACTATTGTAATTTATAAATGTACTGTTCTACATTAGATGTAGCTTATATCATGCTTGTAGTAATGAGCATAATTTGAAAATGTAGAATGCCTGGTTTTATGTAAGAGGGAGTGATGACCCTGATCTTGTCAGGTTAAATAAATCGGGCCACCTGCAGCACAGGAGATGGGTGAGTACTGGAGGAGCGTTGCCACTGACTAGGTTACCCAAATAAGCAATAAAAGTCGACCCCAGCACTGCGGGGAGGGACGATCGAATTCCGGAAGCGGACAAAAACAGGGTGTGTCGCTGCCCGCCGTGCTGTGTATGCTAATGAAAACTGGCGCGTGTACGACACTCCTAACAACTTACCTCAACGCCAAAGCTCTACATGGCTGTCTTTTCTTTTTCTGGGACACTGTGGCTCAGGCTGTAGCCTACACTGGTTTCCTGCCAGCCCCTTTTCTCGTGGGCAGTCAGAGGCACACACACACACACACACACAAAAGCACAGGCGTCTAAACTGATTGAAAGTTCGCATAAAGGAATCGGCGCGATTTTGGTATTCTGCTAATCAAGATAAGATAATGCGAAGCGCAATTTTTGCACAGGTTAAGGCGCGCAATAAAGACTGTTAGCTGGTGACAACTCCTCTTTATCAAGTTTGAGCTAACAGCTTAATTTTATTTATGTTAGCGATATTATGTGGCATCAGTCACTGTCAGTCATTAAAACAATTTTGAGTCACAATCGCTAGCAAATTCTACAGCTATGGCCGGTTTCGACGTCCATGCCGTCATTAGATAGCGAACCCTACAGAGAGAAAGATGCATTAAAATATTACGGAAACCAAACCTACATAATAATCATGATGTCTTAGGCCTATATCATGAATGAACAAGTACGTTATAATTACGTAATGTGGCACTTGTCGTCCGGGGACTTATGAGCAGTTGTACATTCAGAAAGACGAAACTGACTAAAGATGAACTCTAACAGCACACAACCTCAAATATCTAACACCTTTCTAAAGTTTTCTGAGCCAAAAATGCTCCAGAGCAAACCACTCCTGTACACAGAACACGAGGCGTAGCGCAGCGCCTCATGCCTATTCAGATGGGACATCAGTGTGCTTCGTTATGAGAGTGAAAGAAGGTGTGAATGTGAAATAGTATTGTGTAAAGCTTTTATACTACAGGGTGTAAATTTTCCAGAATAACTCGAAAAATAAGCTTCACTCGAAAAAACGTGTAGAATCCAAAGTTGATTATTTTCGAGGGGGACATCTGCTGGTGCTAAACTTAGCCCGCCACCCCAGCCTCCTAGGGGTGGGGCGGGAGGCAACTTTAAAATTTCAAAGGGGAACACCCATTTTTTATTGCAGAATCAGATTCTACATAAAAAAACTACGTACATTTTGTCTTAAACATTTGTTTTGGTTCTTGGTAGTTGGCGTTGTAATTCAAGAAAAGCCATGTTCTCATTTTTGCTTGGAAAACGGTTACGGATAAATAAAAAAATACTTATTTACTTCGTAAATTTTGATTCGCTTAAACTAAAACTCTCCCTCTCTCCCCATAGGGTACGATTTGAGAGAGAGAGAGAGGGAGAGAGAGAGAGAGAGAGAGAGAGAGAGAGAGAGAGAGAGAGAGAGAGAGAGGAGTTTTACAGATGTTGACCCAAATATTAATCTTTTTCCGCAGATTCGGATAAGTGTTTGTTTCGTTGTCATGGGGCCACACAACTTTAAATTATCAAACAAATCATCTGACTAGCTAACTGACTAACCAAACATCCTGTGAAGTCAGTTTCGGATTTCGAGCGGCAGCGCCCGCGCTATCACTGCTCTACACTTGCTACTGCTGTAAGGAGTGTAGTGCCCTAGCAGCCTCTAAATTCCCTCCAAGACGCTGCACGCCGTACGCGACCGCTTACCTGAGCTGAAAATACTGCCCAGTATTCCCCAACACAGCTAAATATAAACAGGCCACAGTGGTCCTCGTTACTCACTGACAACAAACAAGGAGGAGACGTGAGTTCTCTGGCTCTGCTCTGTCCACTTGAAGCTGCCACAATACTAACTGAAGCGGCTGGTTGGAACACCACAGGGATTTGCAAGGTATGATCGTCCTCCATCTGACTTACCTTAACCGCGCACTTACATTTACAAATTACTTACCAAATATTCGTGTCCACAGCTAAACTGTATTTTCTGAAGGTCAAAACTATTTTTAACATCACAAACTGCATAATTTATATATTGCAACCGGTCGAATTTTTACTCCGTCATTTATCTCAACTATTAGCCAGCCTTCGACTACGAGAATTTACAAATACAGCAGTAACATCGAATGCTGAAAAAATTAATCAAACTTCAAAGTTCCCTCGTTATAACATGTAAGTTACAGATGCAGGTTGTACCTACTTACGTTTTCGTCGATGAACATATACTGGTAATAATTTGTAACCCTTCGCTTAAAATAGTTATGGAATTCAACATCTACATATACACCCTTTAAGTCCCTGTGCAGTGCGTGGCGGAAGGTAGCATTGCTAGTAATACCCTTTTTAACCGCAAAACATTTCCCGTGGGATCTGAATAAATTGGAAGAACCAGAGGTTGTTGAGAGTTTCAAAGAGAATATGAGTCAACGATTGACTGAACAGCGGAGAGGAATACAACCGAAGGCAAATCGGTAGTTTCACTGGTGAAATAGTGAAGACAGCAGACAATCAAATAGGCAAAAACGCAAGTGATACTGAATTTAAGTGACGAAATAAGCAAATATAAAAATGCGGCAAATGAATCAGGCAAAAGGAAATAGCCATCTACAAAATTCGACTGAGAGGAAGTGCAAACTGTCACAACAGGAATAGCTAGACGAGATATGCAAGGCTGTAGAAATATAATGATAAGCCACAAAATTATGACCATCTGCTTAACAGCTTGTTTGTCCATGTCTGGAACGAAGTACGTCACTGATTCTGCGTATCAGGTATTAGACAGATTGTTGGTAGGTTTGTGCGGGTATGTGGCGTTAGATGACTACGCACAGGTCATGTAAGCCGGCCGCGGTGGCCGAGCGGTTCTAGGCGCTACAGTATTGAACCTCGCGACCGCTACGGTCGCAGGTTCGAATCCTGCCTTGAGCATGGATGTGTGTGATGTCCTTAGGTTAGTTAGGTTTAAGTAGTTCAAAGTTCTAGGGGGCTGCTGACCTCAGACGCTAAGTCCTGCAGTGCTCAGAGCCATTTGAACCATTTGCACAGGTCATGTAATTGGCATAAATAACGAGCCACTGATTTGCGTAGGCGGTGATGGCGCCCGACAGCGACCAAGGGTTTACATCAAGCGAGGATTTAGTCGTCGAGATATCAACGTCAGTTCACCATAATGTCCATCAAACCACTGCAGCACAGTTCTGGCTCTGAGCCACAGACACTTATACTGCTGAAAGATTGTAACGACAACTGTACATATAATAATTTTTTTTCTTTATGAATTTAGATAAATTAATATAAGCAAGGTTTTGAACTTTTTTTTCGGTTCGTATCGTTATGTTAAAGAGACTGTGAGCAACTTTTGAAATGAATATTATTATTTATGTTAGATTTCGAATAATGTGGTAATCAAAGGAAAGTGTATTTAATGTTAAAACTATTGTAAGATGTGAAAATTGTAATTTATACACTTGGTCCATACGTAGGTAATGCATTAGGATATGTGTAGTAGAAAACCTGTGGTGAATACCCTACCTTCAGGGGAGCGGGAAAAGGTGGAGGCAGGCGAGGCGGGAAAACGCACACTGGCGCGGTTCGGCACAACGAGCATAGTATTACAGTCGGAGGCGAGCAACAGTCGGAAGTACACGTACTGTACCGAGGAGGCTACCCAGGAAAAGTGGATTCCATTGAGCCTCGGATGAACCGATTCCGACGACTACTTGGCATGGCTATATTCTGAGGCACAAAATTGGAAAGATTACGACGCTAAGAAGATGGAATGTGCCAATGTAGTGTGAGCCTTAGCCGTGCTTGTATGTGTGCCGTGCTGCCCGCTATCTCGCTGCCCGCCATCCGCCGCACCGACTTGCACAGGTCAAACATTTATTTCATCTTTAGAAGTGTATCTGTGTGGACCAGTGTCGAAACTGTTTATAACTGTTCAATAATAACGTGACTTTTACCAGAATTGCCTTAGCCATTACTGATCCTGATCACTGACCTAGACAGGATCCTTACCTCGTATTGTGCAATCCGAGTATCCTGAACTGAAAGTTTAATATTAGTGTTAATGAAAATTATCAGCAGATTAATCTATGCCATAAAGGATTATAAAGTTTTGTGAGTTATTGCAAATGTTGGTAAAGAAAAAAAGTATGACTAAATTGAAACAGAGTTTTTTTTTTTTTTTTGAATTGAGTTAGCGATGTTATTTAATTAATCTGAGACAGAAATAATGACAGTTAAATAATTCAGAAGTGAGACAAAAGAGTAGTTATCCATCGATTGATAATTTTGAGTGTAAATTTGCCTTCAGTACTTAATAGTTTCAGTATAACGACCATAACAGTTTCAGGGCCCCCCCCCCCCCCTTTTTCGTGTCCATTCTTTCAAACCTTGAAATGCGTTGATCAGATTTGACCAGTAAAGCTAAATTATATATTAATCCTAAGTGTATTAGTGTTTTTCCATCATTAATAGTGATATTGTGTGTGTACTTTCAAGATTGTCGATGCTAGGGCAATCTATGCCCGATTTCAGTCTGCTCAACATACAAAATGCAGTTAGTAGTAATCATTACTGTGTGGTGTTGTGTAAATGTAGCTCGTCCAAATTAGTACAAAAAGAGAAAACTTTAGTTCAGTGGATTTTTCTGGTTCCAAACTTTGCCATATAACGCATCATTACTATGTGTTACTATGCTTGTACATGCACCCACTTGTACAAGGAAAAACTCACTCATTGCCTAAGTAGGCTGGCGACCGACTCGTTAATTATAGGTAGCATCTACTGTGTGTACTTCTTGTCCATGCGAAAGAGTAATTATACTTTACATTTGCTTGACGCATCACTGTAGTTTTTGACTGAATATAAGTCCGATCTTGCTTCTATTAGGTACACGCGGTCAACTAATGTACTAAAATCCTTGTTTATAAGGTGAAGCCCGTGAACTTATTACAGTACAGGCCTTATAGAGCTAACGTACGTCCGAGCAGGGCGGTAGCGTTACAAGTGGCGACCGTGACAGGACATCCAGCTGTTGTCGGTTACAAATTAATGTAAAGATCGAACAGTGGATGTTCAGTGGCACGAATAGCAATAAAGTTCAGTAAAAGAAACTGCAGTGTGAGTCAAGTATAATAGTGTGGTGTAGTTGGCATTCAGTATGGACAGAAACGTAGACGGGGTACGTGCGCCAAGCGAAATGGAGAATGTGGCTGGCAGTAGCCGGAGTTTACGCGGCCAGATAACAGATGGCGTTAGCGAAAGACAGTTGGCGTACATACAATACCACGAACATGTCAATGAACAGATTGAAAGGTTGAAATCGCCTCGGACACAGCAAGGAATAAAACAGGAAGTAGAGGGTGATTTTGTAGATGATAGTGGTTATGTAAACGAATCCACTGACATGTTTGATTCACCACAGATAAAGAAAGAACCGAAAGAAACTTCTGAAGTAGAACCGGAACACACGGATTCCGTAGAACAAAACAGTGTAAAAATTTTAAGTATGAACGACTTATTTGAACAATTAACCAAACAAATTGCAGGACAGAATGAGCAGCTTAAAACGCACGTTGACGAGCAACTCAAAATACAGGGAAATCAGCTCAAAATACAGAATGAACAGCTTAAAACACATGTTGACGAGCAACTCAAAACACAGGTGGATCAAATTAAAGCACAGGTTGAAGGACAGGGAATTAAAATTAGTAAACAAATAGAACAGGTAGAACAAAAAGTGGGTAATTTAAGTTCTGTGGTAAATACTCTGAAACTTGAAATTGATACCATTAACAAAAATATGGATACTATGCAGGAGGAAATTGGAAACATTAATAGTAGATTCGATGTTGAAATTCTCAACATCCAAGAGAAAGTAGAACCTCTGGTTGAAACTAAGGTAGACGAAAAAGTTTTCGGTCTTGAAACTGAGATCGTAAACGAATGTCAACACGGGATATCACAATTGAAAAAGGTAGTTTTAGACACTGAAAGGGATTTAAGTAAAAAAGTAACCGGATGTGTTCAAAATTGTGAACAAAATACTACGAAAATTCAGGGCAGAATTTTCGATCTGGAGAGCAAAATTAAACATAGGCCTGGTGTTGTCTGTAATGGCACACCAATTACGAAGCTGTTAGAAGGCGAGGAACGCTTCGATCCAGCCAAGAAACATAATGGGTGGCATCCGTTAGATTTTATTAAAAATTGCGAGAGAGTATTTCCTGAGCACTTGTCTGATCAAGAAAAGATAAATGTAGTGATTAGCGCCTTAGCAGGTGACGCTAAGCGCTGGGGAATAAATTTAAATACCGAACAAATGACGTTCGAGGAATTTAGGCAGAGATTTACGGAAGAATATTGGTCTGAACAAAAGCAGGACCATTTATGGCGGGAGTTCATCATGGCCAAACAGCATGATAACAGGGGCAGGAACTCTTTGAAAGATTTCTGCGAGTATTGGTACCGGAAATTAACGCATTTAAGAGGTCGAAGATCAGATTCAGAAATTATCTGGGAGTTATATAAAAAGCTTCCAGAAGATTCAAAGAGGTATGTAGGAAGCAATCATCGCAGCTTCCAAGCATTTCTCGAAAGAGTCGAAGACGAAGATCATTGGCGCGAAAGTCGTGCCAATTATCAAAATTTTGGTAACCATAATAACCGACGCAATGACGAACGAAACGACGGCGATGGATTTCGCGTCAATGTAATACAAAGAGGAAGAGGCAGAGGAAGAGGCAGAGGAAATTATTCAGGTCGCGGTAGAGGGTATACCGCGCAAAATAATAACGACGCGGGAAACTAATTTCCTCGAACGTTGCGGTCCAAACGGAAGCGGACAACACATACAGGCCCCGATTTAAGAAAAGATACCGGACCGACCGTAATGTAATTGAGACAGGCTAGGGACGGACATGGAACGCCGCAAAGTGTTGTGGCGAAACAAGCGTCAGGTGCGAGCCAGAATGAGTCATTTCTGCCGCACAGAGCGCTACATGTTAACAGGCGAGTGGAGCATCAGAGGGCAACGGCCCAGCCTAGCAGAACATCTGTTCGGAAAGAAGCCGCTAGCAATACGGCAGTAGTAGATACGAACATAGCCGTCAGAGCTAATGAAAATTTTACGAGTGATAATTCCGTGGCAAAGGAAACAATAAATGAAACTGTGAATACACAGAGAGGAGCGGTTAGCAGTGTTTGCAATGAGATAAAAGGCGAGGATGAATTAGCAGAAGTAACTGATTGGCGTGTGCAGATCGATGATCTGTACAAGGGCCTAAAGCAATGTGAGTGGGAGGATTTTAAAAGGGAGTATGAGGCGAAGAAATTAGTTGGGGGAAAGAGAGATAGTAGGGACGTCCATAAAGTGACGTGGCCCAAATTTGAAGAGGGGAGAATAAATAGCGCCGCGCAAAGTACGCGTGCTGCAGATAGGAGGAAGGTTAATGATAGGAAGGATTTGGAGGATGAAATCCTCAGCATTGACGAAGAAATAACTTCTGCTAACAGTCCGCCAATAGTACAAGCTGCTACCGAGGGCACCGTGGAGAAGGGGCAGATGATTACCTGAAAGTAATTAAAGTCCACGAGGATTACACTAAATATGAAGTCACAGTAGGTGTGAATAAAGCTGATGATGAGGCCGTTTTGCCAAAAGAGGAGATTGAATTGAAATCCAAGCCTGACGACAATACAGCGGAAGAACTTAGTGCTTGTCTCAGAAAAGTTTTTATGTTAGAACCTGAAAGCGATCCGGAATGGTCGGATTCCGACGATAGTTCGGATGATGGAAGGTACGCAAATGCAAACAAAATTGAATATTCTAACTCTCCCTACTGTGCAAAAGTAGCATACTTAAGTGAATCTGATGTTGAGGAAGAGAGTAGTGATGATTCTAGTGAAGATGAATTTTCAGGTGTAAAGGAAAATGAATATACTTTTACTGAAAGAGGGTATGAGAAAATCAGTGAAAATAAAGGGGATGCAGTTAATTGCGATATTGTACCTAACGATGACGACGTATCAAAACAAAATCCAGATGTTGAGACTGAACAAAGAAAGAAAGAGCCACCGGACGACTCAGTGTTTATTTTGCAAAGAGTTCAAGTAAGCAAAGACTTTGAACTCCAGAAACCGAAAAAGCCGCCAGATATAAATGTTTCACAGGGCAGGAACGTATCTTGTGGAAAAGACAGGAAGGGGCATGATTTAGAGCCTGGGGCAGGTTTATATCGGATTTTGAGAATGTCATGAACACATTACATCATGAAACTACAGGATTTCCACCGGAAGAAATTTTGTTAGGCAGAAGTAGTAAAAGTTTAATTGAAGAAAAACTAGAGTTTCCACCTTGTACAAGTTTGGGATTGGATCAAAAGAAAGAATTGGTGATAAAAAGGGCAAAGCAAAAAGCTGAATCTAGATCTAAAAGACACAATAAAAATTTAAAAGTTTCAAAATTTAAAATTGGAGATTATGTTCTTTTAAAAACCCACGAAAATTTCAAAATTTAAATATATTTATAATGGACCATATATAATACAGAATATTCCACACGACAATGCTTACTACCTGATCTACCCAAAATCCAAAAGACCTTTAGGTGTAAGAAATATTGTGGACCTGAAACTGTATGTTCCTAGGAACGAATAAATGTGCTGTATCTTATGCTGAACCCAAGTTATTCTAAATGTATCTAATCTTTGTAAATGTCTGTATACCCTTGAAAGTGTGCTAATGTAGTTATGTGAGTTTCAGATTACCAATTGTACTGTAACTGTAAAAATGTATGGAGAAAAGGACTGGCTTTCAGCCAGATAAAAGATGGGACTGTCAAAAATAAAAATGGGCAGTGTATGAACCATAATATGAAGGACTGCCAAATACTAATGAGGGCAGATAAATAATCGATGGAAAATTGTAAATGTGATCCAGGAGATGTGACAATATGAAGTGAAAAGCACTGCCCAACTCCGCATAATAGGCAGCAAGTATGTGTAGTTAATTTTCTGAATATATGTGTGTGTGTTTTGTTTAGTAAGTAAGAAAATGGACTGCTATTCAAAGCAAGCAGCGACAAATTATCTTATAGTGTATACAAAATATGCAATCGTTTTTGTAGTTAAATGTTTGTATTCCAGAATTTTAAATTATTTCTTTGAGGAATTTAGCAAAAATGATTAAATTGCTATTTTAGTGATGTTATGATGGGAAGTTGGACTGTGCAAAAGGCACTTGAGTAAATGACAAGTAATTATTCTTGATGTGTTAAAAAAGTGTAAACCTATATACAGTGAGTAAAAGGAAATATGTAGTGTAAATCTTTTTGGACAATTAGGTAAAGATTCAGAACCACTGTATAATTGTAAGATTTAGTGTTCCCATAAAATTTGGACTTAAGAAAATTTTCTGGAAACAGGGGCATGTGTAACGACAACTGTACATATAATAATTTTTTTTCTTTATGAATTTAGATAAATTAATATAAGCAAGGTTTTGAACTTTTTTTTCGGTTCGTATCGTTATGTTAAAGAGACTGTGAGCAACTTTTGAAATGAATATTATTATTTATGTTAGATTTCGAATAATGTGGTAATCAAAGGAAAGTGTATTTAATGTTAAAACTATTGTAAGATGTGAAAATTGTAATTTATACACTTGGTCCATACGTAGGTAATGCATTAGGATATGTGTAGTAGAAAACCTGTGGTGAATACCCTACCTTCAGGGGAGCGGGAAAAGGTGGAGGCAGGCGAGGCGGGAAAAGGCACACTGGCGCGGTTAGGCACAACGGGCACAGTATAACAGTCGGAGGCGAGCAACAGTCGGAAGTACACATACTGTATACCAGTCGGAGGCGAGCAACAGTCGGAAGTACACATACTGTACCGAGGAGGCTACCCAGGAAAAGTGGATTCCATTGAGCCTCGGATGAACCGATTCCGACGACTACTTGGCATGGCTATATTCTGAGGCACAAAATTGGAAAGATTACGACGCTAAGAAGATGGAATGTGCCAATGTAGTGTGAGCCTTAGCCGTGCTTGTATGTGTGCCGTGCTGCCCGCTATCTCGCTGCCCGCCATCCGCCGCACCGACTTGCACAGGTCAAACATTTATTTCATCTTTAGAAGTGTATCTGTGTGGACCAGTGTCGAAACTGTTTATAACTGTTCAATAATAACGTGACTTTTACCAGAATTGCCTTAGCCATTACTGATCCTGATCACTGACCTAGACAGGATCCTTACCTCGTATTGTGCAATCCGAGTATCCTGAACTGAAAGTTTAATATTAGTGTTAATGAAAATTATCAGCAGATTAATCTATGCCATAAAGGATTATAAAGTTTTGTGAGTTATTGCAAATGTTGGTAAAGAAAAAAAGTATGACTAAATTGAAACAGAGTTTTTTTTTTTTGAATTGAGTTAGCGATGTTATTTAATTAATCTGAGACAGAAATAATGACAGTTAAATAATTCAGAAGTGAGACAAAAGAGTAGTTATCCATCGATTGATAATTTTGAGTGTAAATTTGCCTTCAGTACTTAATAGTTTCAGTATAACGACCATAACAGTTTCAGGGCCCCCCCCCCTTTTTCGTGTCCATTCTTTCAAACCTTGAAATGCGTTGATCAGATTTGACCAGTAAAGCTAAATTATATATTAATCCTAAGTGTATTAGTGTTTTTCCATCATTAATAGTGATATTGTGTGTGTACTTTCAAGATTGTCGATGCTAGGGCAATCTATGCCCGATTTCAGTCTGCTCAACATACAAAATGCAGTTAGTAGTAATCATTACTGTGTGGTGTTGTGTAAATGTAGCTCGTCCAAATTAGTACAAAAAGAGAAAACTTTAGTTCAGTGGATTTTTCTGGTTCCAAACTTTGCCATATTACGCATCATTACTACGTGTTACTGTGCTTGTACATGCACCCACTTGTACAAGGAAAAACTCACTCATTGCCTAAGTAGGCTGGCGACCGACTCGTTAATTATAGGTAGCATCTACTGTGTGTACTTCTTGTCCATGCGAAAGAGTAATTATACTTTACATTTGCTTGACGCATCACTGTAGTTATTGACTGAATATAAGTCCGATCTTGCTTCTATTAGGTACACGCGGTCAACTAATGTACTAAAATCCCTGTTTATAAGGTGAAGCCCGTGAACGTATTACAGTACAGGCTTTATAGAGCTAACGTACGTCCGAGCAGGGCGGTAGCGTTACAAGATGACATCGCCGTCGGGGAAGACATCAAGCATGAAGGGCTCAGGTGATTCCCACCTGTCAGTGTGTCTTCAATTACAACTACAGATCCCATGCAAGCGCAGGAGAATATCTCCCACAGCATAATACTGCTCCCAGCAGCTTGCGTCCGTGGCGCGCTGCACGTTTCGAGCCGCCGTTCGCCTCAATGACGGTGTTTGTGAAGACGACCATCGACGTAATGTACCAAAAATGTAATTCACCAGAAGAACCGACACATTTCTATTGACAGACGATCGAATCCCGATGGTCCCGTGTCCACTACAATCTGCAATCGTAACTGCCAACGTCGTTGGGTCAACATACGAACACGTAAGAGCGGTCTGCTGCGGAACGCCATGTTCAACAACGTTCGACGAACGGTGTGCTCCGAAACACTTGTGCATGCACCACCATAGTGCTTCGGCAGAAATGCCACAGATCACTATCTATCCTACTTTAAACAGCAGGCAAGCCTCCCAAGTTCTGTGAAGAGTCGTGTACGTCCAACCATTTAGCGCTTAGTGGTAGTTTCACTGTCTTTCTACGTCTTTCCGTAGATACTCACGACAGTAGCACGTGAACATTCAACCAGCGTCGCAGTTTTGGACATACTCGTTCACAGGCTCTGTGTAGCAATAATCTGCCTCTGTCGTAGTCGCTTATCTCAATGGATTTCTCTATTTGCAGCCCATATCTTCGCCAAGGTGATCCCCCGTCCGTGTCTGCTCCGCTTACATATTGTTGTTACCGAGTCACGCGTCCGCAACGGCGCCACGCACTATCCAATGTCGCGGTGAGCAATGGTCATCACATTTTGGTTGATCAGTGTACCGGGTGATGAAAAAGTTAGTATAAATTTGAAAACTGAATAAATCACGGAATAATGTAGATAGAGAGGTACAAATTGACACACATGCTTGGAATGACATGGGGTTTTATTAGAACCAAAAGTTCTAAAAATGTCCGACAGATGGCGCTTCATCTTATCAGAATAGCAATAATTAGCATAACAAAGTAAGACAAAGCAAAGATGATGTTCTTTACGGGAAAGGCTCAATATGTCCACCATTATTCCTCAACAACAGCTGTAGTCGAGGAATGATGATGTGAACAGCACTGTAAAGCATGTCCGGAGTTATGGTGAGGCATTGGCGATGGATGTTGTCTTTCAGCATCCCTAGAGATGTCGGTCGATCACGATACACTTGCAACTTCAGGTAACCCCAAAGCCAATAATTGCAGGGACTGAGGTCTGGGGACCTGGGAGGCCAAGCATGACGAAAGTGGCGGCTGAGCACACGATCACCATCTTTCACGCGTCTAAGAAAATACTTTTTTTTTTGTTTTAATAAAGCCCCATGTCATTCCAAGCACGTGTGCCAATTTTTGCCTCTCTAACTACATTATTCCGTGGTTTATTAAGTTTTCAAATTTATACTGACTTTTTGATCACCCTTTATGTATAACCATGGCAAAGATAAATGCTTGTAGCGAACTTTGGAGTAGAGAGAGGTACCCGTATCAGAATGAACTCACCGTCAGTGAGTATACTTTATTCATTACTTAATTTTTCTACATTATTGGGTTATGTTGGACGCTCTGTACATTGTTGGATATTGGTAGCTTGTCATAATCTACAGTGTGTCCTACAAAAACAAAATAATGTAGAAAACATTAAGAACTGAATAAAGAATACCCACTGGCATTGGTACAAAGGGCTGCAACACATTTAGGTTTATATTAAAAAAATCATTTATTTGCATAACAGGAGGACCTGACAGCTAGCAATAAATTTCAGTCTTGGGAAGTGTTTTATGAAGGTGTGCAGCTTTATACGTAAGTGAAACATTCAGGCAAGAAGATAATAAAAAGCCTCTTACATGTGTTGAAAATTAGATGGGAAGCTTGAATAACTAGTGAAGAGATAAACAGTCGAACAGGGGAAAAAAGAAATTTTAAAAGATCTTGGCTTAAAGAAGGGATCGGTGGATAAGCAATATACTGAGGCATCAAGGTATCGTTGAACTGGTAATGGGTGGAAGAAGTTGGAGGGGGAGGGGCGAAAATTGCAGATATGCCAAAGCTTGAGTACAGGTTCAGATGGATGTAGGTTGCAGTCTTCATGCAGTTATGCTGAAATGGAGAGGCTTGATTGCACAGGTCAGCCGTCGACACAGGGCAAACTGGAGGGAGGGAGGGAGGGAGAGATGGTTGACCTATGCCTTTGATTGAGCCCTCATGTTCCTTATTTCAGCCTGAGGCGACATAAACGTTGAAGGCAACATTGTATTTCTGTAAGTCGTTTCATATATGGCTTTGCAGCACACGTTAAACTACAGCTACACCTGCATTCATACTTCAGAAAGCATTGTGATGGAAGACGGCACTTCCCGTTGTACCACACTTCAGTTTCTTCGCATTCCATTCACTTACGGGGCGCGGAAGGAAGTGCCCCTATGCGCGTTGTAGTTAGCCTGATCTTGTGTTCGCCATCCCTACGAGAGCGATACGAAGGGGGCTGTAGCAAATTCCTATATGCCTCATTTCACATTGCTTTTGGAAACTTTGTAAGCAAGCTTCCGCGGGCCTCTGTCTTCAGTCGTGTGCCAGCTCAGGTTTTTAACATTTCCGTGATGCTTACGTGCGAGACAAACAAACTGACGACAATCTATGCTGTCCAGTTTTGAATGCGTTGAGTATACTCTGAAGTCCTGTCAGAAATATGTTCCGTATGCTTGAGCAATTGGCTGGGTAAGTCAGTTCAAAATTGGGAGGAAGGGCACACTACCATCAACACGATCGCGCGTGGGTTGAGGACATCACTCAGATGTGTACCCTGCGGACACGAGTGCACCGACCTACTCCTCGGAGCTTCTGAGGGAAAACGCGTATGTGATGAACTACGTTCGGTCCTTACGTTTGAAAAATGTGGACGGGATGATTACTTCTGCGTACCGTTTTCTCACTTCGTTTCTCTTGTTTTTAAAACGCAAATTTGTTATGCTCAATTTAGTATCTCATTATTCTTTCTTAGTAATACGGTTACCTCGACGAGACCGGAGGCCAGTATTGCAGGCGAGGTCACTTCGAACACGTTCTTTTTCTGGACAGTAACAATTAAACAAGTAACTCTGATTTCAATCGCGGATTTCCGATAGCCATTCAGAATTATGTCCGAGTACCCAGCCACATTAAATTTCTCGAAAGAAGTCATTTCCGTACTTGAAACTTTTCTATTTGAAACAAACATTACATTCGCGATGACCTCACGACATGTAATCGTGTCCCACATTCCCCTCGAATGGTAATCATATCGTACAATCTCATATTTGAGTGTATTTACAACGGAAAAGAGTACATCCAATAAGCAGGTTTAGTCCCCGTACGATATCGCACAGCAAATTAAAGTAATTCGGCAAATGTCTCGATATAGAAAAAAATCTAGATATAGAATCTTATATTTGCGTTCGAACTATATTACGCCGTTTGAAGGGAGTAAGGAACGTCATCACTTTGGGACCTATCCGAACTGCCGCGTTGATCGTGCCAGGTTAGCAACTGGAAGCATATAACGTAATTGTGTGATATAGCTCGATAATACCTAAGTAAGTGACACTGACTAATCGCCAAAAATGTAAAGCTTTGGTTTCAAATAAAAAATAGCCTCAGGCAGGAAAATGACTTTCCTCTTGAAATTCGAGTGAACGGTGGACCGGTAAATTGCGGGGAGGAGGAGAGACAGTCTCGGCGTCGAGCCCCGACAGACAGATGTATTAAATGCTTACGTCACGCGCCCTAATGCACCACACTCCATCTGGAGCCTCGACAGACAGGTCTTGTTGCGTCTGCGGCCGCACCTATTGTAACAATATGCCCGGTAAAATACAGACTCACTGTATCCCTCCATTTTCTTCGGCCTTCCCCTACCGTTACGTAAGACGTGAAAAAGCGGACACACAGATACGACGGGCTTCCAAATGAAAGTGTTCCTCGCAACATCCTGCTCTTTCCTTACACATAATTACGGATCATTACGTGTCTTGGAAAGACATCCGTAATTTCTGCTCCTAGCCGGTAAACAGCCAATTTATGACACGAAGCCCGGCGGTCGCCACATAAATTACGCTCGAGAAATAATAAACGGCGCCTTTTTCCTGTAATGTTTATATACATATGCGGAATACCCTTCAGGGGAACGCCGCATTCAGTTATAATTGCGACGTTACGCCTGAAGAATGTAACGGCTGCAGCAGAAAAAGGACGAAGACCCCATCTCTCAGATTAGCGCCAACTTTCACATCCATTGCCTGACTGCACCTCTCCGCGGAAACTTACTGGACAGGCGGTAGCGGACGTTCCTATGGATCCGGCATCGCACCTCGGATTCCCTATTGTTATTTCTTATTTACGATCTGATCCGTTGTCTTGTATACAAGAGCAGACCATATAGATTCTAAACTAAAATCGTCATTTTAACAATGATAAATTTTGTTACAAAATTGTGGCACTTATTTGAGTGTCAGTTAGAAACTCAATAATAACTCTAAAAAATGTTCTCAGAACTGAAACTGAAGAAGGCCTAGCACAAAATAAAAATTCCAAAAGAAGATGCTTGTTCAAAAAATAACCAACGTATTTTATATCAGTTTTTATGTAAAATACATCGATATGCACAAATTTGCTTTACTCCAGTGATTTTTCCTGAAAAGCTTCTTTTCAGGGTGCGTGCGAATTCTCCTTAACGGCATCAATACTACTGAAACAACGTCCTTTCAGCACTGATTATTACTTCGGAAACCAGAAGAACTCACACGGAGCGTTGTAGGACTAACTGTTGTCTGAAACTCGCGAACGGGCGAAGGATCCGTGATATGTCTTTAACAACCATGCTCTAGTTTCGCACCAGCTTTTGGAAACACATAACAACAATACACGAAAGACTTTTTTACGGTTTTAAGACGTCTTTTCTTAACCATTTAAGAGCTACGGAGTACTACTTCAGAAAGTAATTATAGATGAACATGAGGCGAAGATTCCAATCAAACAACTCCACTGACGTCGAAAAGACCTGTGGACATCAAACTGACATCGGGTCGAGACGTGAAGATCCTTTGCCTACCCACTTTGATAAGAGGAGTTCTATCAGCATCATCATGTTCAAGAATTTCTTTGTAGTGCAGGCGTTCATTTCAACGAGGAAGAGCAATTCTGCAACGAGATGTGTCTTCAATTCCTCGGTCTAAATCTTGTGACACGGATTAATTTAAAGTAAAATTTCTTCCGTAACTTATTACATTTATACGACGGTTAGCGCGCACCGTAGACTTGATGTACTGAATGTGAGCGTCACCAGTTGAGGACACTGGCCTTGTTACAAGTGACGGAAGTCCACTTTCGAATCGGCAGAACCATTTGTAACACGGTGTTCTACCCAAAGAATATACGTACGCTCGCGTAAAAGGTCAAGTTCTTCTATCAATGTTTTACCCACATTCACGTAAAATTTTATGCTTCATCGTTGTTGCTGTAAATCAGATACTGCAAAAATCTTATTCAGAAACAACAGTTCTTGTGTTCCGCCGACACGCAAGCGTCTGTATTAGTTATTCAGAAGTTGACACGAATGAAGGAAGCTTCTGGGGGGGGGGGGGGGGGGGGGGAAATGCTGCAAAAACGACTACAGGAGGTAATGAAGTTTTGTTCTGAGTAGTAAAGCTATATATGACATGTCTAGCAAGAAATAGTTGGAGAGTGGCACAGAGGGAGTAAAGAGAAAAAGCAGAGGACGACATAAGATTACAATAGAAGTAACACGCCTTTCCTGGATTCCTCTAATTCCGTATTAAAATGACATTAATAATTTAACTGTAAGCAACAAAGCCCGCACCCCATTCCATATGCTAATTAGCAGTACCTAAGGATGAGCTCTCGTTCTGCATGAGATAACGAACATGTAACGGTAGCGAGCGATGTCTGTTGTTTATGTAGAACCTGATACGGCCGCAGTATTAACAAACGCCACGGTGGCCCTGGGCAATCCTGATTTAGATTCTCGGCCGTCTTCCTAAATCACTCGGGCTGGATTCCAAGATGTTTCCGCGGCAAAGGCCACAGGTCGTTCCTTTCCCAAGCTTGTCAAGTCCCACCGAAACACACGTACTTCTAAGAGCCCACGGCTAACGTACATAAATACCCGCGAACGTTGCTCGTATTTCGGTAACCGAGATCATACGAGTCACACACGAACTAGAGCACTCAAAGCAGCAACATGTTTAATCGTTAGTTTCTAATTTTTCTCTATACGAAAACGAGGTATCACATAATGGTACACATCCATTAAATTAAGACTATAAAACGTTTTACAAAATGGCTCTAAGAACTATGGGATTTAACACTTGACGCCATCAGTCCCCTAGACTTAGAAACTACTTAAACCTAACTAACCTAAGGACATGACACACATCCATGCCCGAGGCAGAATTCGAACCTGCAACCGTAGCAGCAGCGCGGTTCTGGACTGAAGCGCCTAGAACAGCTGGGCCACAATGGCCGGCAAAATGTTTTACAAGAGTGATGGTTTCCAGTCATTGTTATTCACTGCTTCCGTTGAGAATAGCAGAATATATTGGTACTCAAATGCGACGCAAATCCGTAAGGCTTTTTTTATTATTTTTAATAGTGCTAATGACCTCATATAACACTATTATGTGTATTGGGAGTCTTGTTAAGTTTGCTTGGGGGCACACCCTATGAACCATTCGTTTCTGATGACCTTTAGCCGTGCAGTGTAACGTACTTGGTTCTATTAGCCAAAATTCTTCGATCCAATAACATATTTCTAAAAATACTCTGAATAATTGCATTCTTCACCTGTCGACAACGTGGCACAGCGTCCAGCGTCTTTAGAAAATCTAGGAAGGTGGACTGTACCTGTTTCCCGATGTCTGCTATTTGCTGCTTTTCTTTTCCTCCAGGATGTTCAAGCTCGGCATAGTCTCTAGAATACCGGACGTTTCTTATGTAGCGCACAAATAATTGCGCTGGCGTCATTCTTTTCTCAAGCTTTCTTGCAAACGCCAGTGCAGAGGAGAATAAAAAGTAACAAAGACAGGGAGGGAAGGAAAACGGACGTGATTTAATGGCAAAAACTGCGCAAATGCTATGGTCGATGTTTTGATATTCATTGACATTCTAAATTCAGAGCTCATTAAAATCAGAAAAAATTAATTTTCTTCAGGCTGAATCAAACAGCTTCATGATTCATGTTATACTTCTTGCAAATCTGCAAGGTAAGCAGGTATAATTATATGGTCCCGTATAATTTCAGCTGCTGGTGGCGGATTCGGTAAACGAAATAAACATTTTCTGTCCATACCTACATCGAAACTATCGAATGAGATCAATGTGATCGGCAAAATGAATAAAAAGCAACCAGTCTTTTTCGTCTTATTTCTTTTTAAAAGCGTCATCGGTTTTGTGACGTTCGGACGGCCATACGTTAAAACTCACTCCAAGTTTACTCAATTTTTGTGAGGCATCGCCTGTTTTTCACAGATTCTGTGCGTGCTACGGAAGAGATGCCAGTATTAAATTACGAGTGCGTTAACTGATGCGCGGACCACGGCAGTAACAGAGTGCTGGGTGGGAACTATGTAACACTTAGCGGCAGTACATTGCACTGTTCGGTGGTTACTTGAAGCAGACATAGAAGAAGAAAGGGGGTGAATTCAATGTTGTTGCAGTTTACTAATTGCGACCACAAAATGTAACCGGGAAAGTAAGATCAAATGGTGCTTGCAAATGAAATTGCGAGAGATGGCCGCTACTGAAAACAGCCTGAGCTGTGCTACAGCTCCGCAACACGCAACAGAGAACGATGCATATTACACGTCGCTTCCAGCCGCGCTGCTGCAGATAATCCTTGCCAAACAAGCTCCCATCCACGTCAATCTTCGTAAAAACATTTTGCGGTTGTCCGACAAAACAGCTTATTCATTGTTATTAAACAGCTTTCGTATGAGTGATTTGTGTTACAACACATAAAGAGCACAAATAACGCTCGCGGACCGTGTTAATCACGGAAGCCAGTCAATAAACAATGAGCTTGCGTCATCAGATACAGGTATAATTTACTCCCAGGTTTCGAATGCGGCCTCTGTTCTCAATGTGACTTGCCTCATATCTACACAACACGTAACGTCTGACTGAATAATGAACTGACAGAAAGAAATAGAGCGGTGCTCAAACCCGCCCCCTTGTTTCGGCTTATTGTTATTTTTATTAGATGGGGGTTGACATTTATTTTTTACATTGTCAACAGTGAACCTGTAAGCAAAATTCAGTAACTTTGACCTGTCTCACCAGAAGGAAATGAAGAATTTAAGCTCTGTTAATATTTGAAATCCTTTGCACATACTCATGAAACTCTCTGATGAAAAAGTAAATTGTATTTCCCTTTTGTTTGTGGAAAACTGTATGAAAGTCATATCCAAGTCAGTTTTGATTCGGTCACATTCTGGAAACCCAAAACGGTGCCTTTAATGTTCATGGTCTTGTAAGTGGAGAGTTGTTTCTACTAGTCATCAGTAACTAAATATACTGTCAAAAACAGTCTCACAATTTTCTGGAACCATCTGCGATAACAACGACTTCAACATTCTTTTCCTCACAGTCGTCCTATCCTTCCAGACTCCAGCTTGTAACTAAAGATAGCTAAAAAGAACGGCATTTCTGAAGAATTCGAAAGAAACTAGGAAGCTAGAAACAGTTTTCGAGTTCGCAAACATTCTGGAAGTAAAAACAAGATTTTAGGTTTACGCATTCTTCATGAGCGATCGCAACCTCACGTCTGTGACACACAACGTCGAGAACAGTGCTGCCGCACGCGACACTACGGTTTCCTGTATCACGAGTGTGACCGCTGTAACTCGAGTCGCCCGCACGCGAACCACTGTAGTTTGTTTCATTTATGCGTGTTGCTGTCTATTAACACAATGCCTTGTAATATAAGATTCTCACTTACACGCAAGAGGACCTCAAAACAACAGCAACAATAATTAATCACTTCCAGTGGATAAAATACTGTGACTGAAGCGCTTCAGAAACAATTTCACGAAACTTCGAGGGACGGAATTGCTCGTAATTTACAAAGAAAGTACAAATAAACATTTTTCTGAAAATCCACTGTTTTTGAGTTGTTAAAGAAGGTTTTAGTTCAAGCGTACCGACATAGGAAACCAAGTGAATCTTGAAAGCAGTAAGTAATATTCATTTTGTTAGGTAACAGAGTCATATCATCAAAATACGTCACTCTGCTGATGAGCTCCGTGTGTCCTCGACACCAGCACCAGGTTAGCAGCCATTGCCGGCCGGTGTGGCCGTGCGGTTCTAGGCGCTTCAGTCTGGAACCGCGTGACCGCTACGGTCGCAGGTTCGAATCCTGCCTCGGGCCTGGATGTGTGTGATGTCCTTAGGTTAGTTAGGTTTAAGTAGTTCTAAGTTCTAGGGGGCTGCTGACCACAGATGTTAAGTCCCATAGTGCTCAGAGCCATTAGCAGCCATGTGTGGGCTGTAGTAGTATACTCTTCCGCGTTCCCCCAGTATTATACACAGGTGTCGCCTAAAGGTCTTTATTCAGAACTGTCTTTGACTTACTACAGGATGTATCCCTACAAATAACAGAAGCATATGATTTATGCTTGATGGGACTCTGCACATCTGAGGCAAATTCTTCCACATTCAATTGATCATATTTATCATGAGGGATGAATAGACAAGAGACGATTTCCCGTACTTGATATGTTCACATTATTATCTGCGGCGGCCACCTAATTCCACTGGTTCCCACAGCAGACTTCGTCAAAGAGTTAATGAAGCTTGAGAAATCATCCGCACCGTACAGGTCAGTCTGTGAATGCTTACATAGAAAAGCGCGAAGAACCTTTTTAAAATGCGTCCAGAGTTTTTCAGTTGAGAACTTCATAAATTGTGGTTTCTTCTTCTTCTTCTTCTTCTTCTTCTTCTTCTTTCGTTTCACCCTCTTTGGGGTACGCTGGATCAATCATTTCTTTGTGCGTTGTTCTTTTCTTAGGGCCCAGTATTTCTTCATTATTTCTGATCTTCTTCTCCTCTCTTCTTCCGAGATGAAGGATTTGGACTTTTGTGTGGATTTGTCTTGGAACCTTATGTTTTCATCTTTAGTAATTAATTTAGCAGTTCGATCAATAAGTGAATTTTCTGAAATATTTAATTCCACTAGGTCTTTCTCAGTTTCTTTAAGCCAGTTGGGCTTCGTTTTTCTGTTACGGAAGAAGTCAAAGATTTGTTTGGTTAATCTGTTGGAATTCATTCTGAGAAGATGACCATAAAAATTTATTCTCCTTTTTCGCATAGAATCTGAAAGTTTTTCAATTTTCTTGTAGAGAGTTTCATTTTTGATGTATATAATCTTATTGTCTTGAAATTTTGGCCCAATGATTTTTCTTAAAATTTTTCTTTCCTTTACCTCAAGTTTCTCCATTTGGCCTTTGAAATTCATGTTAAGTGTTTCTGCTGCGTACAGTGCTTCTGGCTTAATCACTGTCTTGTAATGTGTAATTTTGGACCCCCATGAAAGAGATTTTTTGTTGTATGTATTTTTTGTTAGTTGGAAGGCCAATTCAAGTTTATTTTTTCTGGATTCCATTGCTTTGCTTTCCCCAGCATTCCAAGTAATCCATTCTCCGAGATATTTGAATTCTTTTACTATTTCAATCTTCTGTTCTTGAACTTTGATGTATTTACATGAGTGCTTGATGTTTGTCAATATCTTAGTTTTTTCAGAGGAGATGTGAAGACCAATGTTAGCTGCTTGTTTCTTTAGTTCAAGGATTTGCTCCCGTGCTTCTTCCATTGTTTCAGCAAACAGGGCCATATCATCTGCAAAAGCAATGCAATTTACTTTAAGGTTCTTTTTGCAACCCAGTCTTATACCACTCTTAATATTTGTGTTCCATTCCCTAACTACTTTCTCAAGCGCACAATTGAACAGCAACGGTGAGAGCCCATCGCCTTGTCGCACTACCGTTTTTATTTCAAAGGGTTCCGATAGTTCGCCCATAAATTTAACTTTCGAAAATGTATTTGTAAGGGTCGCTTTTATAATATTAGTTGTTTTCTTATCCAAACCCATTTCTTCCAGGACTGATAACAGAGATTCTCTATCAATCGAATCATATGCTTTTTTGAAATCAATGTCTTTGCCCTTGATTTTTGGTATGCCATAATGTTTTTGAGGTTTAGTATTTGTTCCGAACATTATCTACCCTTTCTAAAACCTCCCTGGTATTCCCCGATTTGCGGGTCCAATTGCGGCTCTGCCCTGTTCAAAAGGACTTTAGAAAGGATCTTGTACGTTATATCCAGCAGCGATATTCCTCTGTAATTGTTGGGGTCTGTCTTCAAACCTTTCTTGTGGATAGGGTGGATGAGAGCTGTTCTCCATTCTGCGGGGATCTCTTCTTCTTTCCAGATTTGATCGAAAACACACTTTAGGGATGTAACTGCATTTTTGTCAGCCTTTTTCCATAGTTCGGCCACTATTTGATTTTCTCCGGACGCCTTGTTGTTTTTAAGTTCTGAGATGACCTTCTGTAGTTCTTCTGTCGTCGGTGGTTCTGAATCCGGCTTCTCAAGGTTGTCTGGAATGGATTCAAATTTTTCAAGGATGGATTCACAATTCAAGAGTTTCTCAAAGTACCCTGCTAGTATTTTGCAGTTTTCCGTGTCGTTGTGAGCGATGGTCCCATTTACATCTCGAAATTGGAGGGTGGGTGCTTTGTATCTTGATAACCTTTGTTTGAAAGTTCTGTAAAAGTTCCTTGTGTTGTTTTTAGCAAATTCTTCATCAATTTGGAGGAGAGTTTTGTTTTCATGTGTCTTCTTAATCCTTTTTATATTTTTATCTACCAGTTTTCTAACTGTAATGAAATTCAGTCTACTTTCTTCTGTTTTCTGTGATTGCCAATTTTGCCATGCCTGCTTTCTTGTTTCAATGAGGGCATCACATTCCAGCGACCACCAGGCATGTTTTTTACTTTTTTTGTTAGGTGCTATCCGTTCAGCTGTAGTAATGAGGTTTTCCTTGATATCCCCCCAGCTTTGTGTCTGAATGGTTTCTGTTGCTTTTGTGAATTCATCTGATTTTAATATCTTTTCTGTGCTATACTTCCGACCCTTAATTTGTTTCATGCTGCGTTTCCTGTTTGGGATGACTTTGAACTTAATTTTAGAAAGGTAATGGTCTGAATCCAAGTTTGCACCCCTGAGTACCCTAACGTTCATGATTTCTTTGCTAGAAATCTTCTTGATTGCCACATTATCAAGTTGAAATTCCCCAAGGCTAGGATTTGGGGATACCTGTGTCTTTTGTCTTCGTGGTAGTTTCTTGAAAGCTGTGGATTTATGAATTAAATTGTGTGCTTGGCAAAATTCTATTAGTCTCACACCATTTCTGTTTGTTCTCTTGTGTGCAGGATAGTTTCCAATTATTTTCTTATATCTTTTTTCCTTACCAATCTGTGCATTAAAATCTCCAAGAAGAATGATGATGTTTTTATCTGGAATTTTCTGAATAATGTCATCTAGATGATTCCAAAAGGCCTCCACTTTTTCTTTGTTTTTCCTGTTATCCTCGTTTATAGGGGCATGTGCATTGATAATTGTGTAGATTTTGTTTGTGCTTGTGAATGTAAGACTTGAGATTCTTTCTGATTGGGAATCAAAGCCCACTATTGAGTTCAAGATTTGTTTGTTGATTATAAAGGCTGTCCCAAGATGTGGTACATTTTTCATTACTCTCGGTCCCACTTTCCCTTTGTATAT
Source organism: Schistocerca serialis cubense (assembly GCF_023864345.2). Taxonomy (NCBI): domain Eukaryota; kingdom Metazoa; phylum Arthropoda; class Insecta; order Orthoptera; family Acrididae; genus Schistocerca; species Schistocerca serialis. The sequence continues at coordinate 132,064,019 of NC_064641.1, read as the reverse complement.
CCAAAAACCTTCGGAACAGAAGGTATCTGTATCCATGTATCGTGTTTCTTGAATGGCTGTTATGAGTATGTTGTGGTTCTTTAGCGTATTTGTTAGATGTTTTAGTTTTCCAGTTTTCAACAATGAGTTTGCATTGAAAGTTGCTAGGTACGTTGATTGCCTATATTGAAATTTGGATGAGATTCCAAGACACTCCGACTTGTCTTTGTGCAATGTTGCAGACTCCCCAGAATCCGAATGTCTGCTGACGTACTGGCGTACGGTGGATCGTCCACCTGGGGTAAAATAGTTTACATCACACACTTCCATGATTGATGAAAGTTATTTTGGGTGTGACCCAAAGGCCACAAAATGTACAACCAAGATTGTGAGTCCTGGAGGTAGTTCTTCCGCTCTCTCCGCCGTTGGGAATCTGAACTTCCTCTTCCGCCTTTGAGACCGTTGACCAGGTTTCATTAATAACACAAAGATGAAAGCTTTTCAGACATATTTTTACACAACGTTTTCCTCGTGTGTGAGAGAGGAATCCAAATTTGTACAAGTATTTCTGATACACCACGTAGAAAAGAACGGTCTAAAAATGAAGTTACACATGTAGTTGCTGCTAAGCACTGTTAAAGGAAGAATCTAATATCGCGGTAATGGCTTCGTAATTGTATTTCCTACCGGTGTGGTTGTCACACAGACACATCAATTTTTCCACCTGCAAAGAATGTTTGCAGAGAGATGGAGCTTTTCCGAAGTTGTTCTAAATTTGTCTACATGTTTAGCAGCAGGATATCGCGAAAGACTTAGTACTTGATAGCCACCTAACACATCGTATTGCTCCAGTTTTTGTCAATTTTTAACTTACGTAAAATTCCTCGTGATTACCACTGATTGGAAATTATTTCAAAATGAAATCAAAACTTAAAAAATTTTTTCGTATAATCTGTACACACTATATTTCAGAAAAACAGGAAATCTTAAGTGAGCGGACACTCAACAAGTGTATTCCTGAAAGTAAGCAGCGAGACTGAAACGTTGAAGCAGATACATTTGAACATATGGTTCAAATGGCTCTGAGCACTATGGGACTCAACATCTTAGGTCATAAGTCCCCTAGAACTTAGAACTACTGAAACCTAACTAACCTAAGGACATCACACACATCCATGCCCGAGGCAGGATTCGAACCTGCGACCGTAGCAGTCGCTCGGCTCCAGACTGTAGCGCCTAGAACCGCACGGTCACTCCGGCCGGCTACATTTGAATATAACTCGCTTTACCAGCTCAGAAGGATTTGCGCTGCATGGCGCCTACAAAGATACATAAAGGTAACCTAATTCTTTGTCTAGAGCGTTGTTGGCTACGAATTATTGTGAAACGAAAGACTACCTCATTTGGAGACAGGAAGGGAAGGAAGAAAGTTTCTTATTTCACGTCCCGTCGATAATGAGATCATGAGGAGGGAGCACATGGTCGAATTTGAGGAGCATGGTAAGAACATCGTCTGGATCCTCATCGAGGGAATCAACTTGGCGTTTGCCATAAGTGATTTAGGAAAACATGAGAACCGCAGTCGTGATGACCTGACAGGGATCTGAACGGCCGTCCTCCTGAATGCGAGTCCATTGTCTCTCCAAGTGAATACGTGAATGAGGATTGTTGCATGGCGTCTTCATCACTGTGCCACCGGACTGGGTTTCCTTGGTAGGTTAAATGCAGAAGCTGTTACGAAATGTTATTCAGATGATAATGATTGTGGACGACAATATCACTGAGACACATCAAATGAATTCGCAACTCCGAATGACTACCGTCAGCTGTAGAATGAAATGACGACCGGGACTCGAACCCGGATTTCCTGCTTACCGCGAGCTGTCGCCTTACCATTTGGCAAGCGTGTCCAAAGGAACTCTGCATGGTAATCATAACACATGTACTGAAATATCGTATATATCTTTGAAACGCCGGACGGTAAAAAGTCATGCTTCGTGAAATGCCACTGTGCTGAAAGAAATGTTTTAGTACACTGTGAAAATGACCTAGCCTCGAGCCATACGAATGTGGAAAACGTCCAAAAGGTCGCGTGTCTACAAACAAAAACTGATCTTCTGGCCAGAGGCAGTTCGCTCCGCGCTCTTGTATGTGCAAGTGCTGAATAAACCTTCGTTAAGTGAAGTTAAGTGTTCGTCATTCATCTACTTACACTTTCCTCTATACGACAGTATCAATTCAGGGTCACCATTTGACAACTTACGTTAGGCAGTAACGTAATACTATGGATCGTCGTAGGATTTGAACGATTTATAAGGGAAGCACATTCCCACTCGAACGGCTTAAGCCGAATAAAAATTATTTTGTAATAGATAGGTGTGTGTTCTTCCATCCGTGAAGGTCACTTGGCTGTAAAATTAACCACGACGAAAGGTGCAACCGCCTCGCGAATTAATGATCAAAGCTGTTGAGTCAGCCAGCCTGGATGTAGTTTTTAGGCGGTTTCCCACTTGGAACTACGTAAATAAACGGTTAGTACCCACGTCATGCCTCGGATACACGCTACGCCAACATTTATAAAATGTTCACACACTTGAACACAGATTTATTCTAGACGCAGACAGATAGGATAAACAAACTCCGTCCCCGAAGTACTGTGGTAATCGGCCGCCTTCAATTCCTAATATTGCTTCGGCCCATATACAATATGTGATCAAAAGTATCCGGACACCCCCAAAAACATACGTTTTTCATATTAGGTGCGTTGTGCTGCCACTTACTGCCAGGTACTCCATATCAGCGACCTCAGTAGTCATTAGACATCGTGAGAGGACAGAATGGGGCCCTCCGCGGAATTCACGGACTTCGAACGTGGTCAGGTGATTGAGTGTCACTTGTGTCATACGTCTGTACGCGAGAATTCCACACTCCTAACCATCCCTAGGACCACCGTTTCCGATGAGACAGTGAAGTGGAAATGTGAAGGGACACGTACAGCACAAAAGCGTGCAGGCCGACCTCGTCTGTTGACTGACAGAGACCGCCGACAGTTGACGAGGTTCGTAATGTGTAATACGCAGACATCTATCCAGACCATCATACAGGAATTCCAAACTGCATCAGGATCCACTGCAGTACTACGCCAGTTAGGAGGGAGATGAGAAAAGTTTGATCTCATGGTCGGCTGCTCATAAGCCATGCATCACGCCGGTAAAATCCAATCGACGCCTCGCTTGGTGTAAGAAGCGTAAACACTGGACGATTAAACAGTGGAAAAACGTTGTGCGGAGTGACGAATCACCGTACACAATCTGGCGATCCGATGGCAGGGTATGGGTATGGCGAATGCCGGTGAACGTCATCTGCCAGCGTGTGTAGTGCCAACAGTAAAATTCGGAGGCGATGGTGTTATGGTGTGGTCGTGTTTTCCATGGAGGGGGCTTGCACCCCTTGTTGTTTTGCGTGGCACTAGCACACAAAGGCCTACAAAAAATGGTTCAAATGGTTCTGAGCACTATGGGACTTAACATCTGTGGTCATCAGTCCTCTAGAACTACTTAAACCTAACTAACATAAGGACATCACACACATCCATGCCCGAGGCATGATTCGAACCTGCGACCATAGTAGTCGCGCGGTTCCGGACTGCGAGCCTAGAACCGCTAGACCACCGCGGCCGGCACACAGGCCTCCATTTATGTTTTAAGCATCTTCTTGCTTCCCACTGTTGAAGAGCAATTAGGGGATGTGATTGCATCTTTCACCACGATAGAGCACCCGTTCTCAATGCAAGGCCAGTGGCGGAGTTGATGCACGACAATAGCATCCCTGTAATGGACTGGCCTGGCCTGCACAGAGTCCTGACAAGAATCCTATAGATAACCTTTTGGATGTTTTGAAACGGCGACTTCGTGGCAGGCCTCACCGACCGACATCGATACCTCTCCTCAATGCAGCACTCAGTGAAGAACGGGCTGCCATTCCCCAAGAAACTTTCCAGCACCTGATTGAACGTATGCCTGCGAGAGTGGAAGCTGTCATCAACGCTAAGGGTGGGCCAACACCATGTTGGTTTCCAGCATTACCGATGGAGGGTGCCACGAACTTTTGAGTCATTTTCAGCCAGGTGTCTGGATACTTTTGAGCACATAGTGTAACAGTGCCGACCCTACTGAAAATACGGTGAAAAGCAAAGGAGGAGATGAAGAACACACAGTACTTACAGAGTCATTTTTCGCAATAGAAGATGGTGTGTTGTTTGACTTCTTTCCCTTCTCGCCATCTAAGAGCAAACGTGGAGTTTCAGTTAAGTAACGGAATAGTACGCACACTTGACAAGAGCAGTATGTGAATATTATACGTCATTTTCGGTGTATCCGTCCTTCAGTAGCCCAATATGAGAACCAATTACCACATTGTCCACATCTTTGCAACAAGCTGTTCCATTCCACTGCATTTTAATTCCCTGGCAGAAATTCCGAATTTGCACTCGATGACGAATAAGGGAAGGAAAAACAACAGCAACTCTTGTTTTGGGTACTAATATCTTGTAACTGCTGCATGTGTTTACAAAATTGCTTCAATCAAGTATTTAGCTTTTTGCCACACCACCTCATTTTTGACTGTTGATCGTAACTGTCTGAGACATGAGGTTTCTTCGTCAACTTGGAATTATTTAGAGGATGTAACAGATACAACTGAACAACATTAAATCAGTACTGCCGTCATTTGGAGACTAGTAATTATAGCTGTTACAAGTCGTATGTTTTTCAAAATGGTTCAAATGGCTCTGAGCACTATGGGACTTAACTTCTAAGGTCATTAGTCCCCTAGAACTTAGAACTACTTAAACCTAACTAACCTAAGGACATCACACACATCCATGCCCGAGGCAGGATTCGAACCTGCCACCGTAGCGGCCGCCATTCCAGACTGTAGCGTCTTTAACCGCTTTGCCACCACGGCCGGCCGTATGTTTTTAAGTTGGGTAGTACCTCCAAGTACATGCGACAAGAGCAAGTAAACAATGCTTATTTTTCCCTGGGCAATAGGTCAGATGTTGATGTGTGAACACGTGGATGCAAAACGGTTAGTCAATACTAACAGGTATAGCCCACTTAGTGGTGCAGTTACTACCATACAGAAAACAACAATTAGTGACGCAGAGGAAAAAGCAATCACCACACTAATATGTGTACATATTTTGATCAGACATATAAAAATATATGCACTTATACCCGATAAATAGTCTCAAGATTCGTTAACCTACGAACTCGTGACTTTGATGGACGGTACAAAAGACACATCCCCGTCTTTTAAAACAATTCTTGTTCCATTTCAGTCTTACTTCCCCCTGCTAGTATTTGAGGAAGCAGTTGCACCTGCAGAGCACATAATTAGGGGTGTGGTGTGTCGACAGCGGGCGATATACACAACGCAAGACACGACACGCTATCCGAATGCCAGACATCGCGGCCCACGCCTTTTGAATTCAATTCGCCGTCAGCCTCGGCGACAACTAAATTGCTTCAGATTCCATACGTGTGTAGTAGGGCTGCGCCGGGAGGCAGCAATCAACAGGTGAGCCGCGACATCTGCTCCAGTTCAAAACAGCATGTACTGAACACACATTTAGCTAAGAGGCGGACTACAGGTTTTGCAGTTTCGCCACAAAAAAAAGAAAAGAAAATTCTCCTCCCTTTCCCGATCAATCACAGCAAGTATGTAGAGATAACGTATCTGGAGCGATTTAAGGTGAAAGAATACATAAACTTAGCTAAAACGAAAGAAGATGCAATACACAGTTTCATGGGAAAAAATCTTTACCTACGAAGAAATTCTCGAGAACTGACCCTAAAAAAAGTAAGGAATGTAAAGGTTTATCGTCCCGTCGACGACGAGGTCATTAGAGACTGATCACAAAGCTCGGATGGGGTAAAAAATCGACAGTGACTTTTTCAAAGAAGTCATCACAGCATTTGCCTTGGCGATTTAGGGAAACCGGACAAAACCTGAATCATGATGGCCAGTCCTCCCGAAACTGAGGCAGGCTGCTGTGGCCGAGCGGTTCTAGGCGCTACAGTCTGGAACCGCGGGACCGCTACGGTCGCAGGTTCGAATCCTGCCTCGGGGTTGGATGTTTGTGATGTCCCTAGGTTAGATAGGTTTACGTAGTTCTAAGTTCTAGCGGACTGATGACCTCAGAAGTTAAGTCCCACAGTGCCGAAAGCGAGTCCAGTGTCCTACCACTGCCTTAGTCACCTCTTCCTGTCTAGGAGTCTTTCAGTAATGTATTAAAGAGAGAACTGCAGGTGATTCCTTGCAAAGCGATGGAATAGGGGCGGACGTCAGCTCGTCAATTCTTTCTTTCAGAAGATTTAGGACTACTTATTCTTCTGTACTTTGTCCACCGAGCTGTATTTATTGTTTTCCGTTAGCTGAAATCGATTTAAAATCACGAACGGCTTCGTCCTCTGGCACATAACGTGCTAAGCAATGAATTAGGCGTCCGCAAGCAATCGGCTAAGACAGTAGCTATAAGTAACCGGTTTTTGTTACACCGCAACTGGAAAGTTCAAGTAAAAAACCTCGTGATGTACCCTTCTGTGCTTTAAATTTGATTGTCATGAATCGAAAACAATTAGTAGAGGTGGTTGGACATAAGGAATTAATAAGAGAGTAAATAATTTTTATTCTCTGTAATATGATTACATAAATGCTCCCAACTCCAACCGCCTTTAAGCAAGGTTTGCGGACCCTTAACGAAAAGTTACGAGTGATGAAACATTTTACTTCCTCCAACTTGCATCCGGCTTAGTGACCACGAGAGTAGAACTGAGGAATTAGGACGGGTTCGACCGAAAACCTTTCTCCCCGCGAATGGAACATGTAAAGACTTCGATGTGGGGCAGCAGTCCGAGAACAGGGCTGATCCACCGACTAGTGGACTCACAAAATAATGCACAACTGTTGCGCACAATATTTCGACGGTCGATCCTATTCTTACCACGACGCCGAAATATTGTGCTCAACGGCCGGGGATTATTTAGTCATCAAATACGCCGGGAGAAATTGAAGGCCTACTGGCCTTTTATGTGTTTGCTTTTTGTGAGCGAGAATAACTAAATACTAATAGCTGAAACACGAAAGCAGAGGGAACAAAATTTATGCGATTTGGAAGTATATTACGTTTCTCCCGTCTTAGTATAAATTGCTGCTGGGCAGAGAAAATAATAATGCAAACTTGTGAGTCCGAGGGAAGGTGTGCTGTGGTTATGGGACTCTACTCACATTTCGGAGGGCCGGCCTTCCAAGTGCGCGTCTGGTCATACGTGCCTAGGACTAGCTCTATTTCGTTCATCATCACTTCCAAACCTGCGATTACGTCTCTAATGCCAACATCGACGAGAGGTTAACTTTAGCTGAATTAAATTATGCTACTGAAATAATCATAGAGTTTGACGAATGATACTATACCAGTTTATGGGTGCCCACCATATTCTTCTTATATTCGGAAGATGATTGGAATATTATTGCTGCTAAGGAAATCAAATGTAAGCAGACGGATATGAACAGTGTCATTGTGGTATCATTTATCTTTATTTGAGGATTTTACATGCCAGTTAAGTTAGAAGCTCCCTCAGGTTCATCTTTAGTCCTGCACTTCTTGCATTAACATTTCATTTCAGTGCTGTTTCAAGTAATGACTTTTAGTGTAACTTATTAGTACAAGTTTGGTACAAATTTTGCTTTCTATGATTACCAGTTTGTGTATTATTGGTAATTGCTGCCACCTACTGCTTAGAGGGCCATGTGTTCGCTTGTATCATGTGTGTTATGCAAAGGGAAATATTAATGAAATTTACTTCATTAACTAACATTCAATTTTTTTAAACATATATTTTCAAATTCATGTGCCTAATTGGGCTGGCTACCTTTTATTTCATTCGTGTATGAATTTTACTTCTTTCGTTAACACCAAAGTTAGAGCCTTTTTAGTTTTTCTGTTAACTGCACTCTTTTCAAAATTATAGTCCGATAACTTCATCCATTAGACACACACACGGTCAAAACTCAAAATCCTCCCAGAGTGTTACATTAGCTTATGTCACGGTAGGCTAGTGTTATACGTGGCTTTTCCCGTGACAGAACTTAATGTTCGGTTGTTAGGGAAGAGTGACGTGTAACAAGCTAGTGTTATAATACCACCAATAAAGAATTATTTCAGTTAGCAACGAACGATCTGAGAGTTAACGCGCGCGCGCGCGCGCGTGTGTGTGTGTGTGTGTGTGTGTGTGTGTGTGTGTGTGTGACGTTGTTGAGTATCCTCTGATGAATTCTGAAAACCCACGAAACTCGGTGCCGGCACACAGCCAACTACTCTCTAATACCACCGAGGTGGCCGCTGAGCTTTTAAGTTTCCATCTGACTGACGGACCACCATCAACAGGGTCGCATGCCCTTATTTCAGGAGACACTGCCAAGAGGTTTGAAATTTAATCCAGCGCATTGGCGCAAGGACTGGTGACCAGAGACTTCACAGCACCAACCCTCCTCCCCTTTTGCATAAAGGTAAAGGGAAGCAGCCAGCAGCACGTGCCGTATCCAGGCGGTTACTCATCCGAGCAGGCCACGGCCGACATTGCTCAACTTCCGTTATGTGACAAAAACCACTGCATTCAACGAAGCAAGGCTGCTGGCTTGTAGATTCAAAGGATGTTGCCAATGTTTCAAGCACTCTAGAATCTTATCGAGATCTGACTTTAGATCTGTGTAGCTGTTCTTCATTATAGATAACAGCTATTCTTATTTGAGTGGAAAGTAGCATAGTGTTGGTAGCGATTTTTGCAACTCTGGTGTACCGGAGTAACTTTGAAACGTGAAATTTTGTGCAAACATGAACACAGTGGGTCTCTCGACTCAGAAATTGTCGTCATCATGAGATCTTCCAGAAGAGGTTGGGACCTCAGCAGGATTGGGTCACGAGATTTGAACCAAAGATCTAAACATGTAATTTGTGGCTACAAACTGTGTTTCTGTTTCATGACCAAAGAGTAGAAGACACGTCGAGCGAACATTAGCAAGGATCTCCTTGAACAAGCTCCCAGAAGAAACAGCCATCCAAATGGTCATCACAGGAGTCTACTGTCGGATTTACTGCTGTGACATAGGTACGTGCCCAGTCAGCACAGGGGGTTCGCAAACAATCCAGATCCAATGTCTAAATGGCGACCCTGTGACATCTAAAAGAGCTGTGAATACCGAATTTTGAATTTATACCTCAAGTCAATCATCTGTATCCCTAGCACGTGAGCATTTTGAAAAAGACTGAATTTTCCAACCCGAAACGTGGCTAAGAGAGCGCGTCTGAGCACTCAGCTTTGTTAATTCGTGAGTTTTGTGCCAAACATGAGAACACTTTCACCCAGGAATCATAATGCCTGAACAAATGGCTCTGAGCACTATGGGACTTAACTTCTGAGGTCATCAGTCCCCTAGAACTTAGAACTACTTAAACCTAACTAACCTAAGGACATCACACACATCCATGCCCGAGGCAGGATTCGAACCTGCGACCGCAGCGGTCGCGCGGTTCCAGACTGTAGCGCCTAGAACCGCTCGGCCACTCCGGCCGGCCCCAGGTACTTAGTTGAATTGATAGCCTTCAGAATTGTACTATTTGTCAAGTAATCGAATTCCAACGGATTTCTTTTGGAACTCGTGTGGATCGCCTCACACTTTTCGTTATTTAGCGTCAACTGCCACCTGCCACACCATACAGCAATCTTTTCTAAATCGCTTTGCAACTGATACTGGTCTTCGGATGACCTTACTAGACGGTAAATTACAGCATCATCTGCGAACAACCTAAGAGAACTGCTCAGATTGTCACCCAGGTCATTTATACAGATCAGGAACAGCAGAGGTCCCAGGACGCTTCCCTGCGGAACACCTGATATCACTTCAGTTTTACTCGATGATTTGCCGTCTATTACTACGAACTGCGGCCTTCCTGACAGGAAATCACGAATCCAGTCGCACAACTGAGACGATACCCCATAGGCCCGCAGCTTGATTAGAAGTCGCTTGTGAGGAAACGGTGTCAAAAGCTTTCCAGAAATACGGAATCAACCATGGGATACATCTCATCAGCCAAAACGATCATAAAACCCTTGGCAGTAATGTGACCTTACAGAGCAACCGTGCGGCCCGTGGAATACCACGACAAGACTGTCCAAATCATCACGAAACGACGCCATGTTTTTTCCGCAGCTCGTGGTCATGCGGTAGCGTTCCCGCGCCCGGGTTCGATTCCCGGCGGGGTCAGGGATTTTCTCTGCCTCGTGATGACTGGGTGTTGTGTGCTGTCCTTAGGTTAGTTAGGTTTAAGTAGTTCTACGTTCTAGGGGACTGATGACCATAGACGTTAAGTCCCATAGTGCTCAGAGCCATTTGAACAATTTTTTTTTTTTTTGACGCCATGTTTCAACCTTGGGACGTCAGAATTTAGAAATAGTGTGACAAAGACTCATCCGACTAAATCACGTTCTTCCACTGCCCCATGGTTCAGGTTTCATGGCTTCGGCACCACATTTCCATGGTACGGGTATTTGCATCACTGATGAGTGGTTCTGAAGTTCGATCTCGCAGTGCAATTCCTTGTTTCTGGAGATCACTTCGTGTTGTTTTGATGCTGATTGAGTTCGCGAGTGCGAGATCAGTTCTTCAGTGAATTTTGCATCTGTCGTCATCCTATTTATTGTCACAATCCTCTTCAATGACCAACTTCCACGATCACTCAAAACAGAAGCTTCAGTCCACTTGTGACTTGGCGAATGAAATTTTTACACTTTCCTTGTAAGTAACGGTGCTTCTCGAAACACGAAACGCTTCGGCTATCTTGGTTACAGAAGAAGCAATCTGACGAACATCACTAATTTGCCCACATTCGAATGCACTTAGCTCCGATATAATGCACTCATAACTACACAGAACACTGTTCCGATCACGACTGACGCTTAAAGCGTATTGAGAACATCCAAAAGGTCAAATATGAGGGCTTGCTGAAAAATAATTCCACCGAATTTTTGTGTGTTTTAAATAAAACAAAATTTACTACAATGCATACTGATTTCTCAGCATAGTCACCCTGGCGACGAAAACCTTTCTCCCAACGAGAGACTAATTTGTTGATACCGTCAGTGTAGAATATTGGGCAGAGCGCCTCAGAGAGAACCTGCAGAACGTCGTGAAGAAGTTTCGTGATCATACTATTGTAATAGGGGGAGACTTCAATCTACCAGGTATAGAATGGGATAGTCACACAATCAGAACTGGAGCCAGGGACAGAGACTCTTGTGACATTATCCTGACTGCCTTGTCCGAGAATTACTTCGAGCAGATAGTTAGAGAACCAACTCGTGAAGCTAACGTTTTAGACCTCATAGCAACAAATAGACCGGAACTTTTCGACTCCGTGAATGTAGAAGAGGGTATCAGTGATCATAAGTCAGTGGTTGCATCAATGACTACAAGTGTAATAAGAAATGCCAAGAAAGGAAGGAAAATATATTTGCTTAACAAGAGTGATAGGGCACAAATCGCAGAATATCTGAGTGACCACCATCAAACGTTCATTTCTGAGGAAGAGGATGTGGAACAAAAATGGAAAAAATTCAGAAACATCGTCCAGTACGCCTTAGATAAGTTCGTACCGACTAAGGTCCAAAGCGAGGGGAAAGATCCACCGTGGTATAACAATCATGTACGAAAGGTACTACGGAAACAAAGAAAGCTTCATCATAGGTTTAAGAGTAGTCGAATCATAGCTGATAAGGAAAAGCTGAACGAAGCGAAGAAGAGCGTAAAGAGAGCAATGAGAGAAGCATTCAACGAATTCGAACATAAAACATTGGCAAACAATCTAAACAAGAACCCTAAAAAGTTTTGGTCATATGTAAAATCGGTAAGCGGATCTAAATCCCCTATTCAGTCACTCGTTGACCACGATGGAACCGAAACAGAGGACGACCGAAGAAAGGCAGAAATACTGAATTCAGTGTTCCGAAACTGTTTCACAGCGGAAAATCGTAACACGGTCCCTGACTTCAGCCGTCGCACGGACGCCAAAATGGAAAATATTGAAATAAACGATATCGGAATTGAAAAACAACTGCTATCACTTAGTAGCGGAAAAGCATCCGGACCAGACGAGATACCCTTAAGATTCTACAGTGATTATGCTAAAGAACTTGCCCCCTTTCTATCAGCAATTTATCGTAGATCGCTGGAAGAACGTAAAGTACCTAGCGACTGGAAGAAAGCGCAGGTCGTTCCCATTTTCAAGAAGGGTCATAAATCAGATGCGAATAATTATAGGCCTATTTCGCTTACGTCAATCTGTTGTAGAATAATGGAACATGTTTTGTGTTCTCGTATTATGACGTTCTTAGATAATACAAATCTCCTTCATCATAACCAACATGGATTCCGCAAACAGAGATCATGTGAAACTCAGCTCGCCCTATTTGCCCAAGAAATTCACAGTGCCGTAGACACTGGCGAGCAGATTGATGCCGTATTCCTGGACTTCAGGAAGGCATTTGATACGGTCCCGCACTTACGTTTAGTGAAAAAAATACGAGCTTACGGAATATCGGACCAGGTTTGTGATTGGATTCAGGATTTCCTAGAAGAAAGAACACAACATGTCATTCTTAACGGTTCAAAATCTGCAGATGTAGAGGTAATTTCGGGAGTACCGCAGGGAAGCGTGATAGGACCTTTATTGTTTACAATATACATAAATGACTTAGTTGACAACATCGGTAGCTCCGTGAGGCTATTTGCAGATGACACGGTTGTCTACAAGAAAGTAGCAACATCAGAAGACTCGTACGTACTCCAGGAGGACCTGCAGAGGATTAATGCATGGTGCGACAGCTGGCAGCTTTCCCTAAACGTAGATAAATGTAATATAATGCGCATACATAGGGGCAGAAATCCATTCCAGTACGATTATGCCATAGGTGGTAAATCATTGGAAGCGGTAACGACCGTAAAATACTTAGGAGTTACTATCCGGAGCGATCTGAAGTGGAATGATCACATAAAACAAATAGTGGGAAAAGCAGGCGCCAGGTTGAGATTCATAGGAAGAATTCTAAGAAAATGTGACTCATCGACGAAAGAAGTAGCTTACAAAACGCTTGTTCGTCCGATTCTTGAGTATTGCTCATCAGTATGGGACCCTTACCAGGTTGGATTAATAGAAGAGATAGACATGATCCAGCGAAAAGCAGCGCGATTCGTCATGGGGACATTTAGTCAGCGCGAGAGCGTTACGGAGATGCTGAACAAGCTCCAGTGGCGGACACTTCAAGAAAGGCGTTACGCAATACGGAGAGGTTTATTATCGAAATTACGAGAGAGCACATTCCGGGAAGAGATGGGCAACATATTACTACCGCCCACATATATCTCGCGTAATGATCACAACGAAAAGATCCGAGAAATTAGAGCAAATACGGAGACTTACAAGCAGTCGTTCTTTCCACGCACAATTCGTGAATGGAACAGGGAAGGGGGGATCAGATAGTGGTACAATAAGTACCCTCCGCCACACACCGTAAGGTGGCTCGCGGAGTATAGATGTAAAAAAAAAAAAAAAAAAAAAAAAAAAAAAAAAAAAAAACACTACAACATCTCTGCTTCCATCGCTTCGCCACAAATAATACGTAGTCCTGGCGGAGATGTTCTTTAAGTTTTGAGAACATACAAAAATCGGATTGTGCCAAGTGGGAACCGTATGGAAGATAATACGCTGAAGAGCCAAAGAAACTGATACACCTGCCTAATATAGTGTAGAGCCCATGCGAGCACGCAAAAGTGCCGCAACACAACGTGGCATGGACTCAACTAACGTCTGAAGTAGTGCTCGAGGGGACACCATGAATACTGCAGGGCTGTCCACAAATTCGTAAAACAATGAGGGGGTGGAGACCTCTTCCGAGCAGCACGTTGCAAGGCATCCCAGATACGCTCAATAATGTTCATGTCTGGGGTGTCGGTGGCCAGCGGAAGTGTTGAAACTAAGAAGAATGTTTCTGGAGCCACTCTGTAGCAATTCTAGGCGTGTGGGGTGTCGCACTGTCCTGCTGGAATTGCCGAAGTCCGTCGAATAGCACAACGGACATGAACGGATGGAGGTGATCAGGCAGGATGCTTACGTACGTGTCACGTATCAGAGTCGTATCTAGAAGTATCAGCAGTCCCTTATCACATCAACTGCACACGTCCCACACCATTAAAGGGCTTCCACCAACTTGAACAGTCCCCTGCTGACATGCAGCGTCCATAGATTCGTGAGGCTGTCTCCATACCCGTATACTTCCATCCGCTCGATACGATTTGAAACGAGACTCCTTCGACCAGGCAACATGTTTCCCATCATCAATAGTCCAATGTCGGTGTTGATGGGCCCGGGCGAGGCGTAAAGCTTCGTGTCGTGCAGTCAAGAAGGGTACACGAGTGGGCCTTCGGCTCCGAAAGCGGATTTCGATGATGTTTCACTGAATGGCTCACACGCTGACACTTGTTGATGGCCCAGCATCGAAATCTGCAGCAGTTTGAGGAAGGGTTGCACTTCTGTCATGTTGAACGATTCTCTTCAGTTGTCGTTGGTCCCGTTCGTGCAGGTTCTTTTTCCGGCTAGGCATTGTCGGAGATTTAATGTTTTACGAGATTCCTTATATTCACGGTACACTTGTGAAATGGTCGTGCGGGAAAATCCCCACTTCATCGCTACCTCGCAGATGCTGTGTCCCATCTCTCGTGCGCCGACTATAACACCACGTTGAAACTCACTTAAATGTTGATAACCTGCCATTGTAGCAGCAGTAACCGATCTAACTGCGTCAAACACGTATTGTCTTATAGGCGTTGCCGGCCGCAGCGCCATATTCTGCCAGTTTATAACAGTTTCTTTGTCGCTTCAGTGTAGATGATTGTGAAACCAAATTGTCGGGTTGCTGCGGATGTCTGCGCTCGTGCGTCGTCTTGCATTGTCATGTTGAAAGAGAGGGTGCTCCATGTGTGGACGGATCCCTCGGCGAGTAGAAACAGGATTACAGGATTCTGTTTCTCGCGCACCGACACAGTTACATTAACACAACCATATAATACGCTACAATTCGGAGCCCTCTAGCGGCAGATGATTGCAACTTGCGTCAGCGAAGTTGGGAAGTCGACCTAGTAATATGCATGATACATGAAACCTCGACAGAAGTTGAGAACAGAATAGAAAGTTCGGAGGCATTAGTTTTCAGTTTTCAGCACGCCTTCGTACACCGGCTCACCCTATAGACTTGGCTAGCACCTGAATTTATGTTCAAGTATACTTTTCTCGCTTTTTGACCATGTCTTTATCAAACCTGTAGCTCTCATAGGATAGAACCCAGTACGTTGTCCTCGATGGTGAGTGTTCGTCGGAAGAGAGGGTATCATCTGGAGTGCCCCAGGGAAGTGTGGTAGGTCCGCTGTTGTTTTCTATCTACATAAATGATCTTTTGGATAGGGTGGATAGCAATGTGTGGCTGTTTGCTGATGATGCTGTGGTGTACAGGAAGGTGTCGTCGTTGAGTGACTGTAGGAGGAGACAAGAAGACTTGGACAGGATTTGTGATTGGTGTAAAGAATGGCAGCTAACTCTAAATATAGATAAATGTAAATTAATGCAGGAGAACAGGAAAAAGAATCCCGTAACGTTTGAATACTCCACTAGTAGTGTAGCGCTTGACAAAATCACGCCGGCCGAAGTGGCCGTGCGGTTAAAGGCGCTGCAGTCTGGAACCGCAAGACCGCTACGGTCGCAGGTTCGAATCCTGCCTCGGGCATGGATGTTTGTGATGTCCTTAGGTTAGTTCGGTTTAACTAGTTCTAAGTTCTAGGGGACTAATGACCTCAGCAGTTGAGTCCCATAGTGCTCAGAGCCATTTGAACCATTTTTGACAAAATCACGTCGATTAAATATTTGGGTGTAACATTGCAGAGCGATATGAAGTGGGACAAGCATGTATTGGCAGTTGTGGGGAAGGCGGATAGTCGTCTTCGGTTCATTGGTAGAATTTTGGGAAGATGTGGTTCATCTGTAAAAGAGACCGCTTATAAAACACTAATACGACCTATTCTTGAGTACTGCTCGAGCGTTTGGGATCCCTATCAGGTCGGATTAAGGGAGGACATAGAAGCAATTCAGAGGCGGGCTGATAGATTTGTTACTGATAGGTTTGATCATTATGCGAGTGTTACGGAAATGCTTCAGGAACTCGGGCGGAGTCTCTAGAGAAAAGGAGGCGTTCTTTTCGTGAATCGCTACTGAGGAAATTTAGAGAACCAGCATTTGAGGCTGACTGCAGTACAATTTTACTGCCGCCAACTTACATTTCGCGGAAAGACCACAAAGATAAGATAAGAGAGATTAGGGCTCGTACAGAGGCATATAGGCAGTCATTTTTCCCTCGTTCTGTTTGGAACAGGGAGAGAAGATGCTAGTTGTAGTACGAGGTACCCTCCGCCACGCACCGTATGGTGGATTGCAGAGTATGGAAGTAGATGTAGATAGAGTCGCCAGAATCTTAACAAGTAGTTGTTTCCAGACATATGGTTACAGAGCCTTTTTGTAGTTTTTATCAGTACTATCTTCCGCGAGAATATGACCGCTTTATAACAAACGTTTTATTTTTATTGTTTCAGGATTTTCTGGTACAAGCTTAATAAGTTGTAGAAATTAATATTTCAAATTTATGCGAAATGTCGTATGACCGCTCAGTGGAGAGACAGCTAATTTTCACTCGTGAAACAAAATTAATTAGGCCACACTTACGTATTATATTAAATTTAAAACTTAAGTGGAAAAACGAAATAGCTACATGTAGCGTCTACCCATACGACCTGTACAGTTTCTAAGTACAACCTGTCCGTTTCATTCTCTGTAATAGCACTCAGCTCAGTAATGCGTCACTTTCCTTCTAATGACTACGGTATCTATGAGATGTTATCGCAGGCGAAGTAAATAAGTAGCCAAGCTGTTGCTCATCTTGTAGTCACTGGGGCTTCACAGTGGAAACTTAAAACCATCGACAGAAGCTACAATAAACTTACTTTGTAGGCACAATCGACCGTGAAAACACTGCCTACGTCTCGGCAGATGCAGGCAACGGACAATTTTCTATGTAATACGGAATCGATTTCAGTTTCTAGGAGATTTTATAATGGGATGCGCCACAACAACGGTCAGCTTATCTGCTTTCCGCACTCACATCTTCCCCCCTAAAAACGCCACTTCATTAACTCTGTCCAATCCTTACATCTAATGAAAGATAGCCTTAATTTACTGCAGAAAATTAGTAACGAGCGTGTAGATGTTAATAATTGTGGAATTTCGCATCTACAATCGTTCTAAAAGGTGAAGTCTACGTTCCTGTATGTAAAACAAATTTATTACTCAAATGTGTAAATAATTTCTCTAAAATCGTTAAATTAGCCTATGACAACGGCGCAACATAGTGAGAAGATTTGACAATTGTTCTTTACAGCACTGGTCCGAGTAAGATTTCTTTAGTTTGATCTCTGGCGCTTAGGCTATATGATGCATTCCCTAGCATCACCGTAAAACCAAAACAGAAAAATTAACAGATGCCACTAAAATGATTTAGCGCTTCGAACTCTGTTCTTAGGTGTTCGGCACCCAAACCACATAAACGTAATAAAAGACGAAATAAAGCGAACTTCAATATAGGAAGAATTTTGTGGAGTTTTTAATTTAACTGGATGGTTAATCGTGACGTGTGTTGAAGAACAGAGTAAGACTAACTCAGCTTTTGATTTCATTACCATGGAAATTCGACCACTACCAGCATGATTCCTATATTTAAAGTGCTTTTTATTTTACTTCTGAGTTACAAAGGATTTGTTCTCAATCTCAAGAGTTCCACATCACTAAACAAACTTGAATAGATAGCTTATCGAATATTGTATTCAGCAGCCACCTGCAGATGGATTTTAATTCGCAAACCAATTATGGTTACTTCTGTATAAAGATTTTATGTGATTTTTTTAATTGTTGGGAAACGTGATTGGGATTTTCTATACAATTATTTTCATTTCTTTTGGTCATAACCACAGTGACACAATCATAATCGTGATTAGTTTCGGCCGTCGCCGGCCGCGGTGGTCTAGCGGTTCTAGGCGCTCAGTTCGGATCCGCGCGACTGCTACGGTCGCAGGTTCGAATCCTGCCTAGGGCATGGATGTGTGTGTTGTCTTTAGGTTAGTTAGGTTTAAGTAGTTCTAAGTTCTAGGGGACTGATGACCACAGATGTTAAGTCCCATAGTGCTCAGATCCATTTGAACCATTTTTGTTTCAGCTGTCTTCATAAACAAAAGTGGTCAAAGATATGAATGAAAGCTTTCACGATTAAAAGGGTGTAATCTGTGGGGGACCGTGTCGAACAGTCACAGAAAGAATTGCGTAGTATTATACGTTGCTTGGGGCTGATAGCTGTCCCCTCTCTCGAAATGAAAACATTGTAAGATATACATACTCACCCTTTTTTATTTTTTACTAATGATTTAGAGCTGAAAATGTGGAAAGTTCAGCTGCTGAAAACACACAACACAGTTAATTACAAACTGTAGGCGTTTAAAAAGCAATCCCTTCAAAGAGACTCATTTCTATGATACTTTACAGTTTACTCTAATTTTATGCAATGGTTTTAGGTTTTTTGATTTCGTTCCTGAAAGTTAGGATTGGCATGCTCAAGTCCGAAGCTGTAGCCAGAATGTATAGTTAAATATCCGACGCGCGCAGTGACTAATCTCAGTCAGTGATAATAGGCACGGGCGCGAACAACAAATATAGTTAGTGTAAAATTGTTGGTAACTGACGTCGGTTGCAGCGTGGCGCTGTCAGTCCGGCTTGACGAATCTGGTGGTGGTGGTTGTTGGGATGTTTAAGGGGGACTAAACAGCTAAGGTCATCAGTCCCCCATTGCAAAAACAGGCGAGACATAAATTTGCGGAGCAGGTAAAACACCAAGGGGAAGGAGACTCCTCTCCCCCCCCCCCCCCCCCCTCAGGCACTGAAAGAACACAAATGCGGCAACGAACACTACAGACAAGAAGAGTACAGATGAACACCACACAGAAAGAAACAGAAGAAAAGAAGATGGCCAGAGACTGGTTGACTGACCACGAGAACAAAGAAAGGGAAAGAGTCAACCATCCGACTACACACTAAAATCTGCAACCAATTATGAGAGACTCGAGGACAAGAGACACAGAAAGGGAAATGTGCAGGACCTCCCTAAATGGAACCATAAAAAGGACTACCACGGATAAAATTTAAAACGTCGTCAGCCATGGAGGCATCGTCGCATAAAACCAAAGGCAAAGTGCCCGGGAGATTAAAAGACTGCCGGAGGGTGCGCAGTCGGGGACACCCAAAAAAATGTGGGCAACCGTCAGCCGGGACCCAACCGACACAGGGGGGGATCCTCCTGAAGCAAAATATGGCCGTGCGTCAGGTAGGTATGGCCGATGCGGAGCCGACACAGGACGACAGAGTCCCTGCGAGAAGCCCGCAGGGAGGACCGCCACACATCGGTCGTCTCCTTAACAGCCCGCAGTTTATTCGGGGATGTCAGGCCACACCACTCAGCCCACATCCCAAGCACCTTACGGCGCAACACCAACTGCTGATCACAAGCCGGGAGGCCGATCTCCAAAGCTGGGGCGTCGATCGCCCCTTTGGCCAGCCTGTCGACACATTCGTTCCCCGGGATGCCAAAGTGACCTGGCGTCCAAACAAAGACCACCGAACGACCAGAGCAGGTAATGGCGGAAGCAGACTCCTGAATAGAGGATACCAGAGGAGAAGAGGGATAGCAGCGGTCGATGGTCTGGAGGCTGCTCAGGGAGTCACTGCAGATGACGATGGACGTACCTGAGCAGGAACGCATATGCTCAAGAGCGCGCAATATGGCCACCAACTCTGCAGTAAAAATACTGCAGCCAGCTGGCAAGGAGCGCTGTTCAACATGGGCAGCGTGAGCAGAAGCGTAGGCAGTGCGACCATCAACCAGGGAACCATCAGTGTAGACAGTCTCACAGCCCGAAAATGAGGCGAGGAGCGCAAGAAAACGGCGACGGAGGGCCACAGGCGGAACCGAGTCCTTGGGTCCCTGTGCCAGGTCCAGACGGATGGACGGCCGGGGCAAACACCAGGGAGGCGTAGGTGCACGAACCCGGAAGGGAGGCAGAAGAGGGGATGACCCCAGTTCTGACAGCAGGGACTGGATGCGGACAGCTATGGAAAGCCCAGACCGAGGTCGCCGTTCAGGCAGATGGAGGACCATGGCAGGGAAAAGCAGGCGATGATTGGGATGGCCTGGCGAACAATGCACATGGACAGCATAGTCGGCGAGCAGTCGATGGCGGCGAATCCGCAGCGGGGGAACCCCAGCCTCCACCAGTAGACTACCCACGGGGCTCATACGGAAAGCGCCAGTTGCAAGCTGAACCCCACAGTGGTGTATGGGGTCCAACAACGTCAACACTGAGGGTGATGCAGACCCATAGGCCAGGCTCCCATAATCAAGCCTGGACTGCACAAGGGCTCTGTACAATCGCAACAGCATGCAGCGATCTGCACCCCAAGACGTGTGGCTCAGGCAGCGGAGGGCGTTGAGGTGCCGCCAGCACTTTTGCTTCAGCTGAGTAATATGAGGAACCCATGTGAGCCTGGCATCAAAGACGAGTCCTAAGAAGCGGCTAGTGTCCACCACTTCAAGGAGGTGGTCGTCGAGGTAAAGTTCAGGATGAGGGTGGACCGTGATGGTTCACTACTCACCACCACATGTTTACGCTCCACGGATGCTGATGCTCCACCTGACGAAGCCAACAGGGATTGTCAACAGACCGTCCAACGCCTGCAGAAGTGCATAACTCGAGTCTTGGCTGCAGAGAACTGAAAACCATGAGTCAGAGCCCATGATGCTGCCTTGCGAACAGCGACTTGCAGCCTGCGTTCGGCGACGCCCGTAGTCGTTGAGGTAAATGAGATGCAGAAGTTGTCGGCATACAAAGAAGGAGACACCGACGACCCCACGGCTGCAGCCAGACCATTAATAGCCACTAGAAATAAGGAGACGCTCAACACCGAACCCTGTGGGACCCCATTTTCCTGTATATAAGATGAACTAGAGTTGGGCACCGACTTGTACCCGGAAAGAGCGGCGCAATAAAAAAGTTTGAAGAAAAGCCGGGAGCTGACCACGAAGACCCCACTCATGCAACGTAGCAAGGATATGATGCCTCCATGTGGTGTCATACGCCTTCCACAGATCAAAAAATACAGCAACGAGATGCTGACGTCGGGCAAAGGCCGTACGGATAGCAGATTCCAGCCGCACCAAATTGTCCGCAGCAGACCGGCCCCGACGGAAGCCCTGGGATACATTGGGCTGGGGAGGACGTCTTGAGAAGGATGGACCCATTCCTCATTTTAGACAATCCCGCCACTTCCCCAAACTTATCCTCCATGTGTTCCAGAAAAAACAGAGGCTTCGTCGTAAGAAAGGAGTCACCATCAGTCCTGCTGCAGACAAGGTATTGTGGGATGTAAGGCTCCCGCTTGGCACTAGATCCGCGTCCCTCCCACAGTGCAGCCAACGAGGAGAACGACCGAGGGTCATATTGTGCAGCATCAAAGTCAACCCTGACTCACTTAGAGACGTTGGTGGCCATGCGACCACCAGCTTGGTGTGATTTATTGCGCCACATCCGCCCATATGCCACCTACTCCGAACGAGGGCTCTCCCCAAGGGCGCCACTCAGCCAAAGCAATGGGTACCTGGCCGATATCCCGTTGCCCGGAGTCCCCGTGCCCCAGACAAGATAGGCACATACTCCTTGGCATGCGTGGGGAGTAAACAGCTCTGGCATCTGTAGTGCGATCCCTGCATGGTCAGGGGGCTACCACCAAGAGGGTACATGACGACCCCACCACAACGGACTGGCTACCGTGCTGGATTTTAGGTGTTGAAAGGGTCCACAGTTGTCGGGGGCGCTAAGAAGGGGACTGCGCACAAGACGAGAAGGAGGCAACCCAGAAGACGTTGGGTGTAAATCCCGCCACACGACAATAGGTAGCATGCAAGATGGTGGTGCATGATGTACCAATAGAAAAACACCACGTACGGCGTCCTTCCCCAAATGGCACGCACTAACAACGGAATTTTGGAAAAAGGGAGGTCAAACCCAAGAGGGGACCATCACATTAAGGCCGAAACATTTGACACTCCTTTTAGTCGCCTCTTACGACAGGCAGGAATATCGCGGGCCTATTCTTATCCCCGAACCCGCAGGGGGCACGAATCTGCGAGGAGCGCGCAAGCGAGTGAAATTCGATGTCCAGAGCGGCGCTCGAATTCGGTTAGTGTGTAGCGGCGCGCGCTCATTCTGACTGATCAGAGGGGCCGCTTGTGACAGCCCAGCTGTGAAGGCCGGTCAAAGCGGCGCGCAAACCTTTCACTAGGCGCCGCAGGCTTTTGTTTCGCCCACACCTTCGCTTTGCCTACGCGTGGACACTTTCAGCCGCGCTCACATTCGGTTTCTTTCAATAGCACCCAACTCTTTTGAACCGAATTTACCGCTCTGTCGCCTCAATTTAAACAGTCGACTTAACCGGCGTATAATACTGTTCTAATCACTAGTATTTACAGTACATGTAAAGCAAATGCAACAAATGGACATTAATTAATTAGTACCATTTCATTTTTCGTACTTTTCAGCTGCAACCACCGTGTTTAACTACGAAAATGGCACGATACGAATTCTTCTTCCGATGCCTGAATCAACTTCTTTGTTCAGTACGACTGGGAACTTCATATTTACACAGAATTCTCAAATTTAAGTGTACTGGGATGTTTTCACACAAAAAGTCAGTGACTTAATCTTTTCGGCGAGAGAAAATTTCACCTTTAGTTCAAACCTTCTGTGATTAAGGTACCACTAAACCGCAATGCTTAGTACGTGAATATTTAGAATATAGCAAGTAAGAACCTTTTAGTTCTTTCCATGGTACTTAAACATTTCTACAACGTATGTGAAGTGCAGGTTTTTAAATTATGTTGCACATTCGTAATTTGCAACACTAATCATTTCGTGGAGTCTAATGACGCAGTTTTGCAAACTCTTTATTTTGAAATGTCGCTGGCTACTTCTCCGTAGCCCCACAACGTCTACAAAAATTACAGAGACGCAAAAAGATGTTAGACTAACCCCACAGTGCGTCCTTTGCTATAGCTGCTGCATTATACATTCACTGACAACCAGTCCTGACCGGGTGGCGGTTAGCATGACATACTATTAAATAAACGAACGTTCATTGACGACAAAGGCATAATTTTGCAATTGCAGCTACCTCTCATAGATACTGGCATCTTGTAACGACCTAAGGTTGATACCCTGTGATCTTTACAGCCGGCCGTTGTGGCCGAGCGGTTCTGGGCGCTTCAGTCTGGAACTGCGCAACCGCTGAGGTCGCAGGTTCGAATCCTGCCTCGGGCATGGATGTGTGTGATGTCCTTCGGTTAGTTAGGTTTAAATAGTTCTAAGTCTAGGGGACTGATGACCTCAGATGTCAAGTCCCATAGTGCTCAGAGCCATTTGAACCATTTTTGATCTTTACTGCATCCAGCGAGCAAGGTGGCGC
This sequence comes from Schistocerca serialis cubense, assembly GCF_023864345.2. Lineage (NCBI taxonomy): Eukaryota > Metazoa > Arthropoda > Insecta > Orthoptera > Acrididae > Schistocerca > Schistocerca serialis. Next base: position 132,040,267 of record NC_064641.1, on the reverse strand, counting down.
GGTGGTAAGTACTCTGGACTCGCATTCGGGAGGATGACGGTTCAAACCCACGTACGGCCATCCAGATACGGGTTTTCCTTAATTTTCCGTAAATCGCTCCAGGTAAATGCTGCGATGGTTTCTCTGAAAGGGCACAGCCGATTTCCTTCCTCATCCTTGACACCATCCGAACTAGCGCGCGGGCACTAATGACCTCGTTGTCGACGGGACGTTAAACCCAACCTTTCTTTCTTTCGTTTTTTTTACTGCACACATCTATATTCGTTTCTCAACCGAAATTACCGGTACCTTTCTCTGTAAAATCGCGCGTACCACCGTTTTTGCAGGGTAGCTCTTTGTATTCATTTTATTTTCAGTTACTGGCATTCCTTTGCCCTACTTGAAGTTTTGTTTGAGCATTTGGCATATACTCAGAAGGCACAATTACGGTAGCTCAGAAAAGGTTATTCATCCAGGGATCCGTACGTTCAACTAAAACAGAATTTGTTAAAATCGTAATTATAAATAATACGAAACATATCCTGTAATAAAGCATGCATTTTTACATTTTAATGTACCAAAGAATTAGTACAATTTACATTTTAAAATAAATTTAACAGCTCTGAAAATTACCGTTGTGGCCGAGCGGTTCTGGGCGCTTCAGTCTGGAACTGCGCAACCGCTGAGGTCGCAGGTTCGAATCCTGCCTCGGGCATGGATGTGTGTGATGTCCTTCGGTTAGTTAGGTTTAAATAGTTCTAAGTCTAGGGGACTGATGACCTCAGATGTCAAGTCCCATAGTGCTCAGAGCCATTTGAACCATTTTTGATCTTTACTGCATCCAGCGAGCAAGGTGGCGCGGTGGTAAGTACTCTGGACTCGCATTCGGGAGGATGACGGTTCAAACCCACGTACGGCCATCCAGATACGGGTTTTCCTTAATTTTCCGTAAATCGCTCCAGGTAAATGCTGCGATGGTTTCTCTGAAAGGGCACATCCGATTTCCTTCCTCATCCTTGACACCATCCGAACTAGCGCGCGGGCACTAATGACCTCGTTGTCGACGGGACGTTAAACCCAACCTTTCTTTCTTTCGTTTTTTTACTGCACACATCTATATTCGTTTCTCAACCGAAATTACCGGTACCTTTCTCTGTAAAATCTCGCGTACCACCGTTTTTGCAGGGTAGCTCTTTGTATTCATTTTATTTTCAGTTACTGGCATTCCTTTGCCCTACTTGAAGTTTTGTTTGAGCATTTGGCATATACTCAGAAGGCACAATTACGGTAGCTCAGAAAAGGTTATTCATCCAGGGATCCGTACGTTCAACTAAAACAGAATTTGTTAAAATCGTAATTATAAATAATACGAAACATATCCTGTAATAAAGCATGCATTTTTACATTTTAATGTACCAAAGAATTAGTACAATTTACATTTTAAAATAAATTTAACAGCTCTGAAAATTACCGTTGTGGCCGAGCGGTTCTGGGCGCTTCAGTCTGGAACTGCGCAACCGCTGAGGTCGCAGGTTCGAATCCTGCCTCGGGCATGGATGTGTGTGATGTCCTTCGGTTAGTTAGGTTTAAATAGTTCTAAGTCTAGGGGACTGATGACCTCAGATGTCAAGTCCCATAGTGCTCAGAGCCATTTGAACCATTTTTGATCTTTACTGCATCCAGCGAGCAAGGTGGCGCGGTGGTAAGTACTCTGGACTCGCATTCGGGAGGATGACGGTTCAAACCCACGTACGGCCATCCAGATACGGGTTTTCCTTAATTTTCCGTAAATCGCTCCAGGTAAATGCTGCGATGGTTTCTCTGAAAGGGCACAGCCGATTTCCTTCCTCATCCTTGACACCATCCGAACTAGCGCGCGGGCACTAATGACCTCGTTGTCGACGGGACGTTAAACCCAACCTTTCTTTCTTTCGTTTTTTTTACTGCACACATCTATATTCGTTTCTCAACCGAAATTACCGGTACCTTTCTCTGTAAAATCGCGCGTACCACCGTTTTTGCAGGGTAGCTCTTTGTATTCATTTTATTTTCAGTTACTGGCATTCCTTTGCCCTACTTGAAGTTTTGTTTGAGCATTTGGCATATACTCAGAAGGCACAATTACGGTAGCTCAGAAAAGGTTATTCATCCAGGGATCCGTACGTTCAACTAAAATAGAATTTGTTAAAATCGTAATTATAAATAATACGAAACATATCCTGTAATAAAGCATGCATTTTTACATTTTAATGTACCAAAGAATTAGTACAATTTACATTTTAAAATAAATTTAACAGCTCTGAAAATTACCTTTGATACGTTACCGCCATTGCTAGTATGTTGGCGCCAAGTGTTCAATTGCGGACTGTTTTGGTAACGTAATGGATTTCTTATTACCAGTGTTAATGTTGCTGTTTCGAGATTTTTGCCAGTATATATGAAAAGGGCTGTAAACTTTTGAGTTATAAAAAACGTATCTCAGTCATTTCGCAGCAAGCCCGGACCTCATTCTTTTTGGAGCATATGAAAGGTAAGTTGGAGTGGTTCCTTTTTCTACTGCTGCTACTGTTACAATGTTCACATCTTTGCAATAAATATGTTATACACATAATACGCAATGCTGACAATTCATCTAAGCCAGGGGCGGGCAGGAATTCTGCACGTGTGGGGTGCACATGCACGTGTGCAGTTAACAGGTGTTCTGCGTGCACACAGGGGCAAGCTGGCCACCCGCTTCTCACCCCTCCCCCCGCTTCTTCCTCTGTAATGCGTTTTGTTTCCTGGCCTGCTTTATTAAATGAAGGAATAAGGTTAGTAGGAGTGCTTGAAAGTAATCGTGGTTTGAAAGAGTACCTATTACCTACAATACGTTTTATTTAATTATCACAGGTGGAGTTTACAATACGTTTAACGTCTGAAACAAAATTTCTATATACAGACAAACGCAAACAGTTACGTAAACTTTCTTTACTGATGTTTGCTCTTAACCGAGACTTATTAATTTTCATAACAGAAAAAAATCTCTCACAAAAGTATGTCGAGCCCAACATTGACTGTCTTCATGGCTTCACGATGGAGACGAGGAAACTCTTGCTGTGGAAAGTCGTGATAAAAATCCATTACACGTCTTGCCAAAAGGAACTTGTCTCTCAGACGAGAATTACACTGTAGATCTATTAATTCCATTTGCAAACTGAGATGAATATCATCTACAGAAACCAGATTCTCTCGAGAACTATTCAAAACCTTGGGATAAGTAAGATATGTCCCCAAATCGCTTGAGAAATTCCTCTTTTATTGCACTAAGAACGGCAACATACTGAAATTTATTATAATGGCGTTCAATATTAAACTTCCGCTGACCAGCGAAAATACTGTCACATATTATACATTTCCAATTTTCACGTTTTTCTACAGAGAAAAAATGATTCTCCCATTCCTTTTTAAAAGATAGCTGATCTCCAATTCTCCGTTTCCTCGATTCACTCTGCATTTTAAGGTTATTGAAATACAACGTTCACTACGTAGTGGTCCTTCGCTTCAACGTCCGCAGCTTAGCCTGGCACTACACTGCCGCAACCTGCCGGCTGTCGCCACTGTCCCGTTCGACGATTGCACGCGAGCAGCACACGTGCAGCGCAGTGTGCTCATGAGCAGCGTGCGACGTTTGCCCGCCTCTGATCTAAGCACTTCATTATCAGTTACTGCTCAGCAGTAGTCGGGGTTTATAAACTATTATCTTATGCATTTTTCAATAGTTGTGAAGTGCTACAGTCCATTGTAGCAGACCCGCTAGGTGAGTAGGTGATTCACGACCTCAGCTGTTTGGTCTCCTTGAACACTTATTCCGCCTCAGCATTGCAGTGTTCAGAATACTGTCTGGCCCAAGTCGTATTAAGACTGTCGCTTGACCAAAGTTGTGCGTCAGTGAATAAACAGAAATATTATACGCCTGATTAGCTGGTTGGTAACGTGCTTGCCTCCCATGCAGCATGCCCGGGTTCGATTCCCGGCCGGGTTTGGGATTTTCTCCACTCGTGGACTGGGTGTTGTGTCGTCCTCATCACCATTTCACCATCATCACCAGCACCCAAGTCGCCCAATGTGGCGCCGGCTAAAATAAGACTTGCAGTCGTCGGCAGCACTTCCCCGGGTAGGGCCTCCCGGTTAACAATGATATACGATCATTTCATTTCAACAGAAGTATTATTTTAATATAAGTTTTTACACCCAGAGTGTGAGAGACAATTTTATTGAAACCGAGTTACATTTTTCACCTTTGCCGTATACGGCCACAGTGATTTTGCTCGATCAGTTGATTTCTATGTGCCATGTTAAAGTGCTTAGTCATGCTCTCGTAATTTTACACAGCCTCTCCGTGTGAGTATATACAATGTACGACTATCATTTAAATATATAACTGTTGCGGAAGCAGACTCGAGCGAGAACAATGTTCTATAGTCGTCTGCGATTTAAGAAACACTACTGCCGTATCGTACGTAAGCGTACAAGTTGAAAGTAATACAAATTGTTTAAATGGCTCTGAGCACTATGAGACTTAACATCTGAGGTCATCAGTCCCCTAGACTTAGAACTACTTCAACCTAACTAATCTAAGGACATCACATACATCCATGCCCGAGGCAGGATTCGAACCTGCGACCGTAGCAGCAGCGCGGTTCTGGACTGAAGCGCCTAGAACCGCAGGGCCACAACGGCCGGCTGAAAGTAGTACAGAACATGGTCCTAAACTGGTTGATTTGATTGATACTGTCCAGTTTATTATAAACTACAGTTCAAGGATAAACGGACAAATCACAACTGTTTTGTCGGCTGGTTTAATGTTGCTATGGTATGTCTCTTACCTTACATAAACAAATGTTTTGAGCCTTACGTCAATTTACATAGTAAGCCATTCGGTAAAACTGAAGTAAAAACTTCAAAAACATTTTCTAAATTTTGAATTTAAAACTTTCACTAGCTTATCGTGTTACAAGGTGTCATATAGTAACAGTCTCGTAAGGGTGTAAACGTCATCTCGAGTGCAAGAAAGGAAACACGTCGCAGACGCCACAAAAACCTCTCACGGACGCTCCGCCGTCATGGCGAAGGGGGGTGATTATGAGACCAACTCAGTCTCTAGGCGTTTATGCTGGATTCGAGTCACGACTTATGGTCTCGCAGTGAGGACCGAGGAGAAAATGAACAGAATCCACCTGGCTCCCTGCTACAGCACGACTGGTAGAACGCAAAGAAACAGTTTTCCGAAATAAATTTCAGATCTCTGCGTTTTCTTATTAGCTGTCGCGTGTATTTAAGAGCGGAGAACTCAGTCGCTTACTGCAAGCTGCTATCGGGCCTTCACATCGGAGATGATAGCCGGCATTGCGCAGTGCGGTGATTTACTTATTCAGTTTTAATTGGTTGTTGGCCCTCCATTGTTCCCGCGCACTGTGGCAGCTCTGTCCCCTTCTCGTGAATGGCGGCATTGTGTGCGCGCCCCACCTACCGCAATATTCGAGGAAACGAATAAACGAGGCCGCTTATCTGCATTTAACTTTTCCACAACTCTAGGCGCAGCGCTAGGTCCTCACTGGACACAGACGCGAAAGCGGACAATGGGAACACACGCGCGTCCTGTGAATAAGACGCGGTCGGATATGCAAACGATTCCTGGTCGCGCTCTGAACAAGATGTCGATATGCATACGTCCTCAGGCTGCCGATCGATCTACCCTTTCTCTTGACATGCTCGAGGCGTTCGTATTGAAGGCCTTTCGTCTCTCGACTCCAAGTAGCAAAAGCAAAAAACCTAATGACCGAACCAGCCTAGTTAAACCAGTCAAACTTCTGGCTCGTTCTCGAAAGTGATGCTGATACCATCTGACTTCCCCTAGTATAAACTCACACGTAAATAATCGGCAAACACACATCTCTACTCTTCTTAGAATAAATATATAGGCTTTCGGGCGACCGCATTCAGCCATCTATACAGGGTGTTACAAAAAGGTACGGCCAAACTTTCAGGAAACATTCCTCACACACAAAGAAAGTAAATATGTTATGTGGACATGTGTCCAGAAACGCTTACTTTCCATGTTAGAGCTCATTTTATTACTTCTCTTCAAATCGCATTAATCATGGAATGGAAACACACAGCAACAGAACGTACCAGCGTTTCAAACACTTTGTTACAGGAAATGTTCAAAATGTCCTCCATTAGCGAGGATACATGCATCCACCCTCCGTCGCATGGAATCCCTGATGCGCTGATGCAGCCCTGGAGAATGGCGTATTGTATCACAGCCGTCCACAATACGAGCACGAAGAGTCTCTACATTTGGTACCGGGGTTGCGTAGACAAGAGCTTTCAAATGCCCCCATAAATGAAAGTCAAGAGGGTTGAGGTCAGGAGAGCGTGGAGGCCATGGAATTGGTCCGCCTCTACCAATCCATCGGTCACCGAATCTGTTGTTGAGAAGCGTACGAACACTTCGACTGAAATGTGCAGGAGTTCCATCGTGCATGAACCACATGTTGTGTCGTACTTGTAAAGGCACATGTTCTAGCAGCACAGGTAGAGTATCCCGTATGAAATCATGATAACGTGCTCCATTGAGCGTAGGTGGAAGAACATGGGGCCCAATCGAGTCATCACCAACAGTGCCTGCCCAAACGTTCACAGAAAATCTGTGTTGATGACGTGATTGCACAATTGCGTGCGGATTCTCGTCAGCCCACACATGTTGATTGTGAAAATTTACAATTTGATCACGTTGGAATGAAGCTTCATCCGTAAAGAGAACATTTGCACTGAAATGAGGATTGACACATTGTTGGATGAACTATTTGCAGAAGTGTACCCGTGGAGGCCAATCAGCTGCTGATTGTGCCTGCATACGCTGTACATGGTACGAAAACAACTGGTTCTCCCGTAGCACTCTCCATACAGTGACGTGGTCAACGTTACCTTGTACAGCAGCAACTTCTCTGACGCTGACATTAGGGTTATCGTCAACTGCACGAAGAATTGCCTCGTCCATTGCAGGTGTCCTCGTCGTTCTAGGTCTTCCCCAGTCGCGAGTCATAGGCTGGAATGTTCCGTGCTCCCTAGGACGCCGATCAATTGCTTCGAACGTCTTCCTGTCGGAACACCTTCGTTCTGGAAATCTGTCTTGATACAAATGTACTGCGCCACGGCTATTGCCCCGTGCTAATCCATACATCAAATGGGCATCTGCCAACTACGCATTTGTAAACATTGCACTGGCTGCAAAACTACATTCGTGATGAACACTAACCTGTTGATGCTACGTACTGATGTGCTTGATGCTAGTACTGTACAGCAATGAGTCGCATGTCAACACAAGCACCAAAGTCAACATTACCTTCCTTCAATTGGGCCAACTGGCGGTGAATCGAGGAAGTACAGTACATACTGACGAAACTAAAATGAGCTCTAACATGGAAATTAAGCGTTTCTGGACACATGTCCACATAACATATTTTCTTTATTTGTGTGTGAGGAATGTTTCCTGAAATGAATTTTAAAATTTTCCCGGCGAATTGACTGTTCAAACAAATTTCGGCCTTGCAGCTGGTCGTCGTCCAATACTTCGCACGATATTTCAACTGGGCACCTGCCAGTCATCTTCAGGTGAGCCTCGCAGACTGGCGAAAACGTTTTTTTTTCTTTATTGTATTTCAATTCCCCATCGGGGCGGGTTGGCAGCAGCATATGCGCTGCTCTTCAGCCGAAAGACATAGAACAAACAATAGAAGACATTTATAAATAACAAAGGAGAGAATATGGTGAACATAGATATAAAAAAAAGGGGAACATCATGGAAGGCAATAGACAAAAAATGGGGTGACTGTAAAATGGAGATAAAAAACTGTTTAGAAGTAGTACACACAAAAAGCCACACACTGCGACAATTAAAAGAACACAAGGCATAGTATGACTGGAGCATAAAAGGTATCGACAGATGGCGTAGCACATAACAAACACTGACGGTGAACCTCAAGGCAGTACACAATTAAAATCACACCTCTTGACGCACAGGAGAAACAGCACTAAACACAACACTGATGTGGCACACTGACGATGATCAAAACAGAGGATCTGCCAGGCGCAAGGAGATGAGGGAGACCGGAAGAAGGGAGGGAGGGGAAGAGATGGGGGAGAAAAGCGGGGGGCGCGCTGAGGAGGGCCAGGTAGGGAGGGATGTGGGAAGGAAAGAGCCAAGTATGAGGTGCAGGGTCTCAGAGGAGGGGGGGGGGGGAAGGAGGAAAATCCGCTCTGGGAGAAGAAGAGGACCCTGGGGTGGGGGGGGGGGGGCAACAAGGCCAGGTTATAGTTGGAAGGAAGGATAGAAGTCATGGTGAAGTTCGTCATCTGGGAGGAGGAGGTGTTGGAAATTGCCCTGATGTAGGAAATGGAGGGTGTGAAGGTGGAGAGAGGGAGGGATACAGCGATAGAGGCGCGGCAATGGGCGGAGGGTGGAGAGGAAGGAGGAAACCAGGGGGTGGGGGGGGGATCAAGCCTGCGGACAATGTAAAGGATGCGGAGATGTTGGTATGGCTTACATAGGTCAAACCACACGCACCGTGAAAGAACGCTGCACTGAACATCAACGTTGCACCCGCCTTTTGCAGCCAAGCAAGTCCACTATTGCTGAACATTGTATATCTACTGGACATTCAATGGAGTATGAGAAAATAATGATTTTGTCCACAGCAACGTCTTTCTGGGACTCGATTATTAAAGAATCCGTAGAAATACGACTGGCGGAAAATCTGTTAAACCGTGACAGCGTGTAACACCTCCGATTTATATTTCGATCCGACCTGATCTGGCCGGCTAGCAGCCCAATAATTATTAATTAATATGACTGTGTACCTAATGGGGCTGGCAATCGGAATTAACTGCTACGGAGTTGTTACTTTCCAGTTTGTCCTTCTCAAATGCTGTAATAATGACATGTCCGGTAACAAGAAGAACACCAACACAGTTTCACTAATCAAGGACCTATATTCGTCTCAAAAACACAAAAGGGAGGAGACAGCCACTGCCTTCGTCATACATATTTAATTACGGCTAATCTCAGCACAGGATTCTTCGTTATTCATTATCGTCACACGCTAATACAATCACTGCAATCCAACACTGCAATCCAAAATGATGCCAGTGCGGTAGACGCGAAACCAAAAATATCTGCACTGAAATATCACTGATCACTCTCTTAATTATACTTCGTTACTTTCCCAGTATTATTCTAACACAAAGTGGTTAAACCGCGGCGATGGCCACTCCCTTTGTCGGTAAAGCCTTGCATTACAACAACTGGCCTCCACACAGCTCGGCCCGTAACGTGGGACTGCCTCAACTCACACTCGCTCTCGCAACACGACACAATCGATTGTTTGCTCTATCGACTCGTGCCGAGTGCAACTTATCGTAAGGGCCTACGGACCCCTTACATCCCCGCCCTCGAAAACTTCTTTGGAGCCTCTGGCGTAAAAGAATCGGCAAGGGAATTTGATATCATTACATCTGAACAAAACACATAGTGTAAATAATTAATGAAATTACAATTCACCAAATAATCCCTCGACTCCGGTAGTGGGCTGCCTCCACAATAATATTCTACAAAAGGTTATTACATGTCACAAACATGGCATTGTCCAAATCACAATTTTTTATCAAGCAGCAATAATCCTCCATAGTCCATATTGAATGTAACACACAACATATAATCAAAAATTATTACGTGAGTACATGACATATGAATTATTATATTACCAATTAGTAGTTACAGATTTTACACCCATTCTCGGGTAATTGTCGATATGAAATATGCAATTCTAATTATAATACATCAGCAAATACAATGCAAATAAACATTTCCCCTTCTCAAATGTCCGTTTAACAACTAAATGTTCTAACCATGTCTTACCCAATCATATCAAAGAGCTTGAACACTCTCATTTCAGACATTCGCCCTAATCGAGTTCCCCTTCCTCATCTGGGTTATCCCTGCTCTCGTGTGAGTAGTACCTTTTTATGTTTTCCACATGTTCCTTACCATGCACTCTCTTTGTCCGTGCATATTCCAACTCCACCGTCTTAGGATGACCAATTTTTATAATCCTGTATGGTCCCTTATAAACGTGATTGAATTTGTGTATTTCAGAGTTTATTTTCTTTGATTTTGCATGAACCTTTACTAGTACCAAGTCTCCCACTCGGTAAGTTATCTGTTTCACTAGCTTGTCGTGTCTTTCCTGTCTTTTCCTAGCCTTCTCCTTCATACTTAATTCCACTAGCTCCAATTTCCTTTCGCAGGTCAATGAACTTCCTGGTGGGTAGACTAGCAACTCGCGAAAAATACTGTTGGGTTCTTGATTGAGCAATACTTCACATGGTGCAAACCCTGTAGAATCATGTGGGAGGTGATTCCTGACCCGTTCAAATTCTTCCAGATATTCTTTCCATGAACCATGCTTCCTATGACAGTATGTTCGGCATAAATGGTTCAATTCCTTCATTGTTCGTTCTGCAGGGTTAGAAGCTGGCCTATATCTAGAAATGGCAATTTGCTCTATTTTGTGTTCACTTAGCATCTCTGTCCACTCCTTTGACCTAAATTGTGACCCATTATCACTCAAAATTCGCTTAGGTATACACACCTTCCGGAAATAGTCTTTCTCAAACTGGTTAATAATGGCTCTACTAGTGGCTTTCTTTAATGGGTAAAATTTTATGTACTTGGAAACCAGTTCTTCTACTACTAAGATTTGTGTGTAATTCCCTCGTGAGGCAGGAAGTGGCCCAAAGAGATCCACCGCAACTATGTCCTTAATCACTGTTGGTACAATTGGATACATATATCCTTTGTGCTGTACTGTAGTCGTTTTAGATTTTTGACAAGTGTCACATGTACTCAGTATCTTACGTATACGCCTTCCCATGTTGTTGAATGCACAATCTAACTTCAACTTTTCCAGACACTTCTTCGGTCCATAATGCGCATTACTATAGTGCGTATACCAAATTAATTTTTCTATCACATGCTCAGGCACACAGAGTTTCCAGTTTTCCTCACTCTCCTTGTTTCTTTTATAAAGTATACCATTATGAATATAATAAAATGTGCGAATTCTTTCCTCTCCTGCACACATGTATTTGTTTTTAATTGTCTTTAATTTCTCGTCCTCATTCTGTTCCCTGTGCACATTCTTTAGGAACTTCCTTATGAATTCTTCATACTGTACTCCTTTCATCAGGTTAATTCTAGCTCCTTCTCCTTCTGGCCTGTCCACCAACATTCCTCTCGAGTCAGCTGGTAATCTTGACAAGGCATCAGGTATTATATGTGTTGCTCCTGGTTCATAAATTATCTCATTGCTCCTGGTTCATAAATTATCTCAAAGTCATAGTCCTGTAATGCCAGGGCCCATCGCGTTAGTCTGCTATGCCTCAACCTGCTTGTGGTCAGAAATGTAAGGGCCTTATGGTCAGTCACTACTTTCACATGCCTCCCGACCAAATAATACCGGAAATGCTTAAACCCCCACACAATTGCCAATGCCTCCCTTTCAGTAATCGAATATTTCCTCTCCCAAGCATTTAAACATCTGCTACTGAACGCTATTGTTCTTACACTCTCACCATTTTCGCTCCTCTCCATTTGGTACAAATGTATTCCTAGTCCATAGTCAGAGCTGTCTGCTCCTAAATAAAAATCCTTGGAAAAATCCGGGTGGTACAATATGTCTGCACTATATAGTGCTTCCCTGATATTCTCAAACTCGGTTTGGCACTCTACACTCCAATGCCACGTCATCCTCGCCTTGGTCAATTCTCTCATACTCGGGGCATTAAGTACGGATCCTTTTACAAATTTTCTATAAAACTCACAAACCCCAAAGAATGCTCGCAACTGCTTCTTACTATGGGGGGTCGGAAAATTTCCAATAGCCTCCATTTTACTAGGATCAGGATAGATACCCTCCTCTGATATTATATGGCCCAGGAATTTTATCTTTGATTTGCCAAATTCCGACTTGTCCAGGTTTACAGTTACTCCTGCGGTTTCAAAAGCTGCCAAGACTGCATCCAATCTATTCAAATGTTCTTCCCATGATTCACTTGCTATCAAGAGGTCATTCACAAAGACGGTGACCTTTTTAAGTAACTCCTTGCACAGTATCTTATCCATCGCTCTTATGAATTCAGACACTTACACATTAAGCCCAAACGGCAACACTCTAAATTGATAGCACCTCCCTCCATAAGTAAATGCTGTATACTGGCAGGACTCTGTGGCCAATGGTATTTGCCAGTAACCAGCAGTTAAGTCGATACTACTAAGCACCTTTGCTCCTTGGAATTTTTGAATCAGTTCTTCTATAGTCTCAGGTTTGTCCCGCTCCGGCTTGATGACCTTGTTCACTGTTCGTGCATCCAAAACTATCCTCACCTTTCCATCCTTCTTATCAACAACAAACAGGGGGTTGTTATATTGACTATTGGCCCTTTCTATAACACCAAGGTCCATCATCCTCTGTATCTCTTCATCTACTGTTCTTCGTTTCGCCTGGGGAATGGAATACTGTTTTATATTGAACGGTTTATGGTTCTTTATCTTTAGCTTACACTCCACCCCTTTCATGGCACCTGGCCGTTGAGAAAATACCTTATGACGCCTGCATAACACTGTGGCTAATTTCCTCTTAATCTCCCCATCTAGGTGTGTCATCTCCTCCAACTTTTTTCTGATCTTATCCTCTTTACGCCTATCCTCTTGTGCTAATCCCTCAAGGTATATCAACACTTCTTCTTCTAGTTCCTCTTCCCCATTTCCTATTGTGGGTTCCCCTTCGTAGCACAAACTTATCCTTTTGAATTCCTCCTCTTCTTTGATTGCACCGCCCTCAGCAAACCTTAACCTCTTCTCTTCTCCCTTCCTTCCTTTGATCTTAATAGTACCTTCATCAAAACTCACTACTGCATCAACTTCATTCAACCAATCTATTCCTAAAATAATTGATGTGTTCAATCCAGCCACCACCAAAAATGTTGCTTCGTATTCTTCTCCCTCTATCTCAAAGGTAATCAACACTTGTTCTTTAATAGGTTTACTTCTTGCACCCAACGCATTCACAATTCTTACTCCACTCACCGGGAAACTAGGCAAGCTAATATTTGCCTTCAGTACCTGTTCATATAACCTCTTGGATATTGCACATGCTTCACTTCCTGTATCAACTAATGCCTCAATATTCAGTCCACATAGCTTAACCCCTGTCATGGGTAGTATGGGTTCTTTGGGAATCCTACTTCTTTCCTCCAGTAGATCCCCTCTTAGATCTCCACCATTGTCATGTCTTAGTAGGTTTACTCTGGTCCTTGTAGCTCTCACTCCTGACCGGACCTCATCTGGAGTGTCATTCAGTTTTCCGGTCTCTCCGCCTCTTCTATATGCACTGTGTCATTCATTCGCCTATTCCTTCCTCTCTCATGATCTCTTGGTTCTTCACTCCTTCTCCAATCATTTCTCCATTGCTGTTCGCCACCATGGTTCCTGTATCTATGGCCACCACCTCTTCCTCTATAATTAGACGAATTATTAAAATGATTCCTTTGGTCACTACTTCTCTCTCGGTTTTGATCATTAGCTTGATTGTGTTCCTGTGATCGAAACGATTCCAACTGTTCCAGTATCTCCATTAAGGCCTCCTTATCTTTACTTAGGCTCCCGGGTACAGTTTCTTGCATTTTCCGGCTCAATCTTCTTTTTATCGCTGATATCATTACGTCATCACTCAGGGGTTGTTCCAAGGTCTCGTTCAATTCCCACAAATGTTCGGCAAACTCTCTCAACGTTCCTCTCCATGTATAAAGTGACTTGCGGTGTAGTAGGTCCTCAATTGCTGCACACTGATGACTTTTGGACCAGTATTTCTTCAACAATTCCTCTTCAAACTGATCATAACTAGTAGTCCCTTCCTTCTTCCTGAATCCCCAAGTGAAGGCTTCACCTTCCATCCTATCTATTGCAAATTGAATCTTGTCTGCGTCTTTGAAATGTGCTGGGAAAACTCCTTTTAACCATTTCATAAATATCATTGTGTGCAACCCTCCTTTCGGTTTGAACTTCTGCCCTGTATTATTTTGGACGTACCGATTATCACTGCCCATCAAGGTAACAACTCTACCTTCCCCAACGGTTAAAGTGGCACTGCTAATTCGTTTATCAATTTCTTCTGTCTTGCTCTCCAATTGTTGCATTCCCTGTTGCAATTGCCTGACCTCCATCGCCACCCTCTTGTTCTCCTCTTCTCATTGCTCGGCTATAGCATTCCTCAGATTGACAGCCAGTTGGTTTTGCCTATCTCCTATTCCCTTAACCGCATCATTGCATTGTTTCTGCATCTGCATCACCTCGGTGATTCGATGATTGCAATTTGTCTCCACTTTGGTGATCCTTTCTCCCAATTCGGCTTTAGTTTCTTCAATATCGTCTTTTATCTTTTTTGTCAATTTTCCTTTCATCTTCTCCACGTCTCCCTGGACTTGGGTTATACTCTTCTGTAGCTTACTCTCTCTCTCGTTGATGGCCATCTTCAATTGTTCTTGTAACTCCTGCATTTCCTTCTTCAGATTACATTCTATCTTCATTTGCGATGTTTTGATATCTTGTGCTATAGTTTCCTTAAATGACTCCAAACTTTCTTTGGTTTCTTGTAAATCTTCCTTTAATGATTCGTGGAGTATTTCTCTCCTTTCTCTAGTTTCTTGTAAACCCTTCTCTAATGACGCCTTGGTTTCCTTTAGCAAGTCTACCAACATCGACCACATATCTGCACCCTCTGAAACTGGCTTACCTCTCATCGTTTGTCCCGGTGTCTTGGGATAACTAGTTGAATGTGCTAACGGGCTATCTAATGACAACCCATAACCACTGATTCCTGAATCATCTCTGTCTTCCTGTTCTATCCCCTTCCTTTCAACTACAGCCTCTCAAACATGCTTATCTTCAGTAGACATGTTTGGTTTATTTTTAATGCACAGGCAAGTAATATAAAATAACCTCTAGCAACCCAAAACACTCCTAATTACCATGAAACTAATCAAACAGTAACTGCAGTATCTTCAGTTAATCCCGAAATTGACAATACGTATGAATGCTGAACATAACGACTCTCAAAACCTAATAATTTCAAATAGCAATTTTCACATACACAGTTTATGTAAAATGTTTTAAATAAGTTAAATCACACCATTCATTAAATCTATAAATGTAAAATCCCCAAAAACGATGAGCATATCTGTATAATCACCATTTAGACAGTGCATCATGCATCAATAAGTATGCTATATTTCAGAGTATGTTTCGCAAATTTTTCGGAAATTACTATAATTGGGCACTTTTCCTAATGCGAAAATCAGTTTACAATTGTTTATTTATCGCGAAGACTGCACACTGCAATTTAATGTTATGCCAACCAGTCGTCTTCACTCACCAACTGACGTTACCACGAGTCGCAATGTTTGACTTTTGAAGTGAGCGTGGCGCTGTACTGCCGCCGGAGCCGTGTGAAATTGCACTGAAGATCTGCGGCGAGACGTCGTAGTTCTCTGCCGGCTGCTCCGTGGCGCTGCAGGCGGGCGTAGTTTGTAGTACGGCCGCTAGATGCCGGGTTGGCGCTCGGTGTCTCGAAGTCGCGCTGTTCGCTGTGGCGGGACGTCGTAGTTCTCAGCCTGCCGCTCCGTGGCTCTGCAGGCGGGTGTAGTTTGTAGTTCGGCCGCTAGATGCCGGGTCGGCGCTCGGTGTAGTGCTTGACCTACTCTTTGCACAGGTAGTTGGGATGACGTGTGAAATCACCTCGCGGATCGAAGCTCTTTGGCGCAGCTGTTACACGAGTCTGCGTGACGTCACTTAACAATTGCGTCGCCACATAAATTGTCGTCTGCATAACAGTTTATGGGTCCACATGAATTTGCCCGATTTTCACTATTCAAAAAGCAATTTCAGTCATAATATTACTACTAAACACTTCTTTAAAACTTTCGTGACTAATTCTTGGCTCGTTTTGCTATAGTAATGTTCACACGTGTCTTTCTTTAGTGTTCACTTTTCACAGTTTTTCGTACAGATTTACGCGTGTGCACATTATAACACAGCTTATCGACACTATTATTCTTATCTAATATGGCGAGAAAAAACAGTTTAGTCACAATCGTAAGATGCTATTACTTCGTATTGTTCAAATTGCACTGTTCCTTGTCGCGATTTTAAAGTTTATGCTCTGTCTCGATCCAAAACTGAAAAAAATATTTTCTCGCGTTAGGCAAGATAAAATTGCCTATTGTCCTTACTATTCGTCCGAAAATTGCACTTGTCCTTTCACAGTAAGCCAAGGTGTAACACCTCCAATTTATATTTCGACCCGACCTGATCTGGCCGGCTAGCAGCCCAATAATTATTAATTAATATGACCGTGTACCTAATGGGGCTGGCCATCGGAATTGACTGCTATGGAGTTGTTACTTTCCAGTTTGTCCTTCTCAAATGCTGTAATAATGACATGTCCAGTAACAAGAAGAACACCAACACAGTTTCACTAATCAAGGACCTATATTCGTCTCAAAAACACAAAAGGGAGGAGACAGCCACTGCCTTCGTCATACATATTTAATTACGGCTAATCTCAGCACAGGATTCTTCGTTATTCATTATCGTCACACGCTAATACAATCACTGCAGTCCAACACTGCAATCCAAAATGATGCCGGCGCGGTAGACGCGAAACCAAAAATATCTGCACTGAAATATCACTGATCAATCTCGTAATTATACTTCTTTACTTTCCGAGTATTATTCTAACACAAAGGGGTTAAACCGCGGCGATGGCCACTCCCTTTGTCGGTAAAGCCTTGCATTACAACAACTGGCCTCCACACAGCTCGGCCCGTAACGTGGGACTGCCTCAACTCACACTCGCTCTCGCAACACGACACAATCGATTGTTTGCTCTATCGACCTGTGCCGAGTGCAACTTATCGTAAGGGCCTACGGACCCCTTACAAGCGGCTACCATCTGGACAGTGCATGGAATCCCATCATCTCCACGATTTGCTCAAATCGAAGACGACAGAGTGCGTCGACGGCCGTGGCAAACAGCAACGCAGAGCGCGACTGAGTTCCGCTATTCCACCAGCGAGGGCGCTGCTGGCGTGCAGTGTGGTTCAACTATCAAGTTTTCGACGCATGCGCAGAATACTTACAGTACGCTATATATTGCGGAACGGAGGACGTTTTCGCCAGTCTGCGACAGCTCACCTGAAGATGACTGGCAGGTGCCCAGTTGCAATATCGTGCGAAGTATTGAACGACGACTGGCTGCAAGCCCGAAATTTGTTTGAACATGTTTCCTGAAAGTTTTGCCGTATCTTTTTGTAACACCCTGTATATATAATAGATCTGAAGGTAACATATTAAGATGATATATAATAGGTACACAACTAGTGTGCGAATATGTAAAATGTGTGACGATCAGATCCCAAAATTACAATCAGTGCCCCTCGTTTAGGTGACGCAGCGCTGTAGCACACGGCTCGTATTGGGGATTAAATTCCCGTCTGCCTCTCTGTATTCATGTTTTCTGTGAATTCCCTAAATCTCTTAAGGCAAATGCTGGAATGGCTCCTTTGAAAAGGAAACCGCCGATTTCCTTCCACAGCTGAAATGGGAATCCCTGGAGAGAAGGCGACGTTTTTTTCGAGGAACACTACTTGCTTGGCTGCAAAAGGCAGGTGTAACGTTGATGTTCAGTGCAGCGTTCTTTCACGGTGCGTGTGGTTTGACCTAGGGAACCAGCATTTGAGGCTGACTGCAGAACGATTCCGCTGTACATACACGTCCTACCCACAAAGATAAGGTACGAGAAATTAAGGCTCATAGGGAAGCATCGAGAGAGTTGTTTTTCCCTTCTTGTATGTAGATGTAAAACTGGTTCTCGATCTATAATGGACTCGTCGGTGGCGGTACGTTAAACTTCGCTCTTTTCAGTTATAAGTACTTTCGAGTGAGAAAGTTCATAATTTGCTGCTACTCACTATTTAGTGGAGATGTTGAGTCGCAGACAGGCACAACAAAAAGACTACTAAACACGTAAGCTTTAGACCAAAATACACACGTTTACGCAAACGCAGCGCATACATATTACCACTGTGTCTGGCTGTCTAATTCAGAAGAACGCCTTTTGGCCAAAAACTTACTTGTTTAGCAGTCTCTTCATTGTGCCTGTCTGCGACTAAACATATCCACTATATAGTGGGTACCTATTTACCCTTTTCACAATATTGTCATTATTCCATCCTGGATTTTCCAACGTACATAATTGTGTACAGATTAAAATGTCTTGATGCTAACAGTGCAAGGTGTCGGTAACTCATGTTTGAGGCTGCTTATTTACTTTTTAAAGCTGGTTACGGGACCTTCCGGTGCAGGCAGCAAAACAAATTATGATTTAGGTCTTTCTGTCCAACGCACTCGCACACAGGCGCTGATACGATGGAGGCGTTACCGATTAACATAGTGCGACATATAAAGCGCCGCAGTTGAGCCCTCAGCACCAAAGTCTTTTTGGCGTAGTGTCTTCCCCTTGTCTCCTGCCTAGCTTTCAACTCTTAGTCCACATGTGAAATGAAATGTCGTGTGACGAGGGCCTCCCGTCGGGTAGACCGCTCGCCTGGTGCAAGCCTTTCGATTTGACGCCACTTCGGCGACTTGCGCGTCGATGGGGATGAAATGATGATGATTAGGACAACACAACACCCAGTCCCTGAGCAGAGAAAATCTCTCACCCAGCCGGGAATCGAACCCGGGCCCTTAGGATTGACAGTCTGTCGCGCTGCCCACTTTTTTTTTTTTTAATCTCATTTTGTTCGCTTTTGCTCGTCGCATCTGCTCGGGGCGGACGTCGTAAGACACCCCTTTAAGTTCATTGTTGATCGATTAACTCAGTGTTTTTATTACAGAGGGCAGCTACACCTCTGACCGAACACGCTGAGCTACCGTGCCGGCTATCACTCAGCTACCGGGGGCGGACAGTCCACATGTACTCTACTGTGTGTTGTCTAACCAACCAACCAACAATCCATCCATTACTTTTCATTTTATTTCTTGTATTAAAGCTGATGCAAAAGTCCAACCGGACTACATGTCCACTGTTAAAGTTCATCACAGAGGATGCGTTTTCTGCCTATGTTTCTTTAGATGTGTACTACAACTTTTCCTAGCTGTTCGCGTCAAAAGACGCCATTTAACAAACTTCGCGCATTTTCGCTTGTTAACAGCAACACAAGTCTTGATTTACACCATCTCCAGCAAGCCCACCACGATTTTCCTCCATTCGACTCTCGGAAGCGGGCACACACACACACACACACACACACACACACACACACACACACACACACACACACAAACAAAAATATTTATATGACAAATGAAATACAAAATTGGTTACCTATTAATATAAATCATTATAATGATGAGACGTTAATTGAGTGCCTGAGCATGAGACACGTGGCTTATTCACGACTCAGACCGACTGGCTTCTTGCAGCCAGCGCTAGTGAGTTTCCGCCGATATACTACTAGGCAGCGGAAAATGACACAATGAAAGCCTTCGTTAAATACTAGCGTCTTCTCTACTTTATATGTGCTAAACAAAACTGCAAAAACTCAAATGGCAAGTGAAAATATCTACGACAAGACGGGCTGTTCACTCGCAAAGGAATGAACGCTAATGAAACGCTCTTTTAATTACCCGAGTCAAAACGCCTATGGGTAATTCTAAGTCGAGCGCAAACATGTCCAGAGCGGAAACGTCGAGATTAGTTCTGCGCATTTTAACAATACTCGTGTATGGCATATATTCTAGCGTAAAGGGCTTAAACTATCAACACTAACAAACAGTAATGAATCGCACTTTCCGTCGTCGCACATTTCACAGCTTCGTCAGTTAAATAAGGAAGCCGATGGCAAGACGGAAGCCTACAAGCAGACGACAAAAATTTGTCACCAAATTCTGTACACAAATATGATTCAAAGAGGAAACGCAGCGCCGCGCGGCATTAGCCGAGTGGTCTTAGGCGCTACAGTCATGGATTGTGCGGCTGGTCCCGGCGGAGGTTCGAGTCCTCCCTCGGGCATGGTGTGTGTGTGTGTGTGTGTGTGTGTGTGTGTGTGTGTGTGTGTGTGTGTGTGTGTTTTGTCCTTAGGATAATTTAGGTTAAGTAGTGTGTAAGCTTACCGACCGATGACCTCAGCAGTTAAGTACCATAAGATTTCACACGCATTTCAATATTTGAGGAAACGCAAAACTAACCACCGGACTGAACGAAGAGCGGAAAACGGGAGTGTAGGTCATTTCGGTTCGAAATTGAGGTTGTAGCACACAAACACCGGATCCTTACTTCCGATACAAACGGTCATTCTGCAACTTTAATAGCCGGCCGAAGTGGCCGTGCGGTTAAAGGCGCTGCAGTCTGGAACCGCAAGACCGCTACGGTCGCAGGTTCGAATCCTGCCTCGGGCATGGATGTTTGTGATGTCCTTAGGTTAGTTAGGTTTAACTCGTTCTAAGTTCTAGGGGACTAATGACCTCAGCAGTTGAGTCCCATAGTGCTCAGAGCCATTTTTTTTTTTGCAACTTTAATAAACTTTGTTCCTAAATATTCCAAGCAATTAAAACATTACGGAGTCTCTACCAAGTGAGTAAATGCATCAAGAGCATTAACCTTTAAATAACATTGGCTAGTATCTCAGTCTCCCTTCTACTTTTAGCTATGTTCGCAACTACTGTAACTCAAACTCATCACAACTCAAATTATTAAACTTACAGCATTATTTGCGTGCGAGCAATACAGGAAAACACGAATTAAGCAGCTAGGAAGGAAGCTCGCGGTTTAACGTCCTTAGGTGAACAGGGAAAGCGCACTGTCCTCGAGTTGGGCTGAAAAAATTTGAGTTCCGAAAAAGAGTCCACACACTCCGTGTAGAGAGCCACGACCTGAGTTGGATATTACCCACCGCCAAACCTAAGTTCTCTGGTGAGTCAACTCCAACAGAGCTAGTACTACAGACTAAACTCTACGTTTCAAACGGTGTCCTGTGAAATTTGGGTCCGGAAAAGGTGGATAAGAATTCCAAACGGGGTACGGTGTTTTACTCTAAAGTAAATTTTTACTCATAATGGGAACTTCAGAAGCTACAATGCAAAACATAAAAACCGAATTACAGACATTGAATTTAAAAATCGTATCTCTTCTTCTATGGTCGACATGACGTCCTACGATATGCCCTCTTCCCATACCCCATGAATCAGCATGTTGTACATGTAACGTACCTAAGATGTGTTATTATACTAACTAAAAGACCAGAAATATGCACGTATATAGTTGACATCAGCTGTACATAGCTTTTCCTCCCATTGCCAGCGCTACATGCGCGCGTCCCTTATGGGTGATTTCAAACCACGAGAATCATAATTCTGCATATTATTGTTCAGTATTGTCAAGTGGAAGATACATGAGATTTATAAAATTCTGTATTTAGTAAAATATACCTCACAAGGAAAGAATATGAATCACAAAAGAAGAAAATGCAGATTTGGACGTCACAACAACTATAACCATGCAGTGTGCGTTTTAAAAAGCGCATAGCGTAGAACGGTGGCCCTACATCCGCACAGGATGGCACAACACCTCACTATACGAACCAACTAACTCCAGTAGAAATAAACCGACGAGCAGATCATCCTAAACACTAAAGCAGGCATTAGTAGCAAATTCATTTTTCTTATTAAGCAGTCTGTCTGATTGCTTTCCTTTTGTAGTGCAGATTTCCAGTTCTTCTAAAAAGTAGCACCGCCTACCTTTTTCTATTTTGTACATCACTTCCATTTTCTATTCAAATCTTATCTATGCTAAGTTTCTCCGAAGTAAAATGCCAACCTAATGCACCTTACAGTTTTTAGTCGTACATATTCGTCAATACGTTGGTTTCTGTTTTGAACAACGCCAAATCACTATCCCGTACTGTGGTTCTTTTAATGATACACAAATAACCTTCAGTGTGGCCACATAGCTTACTGCGGATGGTCGTTGAAACTTCCGTAACGAACCTATTATCACACAAACACAGAAGGAGCACGACCTGAACAATACGGAAGTTACAGTCGCACCAAGGGTGATGGTTCAAGCGGTCATCGTTTGGGGTGGACAAGGACTTCGGAGTACAGGTGGACGGTGGCCCTACAGGGAGCGTGCCAAGTGGATGAGACTTTGTGACGCAGGTTTCATGCGAAATAATAGGCGTTTTAACTACACAAAATCCAACCGCTTTAGTTACGTTGTTACCAACTTGTGAATTTGTTTCGATGCTATGTTTATGCATCATTTCAGTCTTATAATAACTATCATGCATAATGTAAAACTTTATTTATAACAGTCTGCCATTGTTGACGTTTATCTGTACTATACACAAACCGAGTGCTACTTTTTGATGGGAAGTTCTTGGAAAGTGCAGCGCACCTGTAAAAAAACAAACGAAATGCTAGAGTACAGCTTCAGCATTTGGATTCCTAATCGCGAGGCGCGCTAGCAAATATCGAAGGAACCTAGGGAGCGTTAGTAGAATCGTAATAGATCAGTCTATCCTATACGAAAAGCAAAGGATAAATAGAACTTTTTTCTACGAGAAATTATTGGGAGGGCGAGTGCGACAAATCTTGTGTCTCAATCATACATTTCGACAATGGATATTGTAGTGTGGATTGTGTAGACGTAGATGAGATTTAGGGCTTTCTTACAGACATACTCTTAAGTCAGCACGTTGCTCTTAACGAGACGAAATCGACATACACTATGTGATCAAAAGTATGCAGACACCCCCAAAAACATACTTTTTCGTGTTAGATGCTCTATGATGCCACCTACTGCCAGGTACCCCATATCAACGACCTTAGTAGTCATTAGACATCGTGAGAGAGCAGAATGGGGCGCTCCGCGGAACTTAAGGGCTTCGAACGTGGTCAGGTGATTGGGTGCCACTTGTCATACGTCTGTACGCGAGATTTCCATATTCCTACACATCCCTAGGTCCACTGTATCCGATGTGTTAGTGAAGTGGAAACGTGAAGGGACACGTACACCACGAAAGTGTGCAGGCCGACCTCGTCTTTTGACTGACATAGACCGCCGAGGGTCGCAATATGTAATACGCAGACATCTATCCAGACCATCATGCAGGAATTCCAAACTGCATCAGGATCCACTGCAAGTACTATGCCAGTTGGGCGGGAGGTGAGAAAAGTTTGACTTCATGGTCGGCTGCTCATAAGCCATACATCACGCCGGTAAAAGCCGAACGACGCCTCGTTTGGTGTAAGGAGAGTAAACATTGGAAGATTGAACGGTGGAAAAACGTTGTGTGGAGTGACGAATCACGGTACAGAATGCGGCTATCCGATGGCAGGGTGTGGGTATGGCGAATGCCCGGGGAACGTCATCTGCCAGAGTGTGTAGAGCCAACAGTAAAATTCGGAGGCGATGGTGTTATGGTGTGGTCGTGTTTTTCATGGAGGGTGCTTGCACCCCTTGTTGTTTTGCGTGGCACTATCACAGAGCACAGGCCCACACTGACGTTTTAAGCACCTTCTTGCTTCCCATTGTTGAAGAGCAATTCGGGGATGGCGACTGCGTCTTTCAATACGATCGAGCACCTGTTCATAATGCACACCCTGCGGCGGAGTGGTTATACGACAATAACATCCCTGTAATGGACTGACCTGGCCTGCACAGAGTCTTGACCTGAATCCTACAGAACAACTTTGGGATGTTTTGGAACGCCGACTTCGTGCCAGGCCTCACCGTCCGACATCGATACCTCTCCTCAGTGCAGCACTCCGTGAAGAATAGGCTGCCATTCGCCAAGAAACCTTCCAGCACCTGACAAAGTATGCTTGCGAGAGTGGGAGCTGTCATAAAGGCTGTGTGTGGGCCAACACCATATTGAATTCCAGCATTACCGATGGAGGGCGCCACGAACGTCTAACTCATTTTCAGCCAGGTGTCCGGATACTTTCGATCACATAGTGTATGTCTCGGATAATTTCGGGTGTACCCCGGAGGGAGTGTTACTGCGCCGCTACTGTTTACAACATACACAAAGTTCTTTATCCCGGTTAATGAGGACCCAAGAAAGCTCGGATAACCGAAAACACGGAAATCCCTTAATACACGCGTTTTTAACGGAAACTGCCGTTTATGGTACTCACAAAACATGCTACAAGTCACATCTGAAAGGCCAGTTCATAACATTCACCTTAGTCACCAGAAACAACGCGTTGGAACTATGGACCTTTAGCTTCCAGGGACGTTTATCTGCAAGTTGCAACTCACCTTCGGCCGCTGGCGTCAACTGCCGCCCACCGGTGGATACACCGGTTCCCGTCACATCACCAAAGTAAAGCGCCGTCCCGAGTTTTTGGGCGTCAATCCAGGCTGCCACGCGCTGTTAGCCTACCAAGATGTGTTCAGCCTCGTGGGGCCAATTGAAGAGCTACTTGACCGAGTAGTAGCGTCTCACGGTCACGAAAACTGACGACAGCCGGCAGAGCGGTTTGCTGGCCCCACGCCCCTTCATATACGCGTCCGATAACGGCAGTCAGGTGAGGATGACAAGGCGGTTTGACCTTTGAGCCTTCACAGGCCTTCTAGGCTGAACCTGGGTAAACTGAAAGAACTAGAGGTTGTTGATAGTTTCAGAAGAAACGTTAGGGAACGATTGACTGAAGCGGGGGAAAGAAATGCAGAGTAGCTTTGAGAAATTAGGGGGAAGGCAGCAGGGGATCACACATGGGAAAAGATTAGGCCTCGTAGAAATCCTTGGATAACACAAAAGATACAACATTTAACTAACGAAAGGAGAAAATATAAAAAGGCAGCAAATGAAGCAGGCAAATGGGAATACAGATATCTGAAAGACGAGACTGACGAAAAGTGCAAACTGGCGTAGCACGAATGGTTAGACGAAGAACGTAACGCTGTAGAAACACGTTTAACGATGGGAAATGAAAATTAAAGCGACCATTGTTGGCGAGAGGAACCTGTATCGATGTGATGCGTAGTAAGCAAAGAAGATAAGGCTGAAAGGTGGGAGGAACATATATAGGGCTATACACGGAAAACGAACTTGACTGCAATAGTGTAGAATGGTAAGAGCAAAAAATTAAGATGGTATGGGAGATATGATACTGCCAGAGGAATCTGACGGAACACTGAAAACCTAAGATCGAAACAAGGCCTCTGGACTAGACCGCATATCCACGGAATGACTAGAACCTCGGGAGAGCCACCCACGACAGAAGTATTGCACTCGGTGCGCAAGATACCTGTGACAGGCGAAATACCCTCACAGCTCAAGAAGAATATATTGATTCCAATTCCAAATAAAGCAGGTGCGGACAGGTGTAAATATTACTGAACTATCAGAATAATAAGTCATACTTGCAAAATATTAACAAGAATTATTGATATGAGAATGGAAAAATTGGCAATGGCACCCTGGGGAGGATCAGTTCGGTTTCCAGAGAAATTTAGAAACACGGGAGGAGATACTGAACCTACAACCTACCTCAGAACATAGGTTAACGAAAGGCAAGCCTATGTTTATAGCATTTGTATGTACAGAGAAAGCTTTTGACGATCGTGATTTGACTACCCACTTCAAAGTTATGAAGGCAGCAGGGATAAAATACAGGGAGCGAAAGGTTATTTACAACTTCCATGGAAACCCGACAACAGTTAAATAAGTGGAAGGACATAAAAGAAAGCCTGCCGGAGTGGCCGAGCGGCTCTAGGCGCTACAGTCTGGAACCGCGCGACCGCTACGGTTGCAGGTTCGAATTCTGCCCCGGGCATGAATGTGTGTGATGTCCTTAGGTTAGTTAGGTTTAAGTAGTTCTAAGTTCTAGGGGACTGATGACCTCAGATGTTAAGTCCAATAGTGCTCAGAGCCATTTGAACCATTTTTTTGTTTCTAGCCCGTTCCCGATGTTATTCCATCTTTACACAGCAAAAGCAAAACAAGAGTAATGGAATATAGTCGAATTAAAATCTAATGCAAACTTAATTGTTAGGAGTATAGCTTTGTACGGAAGTGAAACGTGGACGATACCCATTTCAGACAAGAAGAGTATAGAAGCATTTGAAAAATTGTGCTATTGAAGAATGTTGAAGTTTAGATGGTTCGATCAATTAATTTGGAAGTACTGAATCGAATTTGGGAAAAAAATTTTTGACACAACTTGACTGTAATAAAGGATCGGCTCATACAACCAGATCCTGAGGCATAAAGAAATCGTAAATTTGGTAATAGAGAGAAGTTCGTTAATGTGTAAGTGGGGGAGAAGTGGAGTGTGGGAATAGTACTGGGTGAGAAAAACATGAAAACAGTAAGCAGGTTAAAATGAATTTAGCTTGTAGTAATTACTCAGAGATGATTGGTTGGTTGGTTGGTTGGGGGGAAGGAGACCAGACAGCGAGGTCATCGGTCTCATCGGATTAGGGAAGGACGGGGAAGGAAGTCGGCCGTGCCCTTTGAAAGGAACCATCCCGGCATTTGCCTGGAGCGATTTAGGGAAATCACGGAAAACCTAAATCAGGATGGCCGGACGCGGGATTGAACCGTCGTCCTCCCGAATGTGAGTCCAGTGTCTAACCACTGCGCCACCTCGCTCGGTTACTCAGAGATGAAGTGGCTTACATAGAATAGGAGAGCGGCATGAAATCAGTCTTCGGACTGAAGAAAAAAATGTGTGTGAAATCTTATGGGACTTAACTGCTAAGGTCATCAGTCCCTAAGCTTCCACACTACTTAACCTGAAATATCCTAAGGATAAACACACACACCCATGCCCAAGGGAGGACTCGAACCTCCGCCTGGACCAGCCGCACAGTCCATGACTGCAGCGCCCGAGACCGCTCGGCTAATCCTGCACGGCTTGGACTGAAGACCACAGGAGCAGCCACCAGAGACACGGCTAGACAAACATATTGAAAATGAATCAGCCACAGCCATTTTATACGGGCAGAGTCACTGCATACGTCTGAAGATGAAATGTGAATGGATGGAAGAATATTTCAGTGACGTCAGACGGTGCGATGAGGGCCGCGTGAAACACGAGTCCCACGAATGAGAGTGTATTCTAAACGATGTAATTATAACAGAATACTGTTTTTTTATTAAAAATAGCCGAACTATGCACATAAAATGGGGAGCTTAGTAAACATTAAGGATCTTGCGGAAGTTCCGCGGAGCTGCTGCCGTTTACAGGCAAGTTGAAACGCCAGAACACCAGTGAGATGCAGGGAGACCTGCGGAGACTGAAGAGAGCTGCACTGGCAGCCGATGCTGAACGCAATTAAATGTCATATATTGTCATAATGGTCGGACAGCTCTATTAGAGATCCACTACACTATCGCCGGTAAGCCACCAGAAAATCGGCAACACCTGTAGAATACTTGGGAGTAGCCGTATAGAGCTGTGATTCCCAACCCCCTGAGTGCTCTCGGATGTTATCTAGTAGCCCAACCCCCCGTCTAACCCCCCCCCCCCCCCATCATCAATATTGTCACTTGACTAAACTTTAAAATGAAAAAGATAAATTACATTAGTTTTTGTAGATGTTTTGTCAAAACAAGATCTAATGAGTCAATGTGACAACTGGTATGGCTTATTTCTAAGAAGCTTTTTTGAAGAAGGATGAAGCAATTCTGAGTGTTACCTAAAACTATTTCTCAGGAAAGAAAGCTAACGATCCTCACTGGGGGCCCACTTGTTACGAAACAGGTTACTTCTGCAGCACTCCTCTCTGTCTCTAGCATCACCCGCACCCTGCAACCCTATTTAAAATCAAGCAAAGTAAAGTGTGTGCACTATAATTAGCCCCAGAGTTCGTAAATCATTGGACTGCTGGACTCGTTCCTTCTGAATTGGCAGAAACTGGAAGAGTTCAGGTTGCCACCAATTTACTTCTTACCACTGCAACTAATAATAATGATGATAATAATAATAATGTAAAGGCTCTACAGCAGTGCAGTAGCCATTACACAGTTACTGTTACACTGTCAACAGTTTATTGTTACGAACTGAATGAAAGAGCAATTCCTGGCCTATTGCGGGAGCTATCTACAACTTGGAGAAGCCATTTTCGCGAGACATTGAAGCACATGTGCCTCAGTTCTACTGTCATACATGAGTGGTGCACCGTACAAATTTCTTTCTGTGGTGGGTGAACTATGTGAGGAAGGTGTTCACAGATTCGGTTCACAAGCCGGAACTCCCACAGCATTCTACCATGCGTTAATGCTATTATTTG